>NC_042615.1:631391940-631724619 GCF_901001135.1 Rhinatrema bivittatum | reverse complement strand
TAGATGTGTGGTCTTTATTCTCATAGAGGGCGAGCAATTTTCAAAAACCTTTTTCCATGAGTAAATTTCCCTTCCCAGGTTACATTTTCAAAAGCTTAGTCAGGACTTGGGCATGTAAACTACGGTGTTATCTATGTAAGCTGACTGCATGCTTACAGTGTGAATTTTCAGCAGCCTAAAAATATGCATGCAATTTCATTGTACACTATTCTGCATGCACAAAAATGAGGAATTCCAGAGTCATAATTGTAACAGTTCTTTATGGTTTCTCTTCCTTTTGGTTTGCTGGAGTGCTTCAGCTTGTAAAAGTCTGTTGGTTTGTCTTCATCTGTTTTGTTGCTCTTTTTTGCACGCCAGAGTGAAGTCGCTGTGTAGGGTGGTATCAGGATAGAGTATGAAAAGGATTGAGCATATATGCATGAGTGCGAGTGGAGAAGAGGAAGTTGAGGGGAGGAGAAAACTTTGAGTAAGGAAAGCAGGAGAGGAGAAAAAGGAGGGGAACAGAGAAGAAGTGGTGGGGAAAGTGATGCAAAGAGAGCAGCTGGAAATAAGGAGAATGGAAAAACGGCAGGAAGGAAGCGAGACCCCCTCAGCAACCTGTCCTGCTGCATATAGAAGGTAGTTTTATAGGTAGTGAGCAGCACTGAGGAACCCAAACCCAGACAATAGATGCACTACTTCTTATTCAGTATGGAAGAGAATGCTCTTGCTCTTGCCCTACAACAAGGTCCTCAAGCACCATGTAATACTTTTGGGGGAAAAAAATCCAGCAAAGGACTCATTGAGGAAAGAGATCACCAAATCCATCTGCAGTTTCCAGGTGTCCCAGAATACTTCAAGAAGAGAGATAAGGACTACAAATTACTAGTCTGGGAGAAGATAGCTAAGATTGGTTTTAGCAATCCAAGATCAGAGGTTGGAAGCCATACTCCCTCTATATCAGAATAATGGAGCAAAGGAAGAAGCCCATCCTGGGTCCTGAACTGATCATATGCTCTTTAGGGAACTGAAACAAAATCACAACCCTGATTGGAGAGAAAGAGTGATAATTTTTACCTGCTATATACACAGAACCACATCCATGGGATGGGGGTCTTCTATCTTAAACCAAGAAGGTGACAGTCTGGATCTCATCCATCTCAGACAGTCAGGCCTTCAGAAAGAGTAACATCACATTTATATATTTAAGATCTTTATATTCCACTAATCCAAATGCCTTGCTCTCAGTGGATTACAAAGGAAACATATCATCATTTCTATAGATAAAAATTCCAAACCAATATCATTGAACATCAAAAATGCATTGTCATGCCACAAATCAACATACTATATCATTTCAGACCTATATTTCAGAAATAAGACAATCAAACAAAATGCATTGACTGCTATACTCATACAAAGAATATTCAGGCAGGAAAGGAGATGAAAAGCAGTCAAGAAAACTCAGAACTAAAAGTTGGCATACAATAAAAGATGAACCCGACTATTGAGACGGCAAGTGCACAGTAAATAAAGCCCGCCCTGTTGCAGGTTACAAAACGTTGACAACGTCTGCAGTTTGGCGGCTTTCTAATAAGAAAAATCTAGCGGTTCAGTCAGCCAAAAGAATATTCTTGGGCCACAAATGACTGCACCAGCTGCTTAATAAGATAAGTAAAGTTTGTCGGGACTATAACTCCACTTTGTGGGAGTATAGGAAAAATAACAAATTCTGCTTGCGGCACAACTGTTTCAGTTTGATTTTCAAATCGACAACTTCAGACTTGAGATTTCAAGCTCAAGTTTAACATCTTGAAGTTGCAGAACCATATTGCAGGTTTCAGCAAAAAAATTTTTTAAAGAAAAGAAAAAATAAAAAGGAAGACATTAGACCAGTGATTGTACCGACCGGTGCAAAAAGTTTCTGTTTAATATCAGAATTCTATGCCGGTGCTTAGGTCTTATCTTCCGCATAAAAAATATTTTTCAATATTTGGAAAGGATTTTTTCAAGGATTGGATGTAGTGGCATTTAATATTGTAACACATGAGTAGATAATTTTAAATACATGATAATAAAAATATTTTAATGGTATGATGCAACTTCAAACTGTAAGATTGATTTAAGTGCCAATAACATAAATATTAACTAGTGAATTTTCTTGGTTTCAATTGTCAACTAGTTAATCCCTGATTTTCATCACTGATACAAAAAAGATTTCCACATTTCTAAAAAAACACTTTAGTCCAATTCCAGCTGGAGTTCAAGGGATAGAATGTTCCAGAGCATAGCTACTGCAACAGAAAGTGCTCTAACCTATATTTCAGAAAATTGTAGTGATTTAACAGAAGAAACAGGTTAATATTCAAAAAAGCCTTCAACAGCTAACTTAAACAGGTAAAGTTAGCTGGCTAAGTTAAACCGGATAGTAAGTGGCATAAATGTCCTACTGAATATCCCCAAATAAAGTTATTTGGGTAAACCTACCTGGATAACTTTGCAACAAAACCAATTAAGTTTGAATATCATTGGTTAGGTGTAAAGTCATCCAAGTCAGTTTATCCAATAACTTTAATTTAACTGGTGATATTCAAAGAATATCATCAGTAAGCAGTGGGTAGAGGCAAAAAAAAAACAAAACCCAGTTCCTTTGAGGGCTTTGTTGCTCTATCCTCTGCCCCCACACCTCAAAGATCCACAAAGCCGACTGAGACCTCCAAATAAGAAATAAAGATGCAGGCCTCAGGCCCGAAAAGGCTTCCCCACCTCCCTCTCTCCCAAAGTTCAAAAAAATTTGAAAGGGCCATGGCAATAGAAATCCTTCCCCTCTTCTCCCCATTCTTCCCATCTTCCCTTTCTCATCTTCTCAAATCTTGAATGCGAGCCAGGAGCTGGAACTGACATCCAGCTCTCAGCACATCACATTGCGCTGACAGCTATACTGGTTGCCTAAGCTACTAGTATGGTAGACAAAGCAAATAATCCAGCTACCATGCTGTTTGTGTAAATGTCCGACATAGCCATTAGTGCAACATGGGATGTGCCGAGAGCTGGATGCAAGGTCCAAGCTCCTGGCTCACATTCAAGGTTTAGGAGGATGTGAGGAGGGTGCAGGTCTCCAGGCTTCTAAAGGCTCTCATGCCTCCCCCCAAATTTCCAAAAATTTCAAAGGGCCAAGGCAATAAGAATCCTCCACCCCCCCCACCCCCATTCACACCTACTTATCTTACCACCACAAAAAAAAACTCCCTGAATGACATGGAGTTTGGACTGCAATGAAATGAAACAAATCAGTACACATTTTTTGGCCTATACACTCTAGTAAGGAGGAGGTGAACATCATCCCCTAAGAATGTAGGCTTTAAAGGTGCAAAGTGCAGAAATCTGTATTGCTATAAACCAGATACCAAGTCTTGAGTGTCTCTCCCTGGATTAGGGAGTTGATTTACTCATACCATGAATCTGGCTTGTTGCAAGATAGGGACTGAGAGGAAGGGAAAAAGAGGAGGGGTGGGAGAAAGGGATGAGAAAGTGGAAGGAAATAGAGAGGGAGCAAAAGCTCATGAGGTTTGTAAATGAGAGTGCAGCACTTGCACACAAACACCCCATTCCACTATCCATCCATGCACACTCTTACCCCATCCTTCTTCAGGTGGACAATATTAGGAAAACGGTAGAGGCAGAAGGAAATTTTGCTGGGGGTATAGCAGGGTTGATAACTTTCGAGAAATCTAGAAATATCATTGCTGACGGTCTGCCACATGTCTACATTCCCTTCCTCCCCCTATCCCCAAAATTGTAATCACCAAAAGGGCCAGACATGGTCTTCCCCTCAAATCCTTCTCAGCAAACACTCTGAAGGATCTTTCCCTTCACCGCCCACCCCCCTCCCACCATCACCACCACCACCACCCTGCTCAACAAATTTTAAGGAGAACTCCACTCCAGGAACAGAGTTGGGATTTTCCTGCCCCTGGGTGTCTTTGGTGTTTTCACCCCTCCCACACCTCCTATAAGAGTTTGTTACAGAGTAGTGGAGGGCTGTTCTCTACTGAATAAGATTCAACAGAGCTGGAAGGCAGAAAATCTTAGCCAGTCTGCTGTAGGGATGTGCATTCATTTTGAATGTATGTGCAATCCGCAACGTATAGGTCCCTTTCGGTTGCATTCATGGGATTCTGAAACGTATGGCGAACCCCCACGAATGCAACGTATAATTAACGAATAAAACCCCCACCCTCTGACCTCCCCCCCCCCCAAGACTTGCCAAAAGTCCCTGGTGGTCCAGCAGAGGTCCTTGAGCGATCTCCTGCACTCAGGCCGTCAGCTGCCAGTATTCAAAATGGCACTGATAGCCTTTGCCCTTACTATGTCACAGGGGCTACGGTGCCATTGGTCGGCCCCTGTCACATGGTAGGAGCAATGGATGGCTGGCACCATCTTGTGCCCCGTTAACCAGTCTAAGACTCTATTTAGATGGTAATCATTAACTTATATTCCCAAATTGCAATGTTATAACATTATAATTTAAATGTTTCTCTTTTTCTTTTATACTAGTTACCATGTTACAATGTAAAATAAGCAGATCTTGCCTTATTTGTTCAGTTATATGTAAACCGATGTGATATCTCGATCGAATGTCGGTATATAAAAGCAAATAAATAAAATAAATAAATAAATGAACTGACTATTGTAGAAGATCACATGCTCTCCAGTTTTAAGGGAGGGAGCTGGGGAGTATGGGACCTTGCAATTAATCAATATCCTATCAGAGCTGGTGCTTCCACTAAGCAAACTAGGTGGTTGCCTAAAGCACTAACCTTTAGGAGGCACCAAATCGCCAGTACCAGCCCCCCCCCCCCCAGCCAAAGATAGAGAAAAAGGCCATGGAAGACAGCAAAAGATATGGAAAAAGGCCCCGTAATATGGCAGCCAAAGGAGAGATACCAACCAGGCAAAGCTGGAGCCAAAAAAAAAATAAAGAAACCTGGGAAGGCCATGGACAGAGCTCATCCTGCCCTTGGCTGAAGACACAAAGGCTAAGAAGGGCAACGGGTGGAGCCCATCCTGCCCACAGCCAAAGAAGTAAAAAAGTGAGACTCTGGAAGGGCTATGGGCAGAGCCCATCCCATTTGCAACAGAAGATCTGGGAGGGCTGTGGACAGAGCCCATCCTGCCCATGGCACAGACAAGACAGAAGTCTTGGAAGGGCTTCAGGAGGAACCCATCCCGCCCAAGAATATAGAGCTGGGAGGACCACAGATGGTACTATCCCTCCCACAGAAGAGACATGGAGAGGCCTTAGAAGGACCACAGGCAGAGCCCATCCCACCTGCAGTGAAGACAGAAAAGAGAGGATCACAAGATCTGCAGGCAGAATACATCACATCCATAGCCAAAGGGCTACAATGAGAGAGCAAGAGAGTATGTGCATATATGTGGCTGACTTTGTGAGAGAGAGGAAGCCTGGAAGTGTATGTGTGTGAGTGAGACAGAGAGAAAACACGGGTGTAAATGTATGTGTGTGTGTGTGTGTGTGAGAGATTGAGAAAAAGGAACCCTGGGGGATGTGTGTGTATGTGAGGGAGAGATGAAACCTGGGTGCCTGTGTGTATGTGCGAGTAAACCGGGGGGGGGGGGGGGGCAGGGTGAATAAGGAAATAAGGAAGAGAGGAAGCCTGGTGTGTGTGTATGTGGTGTGTTGTGTGTGTGTGTGTGCAGAGAGAGGAAGCCTGTGTGTGCGAGGGATTAAGGATGTATATGAGTATGTGTGTGTGAAAGAGAGATATTAAGGGTGTGTGTAAGAAGATGAAAGAGAGAGGGAGCCAATGTGAGTAAATGATAAAGAAAGTGAGTTTGAGAAAAAGGGATCCTATGTTTTTGAGTAAGAGAGAGAACCTCTGGGTGTGTATATTAGAGAGGAGGATAACCATTGGGACAGTGCTATATAAGGGTACAAATTATATCGCAATGATAGGGAGGATCAACTTGGGGGGTGTGTGACACTTTATGTCCGGGAGGGTATAGAGTCCAACAGGATAAAGATCATACAAGAGACTAAATGCTCAGTAGAATCTATATGGGTAGAAATCCCATGTGTGTTGGGTAAGAGTATAGTGATAGGAGTATACTACCGTCCACCTGGACAAAATGGTCAGACAGATGATGAAATGCTAAGAGAAATCAGGGAAGCAAACCAATTTGGCAGTGCAATAATAATGGGAGATTTCAATTACCCCAATATTGACTGGGTAAATGTAACATCAGGACTTGCTAGAGACATAAAGTTCCTGGATGTAATAAATGATTGCTTCATGGAGCAATTGGTTCAGGAACCAACAAGAGAGGGAGATTTTTAGATTTAATTCTTAGTGGAATGCAGGATTTGGTGAGAGAGGTAACGGTGGTGGGGCCACTTGGCAACAGTGATCATAACATGATCAAATTTAAACTAATAACTGGAAGGGGGGCAATAAGTAAATCAGCAGCTCTAACACTAAACTTTCAAAAGGGAAACTTTGATAAAATGAGGAAAATAGTAAAAAAAACTGAAAGGTGCAGCTGCAAAGGTTAAAAGTGTTCAACAGGCTTGGACATTGTTTAAAAATACAATCCTAGAGGCGCATTCCATATGTATTACATGCCTTAAGAAAGGTGGAAGGAAGGCAAAATGATTACCATCATGGTTAAAAGGTGAGGTGAAAGAGGCTATTTTAGCCAAAAAAAATCCTTTAAAAATTGGAAGAAGGATCCATCTGAAGAAAATAGGATAAAACATAAGCATTGTCAAGTTAAGTGTAAAACATTGATAAGACAGGCAAAGAAAGAATTTGAAATGAAGTTGGCCATAGAGGCAAAAACTCAAAAAAAACTTTTTTAAATATATCCACAGCAAAAAACCTGTGAGGGAGTCGGTTGGACCATTAGATGACCGAGGGGTTAAAGGGGCTCTTAGGGAAGATAAGGCCATTGCAAAAAAACTTAATGAATTCTTTGCTTCCATGTTTACTGAGGAGTTGGAGAGATACCAGTTCCAGAGATGGTTTTCAGGGGTGATGAGTCAGACGAACTGAACAAAATCACTGTGAACCTGGAAGATGTAGTAGGCCAGATTGGCAAACTAAAGAGTAGCAAATCACCTGGACCGGATGGTATGCATCCTAGGGTACTGAAGGAACTCAAAAATCAAATTTCTGATCTATTAGTTAAATTTTGTAACCTATCATTAAAATCATCCATTGTACCTGAAGACTGGAGGGTGGCCAATGTAACCCCAATATTTAAAAAAGGCTCCAGGAGAGATCCGGGTAACTATAGACCAGTGAGCCTAACAGTGCCAGGAAAAATAGTGGAAACGATTCTCAAGATCAAAATCGTAGAGCATATAGAAAGACATGATTAAATGGAACACAATCAACACGGATTTACCCAAGGGAAATCTTGCCAGACAAATCTGCTTCATTTTTTTGAAGGGGTTAATAAACATGTGGAAAGGTGAACCGGTAGATATAGTGTATTTGGATTTTCAGAAGGCATTTGACAAAGTCCCTCATGACAGGCTTCTACGAAAACTAAAAAGTCATGGGATAGGAGGTGATGTCCTTTTGTGGATTACAAACTGGTTAAAAAACAGGAAACAGAGAGTAGGATTAAATGGTCAATTTTCTCAGTGGAAAAGGGAGAACAGTGGAGTGCCTCAGGGATCTATACTTGGACCAGTGCTTTTCAATATATATGTAAATGATCTGGAAAGGAATATAACGAGAGAGGTTATCAAATTTGCGGATGATACAAAATTATTCAGAGTAGTTAAATCACAAGCAGACTGTGATACATTACAGGAGGACCTTGCAAGACTGGAAGATTTGGAATCCAAATGGCAGATGAAATTTATGTGGACAAGTGCAAGGTGCTGCATTAAGGGGTAGATTTTCAGACCGCGCGAATAGGCGTACTTTTGCTGGCGCATCAGGCGCAAGCAAAAGTACGCGGGATTTTAGTAGATACGCGCGTAGCCGCGCGTATCCGCTAAAATCCTGGATTGGCGCGCGCAAGGCTATCGATTCTGTATAGCCGGCGCACGATGAGCCGCGCAGCCTACCCCCGTTCCCTCCGAGGCCGCTCCGAAATCGGAGCGGCCTCGGAGAGAACTTTCTTTTGCCCTCCCCTCACCTTCCCCTCCTTTCCCCTACCTAACCCACCCGCCCGGCCCTGTCTAAACCCCCCCTTACCTTTGTGGGGGATTTACGCCTCCCGGAGGGAGACATAAATCCCCCGGGCCGTAACCCTGGGCCCGGGGCCCCCGGACCGCCCCGGGCTGTAACCACGCCCTCGGGCCCGCCCCCAAAATGCTGCCGACACGCCCCCAAAACGCCTCGCCGACCAGGCCCGCCCCCGACACACCCCCGACACGCCCCCTCGCCAAACCCGGGACTTATGCGAGTCCCAGGGTCTGCGCGCGCCGGTAGGCCTATTGAACATAGGCCTACCGGCGCGCAGGGCCCTGCTCGCCTAAATCCGCCTGGATTTAGGTGGATTTAGGCGAGCAGGGCTCTGAAAATCCCCCCATAGTGTTGCATATAGGGAAAAAAACCCTTGCTGTAGTTATACGATGTTAGGTTCTATATTAGGAAAAAGATCTAGGCATCATAGTGGATAATACTTTAAAATCATCTGCTCAGTGTGCTGCAGCAGTCAAAAAAGCAATCAGAATGTTAGGAATTCTTAGGAAGGGAATGGTTAATAAAACGGAAAATGTCATAATGCCTCTATATCGCTCCATAGTGAGACCATACCTTGAATACTGTGTACAATTCTGGTTGCCACATCTCAAAAAGATATAGTTGCGATGGAGAAGGTACAGAGAAGGGCAACCAAAATGATAAAGGGGATGGAACAGCTCCCCTATAAGGAAAGGCTGAAGAGGTTAGGGCTGTTCAGCTTGGAGAAGAGACGGCTGAGGGAGGATATGATAGAGGTCTTTAAGATCATGAGAGGTCTTGAACGAGTAGATGTGAATTGGATATTTACACTTTCGAATAATAGAAGGACTAGGGGGCATTCCATGAAGTTAGCAAGTAGCACATTTAAGACTAATCAGAGAAAATTTGTTTTCACTCAACACACAATAAAGGTCTGGAATTGTTGCCAGAGGATGTGTTAGTGCCTAGGGCCAGATTTTAAAAGGGTTACACGCATAAGGCAGAAGGAAAGTTCCCTCCGAGGCCGCTCTGATTTCGGAGCCCTTGGAGGGAACTGGCAGCGCGCGCTGGGCTCGGCGCGCGCAGGTTGCACAAATGGCAGCCCCTTGCACGCGCCGACCCGGATTTTATAAGATACGCGCGGCTACACGCGTATCTTATAAAATCCAGCGTACTTTTGTTTGCGCGTGGTACGCGCACGCGCTGTTTTTGAAAATGTACCCCTTAGTGTAGCTGGGTTCAAAAAAGGTTTGGATAAGTTCTTGGAGGAGAAGTCCATTAACTGCTATCAATCAAGTTTACAATGGGCCTGATTTTAAAAAGCATTTACTCGAGTAAACCAGCGTTTTACTCGAGTAAATGCACTTTACTTGAGTAAGTGGGCTTTCGAAAATTGCTACAATATATTTTATTGAATTGTCCATAGGATTTACTTGTGTAAGTGCACTTTACTCCAGTAAATGGCTTTTGAAAATTGCTACAATAGTAGTACATTTACATGTGTAACTCCTTTTGAAAATTACCCCCTTAGGGAATAGCCACTGCTATTAATTGCATCAGTAGCATGGGATCTTCTTAGTGTTTGGATAATTGCCAGGTTCTTGTGGCCTGGTTTGGCTTCTGTTGGAAACAGGATGCTGGGCTTCATGGACCCTTGGTCTGACCCAGCATGGCAATTTCTTATGTTCTTATGTGTGTGTGTTTGTGTGTATATATGTGTGTGTGCCTGAGTAAGTGAGAGTGTAGCAACAGAGATTAAATGTGTAAGTGAAAGAGAGTGTGTGTGTATTTATATATATGAAAGAGAGATGTGAAAGTATGTGCACAACAATCCCATCTCCCCTCCCCATCTGCTATTCCACCTCAATTTCAGAACATCCAGAAATCCAAAGTTCTCAAATATTAAGCATAGGTGATTTTTTTAAATCCTTTTTAGGTTTAATCATTGGGTGTTGTATGATGTGATTACTGTTTTTAAATATGTTTTTGGTGTTTGGAACTTTTTAAGATGTTTTATGAGTTTTAACATTGTTCAACTTTATTCTACTCTTTACCTGTTTTAAAATATTTTTGTGGAATATTAATATTTCTGTTTTCCCTTGTAATGCATACAGAATTTGGCTTGTTGAAGTTTCCAATTCAGTTTATGTTTTCGCATTCTATGTTACTTTATGGCCCTTTCATTCTGTATTTGGTGAGGGTCCCTCTTTGTGAGGTGAGGTGAGATATTCTAGTAGCGAGTAGCTTCTGTGTAGGGATCTATAGCAACTTGGTTTGTTCTGTTTTTCTAATAGGAGGTGTATTGATGTTTCAGGGTCTAGTGTAATATTTGCAGTGTTGTCTTTTCTTTCATAGGTAGGGTTGTTACTAGGCATGATATTTTTCCATGGGGAAAATTCTGCACGGTTTCCAGAACTGTGGTACCCAGTACCAGAGCTTGTGAAACCCCTGCAGTGTTTTTCCCCTCCACAGAAAAATACTGCAGCATAGTAAGTGACCCCTTGTGTTTGTTGAGAGCTTTCCTTCTAACTCACTTTGCTTCTAGACTCCATTCCTTCTATCTTTATCTTTTTCCCTTCTTATTCTCTTGGTTTCTTCCCCTTAACTCTGCTGCTTCAGTCAGAACATAATTACAGACTCTATGTTAGCAGAAGGTGTTGTCCTCTCATGTGCAGGTTTTTATAAATGATACAATTTGCACTTCAGGTGGCAAGATTTTTTTTTCTAACTTAACCAAGCAATGCATACAGTAACTTAGACTTTATTGTATCCAAGTATATTGCTATAAAAAATAATTGTGTAGAAGAAATCTATACTTTGCATTTACATTTATGGTAAATGAGATAATTAGCAGTTTGTAACAAATTTAGAGCAGTATTTGTTCAAACATCCCAGAACAATTTAAGTGAAAGCCTCTGTTTAGTAAATGTAAAATTTCATCTACATTATACTTCAAAAAAGGCAAATGTCCACATGAAAATCCTTAATGATATACCACTATAATATCTGAAAATCTTCTGAGGGATGACTTCAGTTGTAATATCAGTGACTGAAATAACCCTTTATAGGTTGAAAGAAATAAAAAAGCTGGCCAAGCATTAGCATAAATGACAAAGTATGAAGGGATCAAAACTGCACAGGAAAGGTAATAATCTAGAAGCAAAGAACTGAAATCATACAAAGCAAAGATGTGAATAAATATATGGAAACAGCAAAGCATAAAATACTTGACCTTTCTTTAAAATCCCTCAGATATGTTGCTAATATTTAATGCTTCATTTCACAATGGTTGTTGTGTTTGTTTTTGCATAGGAGTGGTGGAATCATTGCATGATAACATTGATTTTTCATGAAGTGGTAAGTTTAGGTCACGCTACATTTGTCATGTTACTTTGGTAGAAAGTGGGAGTTACATTCTGCCATTTTGTAATGGTTCTATGAACATGTTCTTAACATTCTCTTAACATTGTTATAAGCTTTTCTTTCAATCTTTGCTAAATGTTGAAACTGATTTGACTTTGACTAATACTATTCCTGTTATACCTCTGTTCTTTTTTTTGTTGCTGGTTCCTGTCTCAGCTTTCTCTTCTTATCTGTATGTGTTGTGTTTAAGATTGCAGTTGACCAAGGAAGGTTGCAAACACTTATTATTACATTTTTTTTTTTTGTTATTTTGCAAACACACCACAAAGGCAGACTGAGAGCCAGAGCACCCCCCTTCTCCAGAAACAGCTATGGTCAAGGTTATGCTTTCTGTTTATCATCCACTTAATCTGACAGAAAGTAGAGGAAAGCATAGTTTAATTTGTTTTTCAGTTTATTATTCACTTTTATTCACGTTATATTTCTCATGTGGGGGTGTAAGTTTTTGTTTCGTCTTGTGATATGTAGGTACTGTAAGAGCTGAGTAAAGATTTATAATGAAGATGTTCACACTTATGGTGTAAAAAGCAGGGGTGAATGAAATATATGTGCAATAGGTAACAGAGAAAATAACTGCATATATTAATTCTACTTATTACTATGTGTCATAGGCATGGGTGAGTAATGTTTCATTATGTGACTGAGAAATATGGCAGTATTGTATGTGTCGTAATATCCCTACAATCCTAGGGATAACAGCTATGTGTATGGTAGATACATGGATCAGCCTCAAAGTGGAAGTGGTGCAGACAAAAACAGCATCTGAATTCAAGAAAGCATGGGATAAATACAGGGGATCTCTAAGGAAGTGATAGGAATTCTAATGCTATATTAATTGGACGGATGGGCAGACTGGATGGGCCATATAATCTTTTTCTGTCATCATGTTTCTGTTTCTCTATGTCCTGTGTATTTAAGATGATGCACTATATGTAAATGGATTTGTATGGTTTTAGAAAATATATAGAGTGCAGGTGAGTGTGTCTGAGTTGTACCTGAATATATGGGATAGGTAGAGTAAAAATATCAATGTAAGGAGGTCTATACTTAGAATAGGGGGAGACTATTGTATATTGTAAGTTATTTTATTATTTTGACTTACATGGCTTCATACCCAGTTAGATTACAATTGCAATTACAATTTAAAAAAAAAACTATCCTGAAAATTTTACTGTAAAAATGTTTTAATTTGATCCTACAGAAAATAATTGGAAAATCATAACAATTTTTGAAGCATGAATGCTTTGAAAGCTAATTAGGTGAAATGTTGATTTTGGGTAAACTGCATAACATTCAAAACAGCTGGGCAATTTATTTTACTTTTGTTGTGATTTTTATTAAAATATGTAAATAAAAGATTATTGAACTATCCTTTAGAGAGAATACTGTGCAAATTATGGGTGGGTTCTGGTATAATAACAGATCCTTTTCCCATGCTGGTAACCTGAAGTCATTATAATTAGAGCACACTCGTATAGAATGTTTTCTGATTGCTGTCTATGATATCAGTAATACCAGGTTCTAAATTACACATTTTCCCCTTGAATATTACTCCTTTAAATAATCCCATTAAAAACAAAAAAATATATATTGAATTATATTAAGAAAGACAGGAAACAAATTTGTCATATCAAGAATCCATTGAGGCAGGATTTTTTACTCCAGCAGCTGCTCAAAAGAATGGAGCAGCCATGCTTATTAGGAAATACTCTGCTCTCAAGCTGGTATCACACATACTTGAGAATGAGGGGAGCAGGGAAACAGGAATATAAAGGTTCATGCTAATTAGCTTTTATACTCCCATAAGTGATCTCCGGATTTCTATCAAAATTTAATTCTAGATAGACAATCTAAATGCAAAGGAAAGACTACCAAATAATCTCCAGTTCGCCAATGCTTAATGAAGGAGGAGGAGTCAATTGGACCCTTACATTACACCCATAGTTTACAGCCTGCTGACCAAAATGATTAATCTGTTCTAGCTCCCATAAAACACACTCCAGAAGCGTAGGGGGCAGTTTTCAATCTGTCTTCATCGGGACACAGAATGCACATTAGGGATGTGCTATCGTTCAGGATGAATTAGGCAATTTCAACGTTAGTGCACTCTAACCCGAAATTCGGGTCCCCCCGAATTACAAAGGCCCAAACCACGGGAAATACGATATTTCCTGTGGCGGGCCAAACACGAAGCCCGAACCGAAAGGTTTGGACTTTACACATCCCTACTTGCACATACATTTTACGCTTGGACTTGGCACCAATGATATGAAGTTGGAGAATGGGAGGCTCAGAGGAAATATTTCATTATGATATAGTGGTAGATTCCTGGAATAGCCTACCAGCGGAGGTAGTAGTAACAAAATCCATTACAGAATTTAAGCACGCTAGGTGTAGACATAGAAGGCAGTGTTAAGACCAAAGATGGGAGAGCAGTAGGGTAAACAAAGTTTGGGGCCTTGGTATCTGACTAGATATGGAAATGTATATGCTCATCAATATGGAACAGTGGAGAAAATGTCAAACTTGATTGCACAGAGTGGTAGTACACCTGCATCAAACAGACAAGGCCAAGCAACATTTATGGCATGGCTTTGATACAATGTCATGGATAATCAGGGTGGAGGTGGCATGTTTTCTAGTGTAGACAATAGGCGGATGTGGCTATACTTCCCAGCTCAGAGAAAAAAAAGGATAATGGGCAATAACTGCATGAGGATGATAGCTGGGAAATATTCTTTACAGCTCAAGGAAAACAAGAGCAACTAGGAAAATGTTGTTTTAAATATATCTGCTGTGTTACTAAGTAGCTGATGTTGCTGCTAACGCCTGCTGATTGCACTGCCTGCTTTACCTGATTTTTCCCTTAGAAAGACTGACTAGTGACCATTGAAGGATTAAGCAAACATTGCAATTTAATACTGAAAATGTTCTGAAGACCATTAGGGGCCTGATTTTCAAAAGCATGCACGTGAAATACAGTTTTATAGACATATATAATAAGCTTTTTGAAAAGTGCCCTAGGGTTTGTGTATTTAAAAATACACACAGAAGCAATTTCACATGTACTTTTGCAGGTACTTGAAAGAGATGTTTTCCGTGGGTGGAGTTTGGGTGGGGAAATCATTTAAGCTCATACTGTCGATTTTCGCCCAAGTAAGTATAAATGTGTGCATCATACCACGTACCACTTGCAAATTTTCAAAGTGGACTTATGAGAGTAAATTCACTTTGAAAATTCAAGCTGAAGTCTGTGTGTGTGTGTGTGTGTGTACTTTCTACACACAAACTTCAAATCTACACAGGCTGTTTAAAATTATCCTTTTGGTCAAACTCAGAACAAATGATAAAGGAGATTGCTGAAATGTTGACCTCCAGTGTGGTAGAAGATGTCTAGGGATTTCATATTCAATTTTTATTCTTTTTATTTTCCTGGAAATTTACAAGGGTTTATTATGACAAAAAACAAAAATAGGAGAAAATCAGTGGAAAAAAATAACTTGTTACTTTTCTGAGTAATATCAGAGTTTATTTTAGTGTACAGAAGTCAAAGCCAGTAAAACAATATTAAAAAGAGTCTTCCATCCATGCGCTCAGCAGCATCCCTCTTTCTACCTTATCCTTTGCCTTGCATATCCTTCTCTATTCCTGCCCTCCATCGAGCATCTCCCTTTCTTCAGCCATCACAACAGCATTCATTCTTATGGGTGGTGGCTTTAGGCTTCTTCCTTCTCCAGCAGCAGGCTTGCTGTGGCTCCTGCACTCTGCAGCACTGCACTTCTGCTTTTGCGTGGGGACCAACGAGCCTGCCCAGGGAGCGTTCCCAGAGAACGGGGTCCACTTCAAACACCACACTGGCAGCACCAACAGCGGGCATTTGCCTGCTTGAGGGGAGGCTTGAAATTTCACATAGACGGCACTGAAGGGCAAGCACACTTTCACTGATGGGAAGCAAAAACCTGAAACACAGCACACCACTTTGGCTTCCAGCAGTGGCAAAGGCATGAGCAGCTGTGGAGCTGCTCTTAAATCAGCCTAAAAGTAAGGTGAAAAATACAGGAATTTACGGGTTGAAATTGGATTAAACTGAAAATGAAGGACCCTAAGATAAGGTAAAAGAAAAAATGAATCAACAGATCCTGAAGGATAGGAGTATGAAGTTGTAAAACAAAGTCATTTTAGAACTCCTCCTTTCCTAAATTTAAACCAGCCACACTATGACAAGGGAACTATCAGAGACATAATCCACTTCTCAAATTTGTGTGTGCAGGCCTTGTCTTTCAGTCATCGGGTCCATCCTTAATCATACAAAATCAAATTTATAATATTTTTATGTAAAATAAAATACATATATTAAGTAATGTTTAGGAGAACATAATCAAGCACTCGGCACTGGCCGAGTTTCAGATCATCTGCGTTAGGGGAGCCCTCGCTCAATAATCCAATCCACAGTTGCATGCAGGCTTCTTAGGTCTTATTTACCAGGTTACTTTCTGCGAAAAATAATGAATATGTTCAGTGGAATCTTTTTAAACTGCAACTTGCCAATCACCGTGTTCTGATATCAGAATTAATGTAAACATTTAAAAATTAAATGACAGAATTCCATTCCAAATTCTTCATTCAAACCAAATGGTTGGATTAATCACAAGTAAATATTCAAAATTGTTCATGATTAATAATAAAATTCATATGCCCATCATGCCAAGAATGGGAGATACTTCCTCTACAACTGTCCATTTGAGATCAGTAAACTTGTACCCATGAGAAAACAACAATGTGACACTAAAGATGCTTGTTGTTTAATTGTATTGTTTTTAAGCAGCTCCAATATTCTTCCAATCTCGTCTTAACTAGACATTTAGTTCTTTCCCACGTAAATAAGCTGATATGGGCATATGATAAGATATACAACATAACTAGACACACATATGTTATTGGATCTCCCTTGTGAAAACAGGATAAGTCCAAGGAATACCCTACCAAAGATTGATGGGCAAAATGAAAAATCACCACAGACAAAATGTCCAAGTATGGAAGATCCTCAGAACTACATTCACATGATAGCATACATAGTACAACGATCCTAATATTTCCTCTTCTCTTAAATGCCAGTACTTGGTTGATGGGTAAAAACATTGTGTAATGATAAAACATACCAATGCTTGAAGATCATCGCAGCTACCTTGGATAACTTATTTGAATGACTAAGCACATAAATCAGTTTAGTATCTGGTAATGGCTGCTTATAAGAAAGTAAGAGATGCCTATTGGTTGTACAAGACATACCTCTTTAATATACTAGTCCAAAAAGAGAAAACAGTATGGAACCGTTGTACCATACTTTATTGGGGAAATTTGTTACTTTTTATTTATAATGGATGACAATATTCAGCTATCTTCAACAAATTATCATAGGGAACTATCATTTCGATCTTCCTATATCTGAGGCTGAAGTTACATAGAGGAAACAAAACATGTATATTTGAAAATTCTACACACACACACTCCCACCACACTCTCTCTCTCACACACACACACACACACACACTCATACAAGCGTTTAATTCCCTGACCCTACCCACCTCTCAAAATTCTCAAAATACTTAACTCTTTAGTTAACCAGCTAGATCTGTTTCAGAATTTCTCGACACCTGTCTATTCAGTAATTTATTTCCAAAAGACCCCGAAATCTGTGCACAGAGCCAGTCATTTACATGGAGTCCATGCACAGTGGCTTTCTCCTTCCTCTTTTTCCCCCACTGTTCCTGCAGCAGCAGTGCAAAGTTTCTTATGCCAAATCTGCAGCAGCTGGGACTAATGGGAATGGTGAATGATGGACTGCATGAGGCATAAAAGCCAATGCTTTGCTGTCAGCACCTGACCCACCCTAACCCAAAAATCTGGTAATAAGCTACATGGTAACAATTTTATGAAGTTATGTGTCAATTTGTTCTTGTCACAACGTGTGGTGTCCCTGAGCCAAGGGGGTTGAGATAGGGTAGAGTTGGTGGTGAACAAAGCCACACCCTTGTAGGAGATCCCATTTCCATAAGGTCAAGGGGCCTTCTCCCAGTGGGGCACTTGGGTTTGCATGGAATTGCATTCAAGATGGTGCCTCATCAGACCTTCTGATATATGTCTCGATGCTGCACCCAGGGTAGTGTAAGTAAGCCGCACTGGCACAAAACTAGATTTAACTGCAACTGATGGGATTAGCCCCTAGCTAGAATTCTGGGTGTATTTTCCAGAAACATGGCTTAGTTTATCCATGGAAGAATGATAGGAGCAAGGTTATTTAACAGAGTAGCAAGACCATGGCTGAATGAAAGTGAGATCAGTTAATGTTGGTGGCTCAGGTGCAGAGTTTGTTTCATTTTTTTAAAATTTATTTATTTATTTATTTATTTTATTTAAATTTCTTATATACCGGCATTCGCGATGGGAGTCGCATCATGCGGTTTACAAATAACAAGGTGTGACAACAGAATAATACTTAATAACTTAAAAAACATTAACATGTGATAGAAGAATAAGGTAGCAGTTACAATAAAACAGGGATAAAATGCAACTTGTGAATGAAGAGAAGGCAAAAGAGAGATTAACACTGAGATAACAAAAGAATGACCAAGGTAATAAAACCAAGGTAAATAAACCTGCCTCATTAAAAAAAAAAAAAAAAAAAAAAGAGGAGAACATTATTGAGTTGTCAAAGGTTGTTGATTACCCTGACGGGAGTTCTTAGTTGCTTGAGTTGAGAGTGGGTTCAGTTGGTGTCTGGAAAGGCTTTCAAGAATAGCCAGGTTTAAGTCTTTTTCTGAAAGTGGGGAGGCAAGGTTCCTGTCTCAGTTCTGGTGGGATAGAATTCCACAAGGTAGGTCCTGCTGTAGAGAAAGCCCTGTCTCTGAGAGTCCTATGGTTAAAGGTTTTTGCAGGAGGCACCTGTAATGAGTCTCTGTAGGACTCTCTGATAGGTCTGATGGAGGTATGTTTTTTAAATGGGATTTGGAGGTTAAGCGGAGAGAGTTGATGGAATGCTTTGTAGATGGTAGTTAATGGATTTATATAAGATTCTATAGTGCACTGGCAGCCAATGTAAAAAGTTGCCTGCCTTACTTTTTCTATTTAACTTCTGTGAAGCTTTCCGTGCTGGAGGAGGGGGAGGGGGGACAACAGATGGTCACGGTTGTGTGTATTAATACAAAATGAATATTCAGCAATGAGCATTTCTATCAAATTTTAGTTTCTCCATGTTATTTGATGTGAAAAGTAAACCTATTATGGAGACGCATCACCCCAACCCTTCACAGCCTGTTTTGTTGGATGCCTATGAACATAATATGATGAAGAATGTATATTATCTGAATAAATGGAGCCCTGAGTAGAAATATTCATGCTACATGCTAGGAGTTTCAAGTAATCAAGATGCTATTCCACTAATATAACAGTAATCATTTAATTACAGCAAACAATACAGTAATATAGTAATTAATTACAGTACCCAATATGCAAACTTTGAAACTAAGGCAGCAGTTGCCAGCTAGCTTTTGTCCATGAACTTGTCATGAAAATATTGACAGTGAAATGTTAAGCTTGCAGCTCCACTATATAAATATATATAAAATATCTATTTTTCCCTTCACGTATGCAGCATCACTATTGTACATGGAGTATTCAACCTGTGTGCCATAAGAATAAGCCTTACAGTTTGCGGTTTATTAGAGGAAAGTGTCAGAAAGGTTAATTCAATTCCACACTGTAGAATTCCCTGAGGACTGTAAAGTAAAACTTAAAATGTATAATCAGGTCTCCTGAGTCTGTTAATCCTTTATACCAGTGATTAGTTCCTGTTTAGGTTAGCAAGAAAATGGATTTAGTGTAGGTTAAAGGTTCTTCAAGCCAGTTTCCTCTTCAACAAAAATCAATATGCCAGGAAAACTTAAATAGCTTTTTAAAGCAACTACTGGGCATTTCCTTCTTATAATGAAGAAATGTTTTTCTTAGTTGCATACAATGTATTGTGTCCAATTTTAAAATACAAAAAAGTTAGAGGGTTACACAGGTCAAACAAATTAAGCTTTCATTTAGATTTGTATCAAACATCTGAGCCCAAGAACAAGCTCCTTAATTGAATATTAAGCATTGTCATTCAAATATGGCAAAGCATCACTGCTCATGCAATGGTTTCCAATGATCATTATTTAAGTTTAACATATGGAATATTTTGCATGGTAACTTTACACATTTTGCTATTACTGCAATTTTAATCTGAAATGGGAGCTGTGCAATGTTGTAAGAGATCTTGAGTTGCCATAAATTCCAAGACATTTAGGACCGATTCATCAAGGTCTATTCTCATGGACACAGAATGGCATAAAAAATGTTTTACACTGAAAACATCCATACAAAAATTCTTCATTTACCTCCACCTCATCTAATGCTTCTATCTAAATGATATCTGGAGAAAAGTAAGCTTCATTTAGAAGCCTATACATTAAACATTTAAAAAGAATTTTTTTTTAATTTTTACATTTGTATATATAACAAAGCATAACACTTTGTATTCAGAAACAAATTGGATTAATATTCAAAAAGACAATACAAAAAGCAAACTCCCCAGCTATCAACCAAACAGCAACATTAGCAAAAAAGGGGGGTGTGTGTGTGGGGGGGGGGGGGGTGGGGGAGACAATCTACATATGCAATACAACATAACATGGCTAAACATACATTATATAAGGCTCACATATAAGTAAGAGCCAGAGGAGATGTTGCAATTCTTCGGAAGTCCAGGAAGGATTCCAGGTGCTCCCGTTGCAAAGAACACAAATGTATCATTCTTATGTTTAACAATACATCTGCAAGGATATCTCAGAAGAAAAGCACCTCCAATACTAATTACCGTTTGCCTTAAAACTATAATTCCCTTCCTCTATTCCTGTGTTACTTTAGGTAAATCTGGATACATCCTAATAAATTGACCTAAAATGTAAATATTCCTATTTTTAAAGTACAGCTTCATAACAGTACTGAGATCTTGTTCAGAAACAAAGGAAACCAAAAGTATACCTCACTCAATTACTTCAGGGTCAGAAGTTTTCAAGGAACGATGTCACATTTATTCTTGCACTTTTTTACCCAGTCAGAACAGAAGAAAACATCCACTCTGTGTCCTTCTGCTCACACCTTGCTCCTTTCCAGTTTCTCACTGAGCTCCCACTGATGGGTCCCTTTATTACTCTTACCGGAATCATCTTTTTCTGAAGATTGGAGAGTGGGATGAATACAGGGTTACAGGATGAAGATGAAGGAAAGGGATAAGCCATGTCATTGGGATATTTATTTTTTATTTATTTGATTTATATTCCACTCTTTCAGATACCGTATTTTTCGCTCCATAGACGTACCTAACCATAAGATGCACCTAGGATTCAGAGGGGGAAAATTAAAAAAAAAAAAATTGTGTTAAACCGGCTCTGTCCCCGGGCGTCTGTGCGTC
The DNA here is from genome assembly GCF_901001135.1 of Rhinatrema bivittatum. Lineage (NCBI taxonomy): Eukaryota > Metazoa > Chordata > Amphibia > Gymnophiona > Rhinatrematidae > Rhinatrema > Rhinatrema bivittatum. Next base: position 631,703,517 of record NC_042615.1, on the reverse strand, counting down.
TTATGGAGCAAATTAGGGGAGTGCATAACATTTTTTTTCTCCCCATTTTGTTTTTAGGTCTGGGGAAGGCCATTTCGGTCCATTCCCCAGATCAGAAAACTTTTGTCTTTCTATTTCTGTAGGAACCCCCCCCAAAAAAAAAATAACCATCCCAACCCTTTAAATTAATTAACAACCCCCCACCCTCCTAAACCCCCCGAGATCTGCCAAATTAAATACAACCCCCCCACCCTCCTGACCCCCCCAAGACCTGCCAAAAGTCCTGGTGGTCCAGCCGGGGTCCAGGAGTGGTCCGGGAGTGATCTCCTGGACTTGGGCCGTTGGCTGCCAGTAATCAAAATGGCGCCGATGGCCCTTGCCCTTACTTTGTCACTGGGGTTGACCAATGGCAGCGGTAGCCCCTGTGACATAGTAAGGGCAGTTGGCTGCCAGTAATCAAAATGGCGCCAACAGCCCTTTGCCCTTTCTATGTCACAGGGGCTACTGCTGCCATTGGTCGACCCAAGTGACATAGTAAGGGCAAAGGGCCGTCGGCGCCATTTTGATTACTGGCAGTCGACAGCCCAAGTCCAGGAGATTGCTCCCGGACCGCTCCTGGACCCCCGCTGGACCACCAGGGACTTTTGGCAGGTCTTGGGGGGGTCAGGAGGGTGGGAGGTTGTAGTAAATTAATTTGGCAGGTCTGGGGGGTGGATCAGGAGGGTGGGGGGAGTTGTTAGATTTTTAGGTTTTTTTTATATTCGCTCCATAAGACGCACAGACATTCTCCCCCCCCCCCCCCCCCCCCCCACACACACTTTTGAGGGAAAAAAAGTGCGTCTTATGGAGCGAAAAATACGGTACATCAAAGCGGATTACATTCAGGTACTGAAGGTATTTCTCTGTCCAGGAGGGCTCACAATCAGGGAAGGTAACTTTCTAACCAGCGCACGTGCACATGGGGGTGGAGCTAGGGATGAAGACATTTTTATAAATTTTGGAGTCCATGAATGAAACAAAATAGGCCTCATTTGTTATGTTTTACCCATTTGTTTCTGTTATAATTAGTGAAGTTTGGGTGGACCCTTGGACACTGTGGCAGCTGACCATGCCCACGGGGGGAAGTCCCGTGAGGGGCCACACGTCAGGCTCAGCTCTGGACATACAAACACAGATTATATCTTTATTTAGACAGTTTATGAAGCCACCAGATGTGGCAGTAGTGAGTAGAAGATGTAGCCCGGCTGGGCTAGTATTCCCCAGGGCGCTGAAACAGTGGTTCAGCCAGTAGCAGTGCTATAGTGGAGAGAACTGAGAAAATGAATACAATAAAACATTCACAGAGTCCCAAATATGAAGGAGCCCCAAGGTAGGGAGAGCTGGCCCTTGAGGAGCAAGATCCAGATCGCTGGAAGCAGAGAGAACTTGTTGGCAAAGTACTCACACACAGCGGTTTCCACGTAGGAGATGGCACTGGTGCTGGAAGGGAGGCAGGCCCTCGAGGAGCGAGTACCTGGTGCCAGGGAGACAGCTCTGAGGAGTGGATGATAGTAGTACTCACTGATGGTGTCTGTAGCAAATTCTTTCAAGTAGAAGAGGAGGTAGATGCAGGCAGCGGGTCATGGAAATGGGCCCTCGAGGAGGCGAGTACCGGTTACCCTGACAGTGACCTGAAAGAAACAAAGAGGCCCCCAAGGAGCGGGTACCCCGTTAGCATAAAGAGTCCAATAGAAGTTGGAGAGGCAGAGTAGCCGGGTACGGAGAGCGAATCCCATCTGTAAGAAACCCCTTGTTAATGACTAGCAATAAACTTTACGCTTAAATATCCAGGCAGCGTAGTGTCATCACAGGGGGACGCCCCTGAGGAACGCGCCAATGAGGAAATAAGAATGAGGGCCGCGCGGCGCGTGCGCCCTAAGGTACCTGTAGGACATGGAGGGAGGCAGTGCCCAAGCTGATCCGGGGACGCCAGAGAAGATGGCAGGTGGACGCCGTGGAAGCCAGACGTCCGTGAAGAGCAGGAGGAGCCGCAAAAAAGGAAAGGTAGGCGGAGTGAAGCCGTCGGGAAGTGATGGTCGCAACAGTTTCACACAAATGCTCATCTCTATAGATTAGTAAGGGATGACTTTTCTTTGCTAAGTCCATTCTGGTTTCCAATTAAGCCACGCTTATTTATGTGGCCTGTAATGTTGTTCTTAACAATAACTTCCACTATTTTACCCAGTTCAGACTTTGAGCTCATTGGTCTGTAATTCCTGTATCAGACTTGGAACCCTTTATAAAAATTGTTGTTATATTGGATGTAGTCTATTCCTCAAGTACAATGTTAGGGACCCTTCTAAAGAAATTTCCAAACTGCTGCCTTTCTAATTTCTACCTGTATTTTCAGTAACTAATCTATGTGCTATGTCTAAGAGGCAACTGATAAAATTGTTTCTAACAGGCCGATACAGTAAAGCGCGGCCGCGGTTACCCTGTTTCTATCCCGCTTTCTACCCACAATTTGGCCGCGTAAGTCTAACCTGCGATTCACTATCTGTTTTTACCAATCTTTACCGCTTCTTTAAATCGACGTGTATCCCTTTCCGCCTGCGGCATGTATATGATATGTAAACGATCGGATTAGCTATTCCCTCCCATACAGTAACGTGCGGCCCGATTATCGCCTTTTTAACCAACTGTTTTACCGCGTCTTTAACCCGCTAATTTACCGCTTACCCTGACCCTGGCATTAGAGGGATGTGACAGCAATAGGCAGGCTCCAGTCAAATAAGTGCGTGGGTTGGAGCAAGCGAGTAACATGGTGTGGCCTGGTTCTCCTACGCTAGGGCATCGGGGATTGCCAATCCTCTCTCCCCCCCTCCCGAAGCAAGGCGCAGGGTGAAAATCGACTCAACATGTTATTAAAGCAAATAGAAATTGTAACAAAAGTAAACTTACTGCATGCTTCCAGCAGCCCCAGTCCTCTCTCCCCTCCTCCTGAGGTGCCCACCGCGGCTCCCCTGCCTCCCGGGGGCAGCCGGCGGCGAAAGCGGCTTCCAGCAGCCCCGCCGGCAAAGGTGCATGAACGCACGTCCAATTTGGGCGCTCAAGCAGCGAAGGCGCATGAGCGCACGCCATGACCTGAGCACCCGGATGGATGTCCGAGGTCACGGCGTGCACTCATGCGCCTTCGCTGCTTTAGCGCCCAAATTGCACGTGCGTTCATGCACCTTCACCGGTGGGGCTGCTGGAAGCTGCTTTCACCGCCAGCTGCTCCCGGGAGGCAGGGGAGCCATGGTGGGCGCCTCGGGAGGAGGGGAAAGAGGACTGGGGCTGCTGGAAGCATGCAGTAAGTTTACTTTTGTTACAATTTCTATTTGCTTTAATAACATGTCGAGTCGATTTTCGCCCTGCGCCTTGCTTCGGGAGAGGGGGAGAGAGGACTGGCAATCCCCGATGCCTGAGCGTAGGAGAACCATCCACTTCCTGGTACCTGTCATTTCAAATGTCATTTGAAATGACAGGTACCAGCGCACCCAGGATACTGTATAGGCGCTGTATAGCGCTCTATACAGTAAAATGGATTGCGCTTCATAAACGCTTCATGGACGTGCTTTGGACGCGGCTTGCATTTGAATGCCATTAAAATACTGTATCGAAGCGGTATGTGATCTGAACTATGCACGCGGCAAACAAGCGGGCGCCTGGCACTGCCGCACTTTTTCTTACGCGCCCTTACTGTATCGGCCTGTAAGTTTTCTCATAAAAAATTATTAAGTTTGTACATTATCACCAATGAAATATTGATCAAGCTGTGCTGAAGTTCAATGTGGATTCTGGTTAATAATCCTTGAGAGGAAAAAAATTGGCTACCTTTCTTGAAAATGCAATTTGTGAGACAGCCAAGAAATCCAAGATAGCAGAGTAAGCTAGCCTCACTTCATACCAGTCTGCAATGGGTCTACTAATTTTCCTTAATTATGTTGCTTCTGCCTGTTATGGTAAGAAAGAGAAAGGGACTGAGTACAGGAGTTTCTTTTGGAGCCTGGGAGTTCACTAGCTGCTGGCCTGATAGATCAATTTGTGGTACAGATGTCAAATCCAGATACTCTGCTGATGTCATTGAAGGCCTTACAGGCTATATCGGCAGTCTTTTTGGACAAAGTTTTGCTGAGTCCTGGGAATCATAAATGGCCTGCCTAGCTGGTGGTGATGTCATCATCCAATTCTCCAGTCATGTTGGATTCTGCAACTGAGGAGCTGCATGCTGGACCAGTTTTAGAGGAGATGCTGAGAATGAAAATCCACCAGGTCAGCTCCTGAATTTGTATTCAACAATTATGCTGAAGAAGCCATGGGTGAACTCATAGGAGCAAGTGGGTTGAGTGCTGGCAGGTGAAGATCTGAAATTGAGGAAATGCCACATGAAGTGGAAGATTTAATTTGGAATTCCATGTGGACCCTTTTCTAGTCATCTCAAGGGAGGTTCAGGTCATGCCTCACCAAACCTGCTGCAGTAACCTTGGTTGGGATATAGGAGGCAATGGTGACTGACAATAGAATTAAACAATGTACATGAAAGATTCCATGTCTCAGTATTTGACAAATGAACAAAAATTGTATGATCACACTGTATGTATTATATGTCTGGAGGAGAAGGAGGGAAAGCACTCAGGATATGGATGTTTTTGTTAAAGATAATGAGGTCTTCCATGCAAAAATTCAGAACTTGGAGAATGTAGTTAGTAGACAAAATCTCAAGTTTGCAAATTTCCCTAAATTACTCTATGTTCCAAGGCTCAGAGATGCTTGAAAGGTATTTCATTGAGTTCCTCAAAATACCCGCTGAGGCAGTGCCCCCAACAGCTAATGTTTATTATCTGCCACCAGCCAGAAAGAAGACAGGGGATGACAGTGAACAGCAGGGAAACTGTCTTTTGAAGGTCTGGATATATCAGCTTTGCTTGAAAAATCTTCTGATTGAGAGCTGGTGATGCATTATACGTTAATAGTGAAATTTGTCCTGTAGCCAGATCATGACTGAATCCTAAAACAATTTTTTCCATAATAGAGATATTTATTCTTAGACTTAAAGTACAATTTTTTTTCTGATGTGGCCAGGAGCACACAGAAAAGGAGGAAACTTTCTTTGAATATAGGAGATCAGATTAATCAAGTAGGGGTCAATTTTTTCTCAAGGTTCCTTTAAGTTCAGATTAATTATCAGAAAGCTCTATTTTGTTTATCTCTTGCAATTAACATTGTTTCCTGAGTAACAAGTCTCTACCATTTTACCTCCTATAACATCTATTTGATAAACCGCATTATGTGTAAGTCAGGTTGTTTGCACAGAAGCGGACCCTTGGCCTGGTGCAGGATTGGTACGACCCTCAGGGAGGTCCCAGAGGGTGCCTGCCACCAGGAGGCGGAGCACACGAGGAGACAGAGGCTAGCTGGAGCTTCACCAATAACAGTCCGGGGGTTCTGTAGGTTGAACCTTTCAATACCCAGACTACCTGGGCTTAGGTGGCCCTCTGAGGGTCTCCCAGAGAGGTAGCAGAGAGGTGTGCCCCACCAAGAACAAAGGTGCATGGCTAGTGGAGAACAAATGAGCTAGACCGGAACAGAGTGTACCGGAGATCACTGGAAGGGAACAGGAACTGAAGGTCCTCCGGGCAGGATAGGCAACGCCTAGTGGTCTAGCTTGTAGAAGGCCACGGGCAGCATCAGAGGACACAGGCCTGGTGGTCACAGGAGAAAGCGAAGAGAGTGTCCGAGTGAAGCGCAAGGGTCAAAGCCAGTGTATCCATCCGAGGATGGTCAGCCAAAACAAGGTTCAGTTCCAGGTATCAGTCCGAGCATGGTCAGTGGCAAGCTGAGGTCAGTTACAGGTATCAGTCCGAGTGAGGTCAGTGGCAAGCAGAGGTCAGTTCCAGGCAGCGGTCCAAACGTGGTCAGTGGCGAGCAGAGGTCAGCTCCAGGCAGCGTTCCAAATGTAGTCAGTGGCGAGCAGAGGTAAGTTCCAAGAAGCGGTCCAAACGTGATCAGAGCCAAGCAAAGATCAATACTGGGTATCAGTCCAAACGTGATCAGAGGCAAGCCGAGGTCAGTACCATGAATCAGGCCGAGAAGGTACAACCTGGGTAGCGGAACGTGGAACAGGAATCAGGAACAGACGTTGGCACACAGGGAGGACATGGGAACGCAGACTCAGGAACACTGGAACAAGCACTGGAACACAGGAACGCAGGAACACTGGAACAAGGACAGGAACGCAGGAACACTGAAATAAGCACAGGATCAAGGAAGCAGGAACCCAGGGTGGCAACTAGCTTCACATGAATGTGACGACCCATTTGCCAAGGCAAGGAACTAGAGACTGAGCCCTGCCTTTTATGCAGGGCTCAGGTGACGTCATTGCTGCGCGACGCAGAGGAGTTTCCTGCCCTTGGCCCTTTAAAGGGCCGAGTGATCCACGCGTGCGGGCCTAGGGACAGACCCGACGCCGATGAGAACACCGAGCCCCGCTGTGAGGAGCAGTGTGAGGTCAAAGGCCTCAAGGGGCCTAGAGATGCTGTGTGACACTGTGGGTGTTGGGGGCTGGCTGCAGCTGCGAGGGAGGACAGCCCGGGCCTCGCGGAGTGGAGCCCGAGGTGAGCAGGCCCGACCGTGGCACCAGCGCGGCCAGGACGAGCAACACAGGTTAGAGATCAGTCAACTAACCTACCCTCACAACATACAAATTAATCATGAAGGTTAGAATTGTCTAAATTTAATGTTTTTATTTCTATTTCCTTTCAGAGTTATGGCTTGGATCTTGGTTTATTGAATGCTTGCTTCATGATGTTTGCATTTATTTATTGTTAAAATTTGATTATTTGCTTTCCCACATACATAAAAGAGGGGGAACAACAGAAATTAAAAAAAAAACCAATAATCCCCCATATCAGATCATAAAACATAACACATCCAGGAATAACCATAAATTTTCAACTTACATTTAAAAACTGCATCCAGCTAGATCACACCTAAAGACCCTACAGTACCACTAGGACCTGCAATCTAAAAAAGCATAGAGTTAAACAAAAATTAAATACCCAAGAATGCTTGGTCATAAAGCCATGCTTTTGCATTTTTCTGAATCTTAAGTAGCTGTTCTCAACCAACACATCACAAGGAATGGCATTTGAAATTGACGGTGCATAACAAAAATTTCTCAACTAAAAACAGACAGGAATGGAGTGAAGTGTATTAACTGTTGTGACAATCTTGACACCCTTCTTGGCACATAATAAGTGAGTAGGTTGGCTAAACACTTGGCTCATCCTTGTGTGAACATAGGGAGCCCAACTTTCAATAGTCTTCATAAGTCACCAAATACACATGAAGTGGGCCTGCAGAAACCTATGCAGTGGGAGTCACACAGTTTATCGAATACTGTGCATTTCAGCCCCCAAAGTATGCACGCATGTTTTAGTATGCATGTATATTTGTAAAGCAGAAAAAGACATACTTTCTCTTCCCATTTTATAAAATTGCATACAGGTAATAATACTGTGTTCTAATTGGATTATTCACAAAAGGCATGTGTTTTATAAAGAATGTGCATACACCACTTCTAAAAATGTTTACTAGTGCATGTATTTGCAATTAGCAGTTTGCAGACACCTCCACCAGTTCATCCAAACCCTCCAGTACTTCACTCTGAGCTCCCTATCGCTTAACCAGTCCTCCCACAAAAACCTGCAGACAAAAGACAAGAATAATTTCACATCGGTGACATAATTGGTTGATGTGAAAGCATACCGACAAGTTCAGTAATGCATGTGTGCATACCACTTCCAAACAGCGACGTGTGCACGTACTTCCCAGCCCCTCCCTGGAACACCCCTAAACTGCTCCTTTTTCTCCCTATCAATATTTATATGTGATGCTGCAAGTGCACACATTCGTGTAATGTTCCCAAAATAGCATATATGCATGTACACGCTACCAATACGCTTAGGCCCAGATTTTAAAAAGCCTACGTGTGTAGGAGGCCTTACACTGCTGGGCCTATTTTAAAAAGGCCCAGCCACGCGTGTAAAGGCCCAGCCATTTGCCGCTGTGCAGGGGCATCGCATGCCAGCAGGCTGCCAGCGCGCACAACCTGCACCTGCCCCAAGGCAGGTGCAACAGGTATAATAAACATTTTGGGGGGTTTAGGTTAGGGCTAGGGGTGGGAGGTTAGGGGGAAGGGGAAGGGAGGTTAGTTTAGGGGGTTGGGAATGGGGAAAGGCTGCGGGCGTCGGTGCGTGCAAGTTGCATTAATGTGCACCCCCTTGCACGCACTGTCCCCTGATTTTATAACATGCGTGCATCAGCACACGCATGTTATAAAAGTGTGCATGCATGTGTGCATGCCGGGTAGCACGCGCACATGGACGTGCATGCATTGGTCTGAATATCTACCCCATACTGTATATGTCTCTTAACTCTTTGAAAGTTGCCCCCTTAGAAGGTAATTTATAACAGTCCTTGTAGGGCTAAAGTCTGTGGATACTTTTTACCCATAGACTTTAGCCTGAATTTTCAAAGTGCACTTATTCACATAAGTCTACTTTGAAAATCTGTGGGTTTTGCTAGGTATGTGCTTGGACATACAAGCACAAAATTGCACCTGCTTGGGAGATGTATTGAAGATTCTGAATGAATTGGTGGAGGTGTCTGCAAACTGCTGATTGAAAGTACATGCACAATTATTTTCAGAAATGGTGTGCATGTAGATTTAAGCAAATAGTTTTAAAATTTGAAAGTATGCTCATAAAATCTTTCCCTACCCCAGTTCTGCCACCGGAATACCTACTTCAACTGTGAATAAAGTAAATGTGAAATCATATATTGTGTATATAATTTTACCTGTAGAAACCAGTCTGATTTTCAAAGCACAATTTAAGAGCATAAAACAGGGTTTTATATGCGTAAAGCACTTTGACATCCAAGCTGTCAGGGAATGTCAATAATGCTCTTGGCTATGGCATCGTTGATGCAGCCTGGCAGGCAAACCTGCTAAGCCCACGCTGACAGCAGGTGGACATGCATGATTGGGACGAGGTCTAGGCTTCACCTATACCAGTTCCGATCTCCACAGATAGAGCCCTTGGGTTTCCAGGGGCTAGGAGGACTTAGGTGAAGGTCCCATAGAGAACAGACTGAAGCCAAGGAGCAGGCCTTGGCCAGGGCAGATGGCAGTCAGCAGTGTCGATCCAGGCAATGGTCGTGGCACGTGGTAGGCTGGCACACTCAAGGTCCAGGCTAGGGTCAAAGCACAAGAGTCAAAGCACAAAAGATCAGTCCAAGGAGAAGCAAGGGTCAAGGCAAGGAGAAGAGGAAGGCAAGAGCAAGGCAGGTGCAGGAGCAGCATACACAGACAGAAACAGGAACACAGGAGGCACACACAGGATCAGGAATGAAGCACAAATGGAATCAGGAACAAAGGAGCAGCAACATGCACTGCAGAGAGGGAGGACCTGTTGCTGAGGCACTGCCTGGTTGCAAGGGAATTTCTTATATACTCGTGCAGAATATGATGCCATCAGCCAGCATCACAGGAGGACCTGGCTAGAGGACCTATACAGGAAGTCCAGGGCTACAGGAATTCAGCCATGTTCTCTGGATGCAGCATAATGCTGAAGGCTACACTAGAGCTGTTTCAGATTAGAGGTGAGAAGCATTGCAGTACCCCTCTCTAAGCCCTCTCCCCAAGTCCTTTGGCTTAGGCTTATGGGGAAAGAGACGGTGGAACTCCTTGGTGAGGCAAGGGGCTTGAACATTGGAGGCCAGTTCCCAGGTGTTTTCAGATTAGAGGTGAGGGGTGTTACACAAGCCCTTAAAAACATGGGTAAGTACTTCATATTCTATGCTGGCTTTGACTGGAAGCCAGTGTAAGCCATGGAAAATTGAACTAACATGGTCTCTCATATTTCTCCCCACCAACAGCCTCTCTGTCATATTCTGAATTAATTACGGTAGATGTGTTGAAGGCTATAAGCTGGAAACCATTGGTATAAACGTAATGTCTTAAAGGCTGTCTACCAGAATGATCTAGTCCATTTTTTGCCTTGGAAGGAACAGGATTGTAGAGTGGGTGTTTATCTCCCTCATTTGGAAATGAGTATGTGGTAAGTTCCTATGCTATACGAATCATTGCCACTATTTTACCTTATGGCAGTTTTGTGTCATCCTTACAGACCCAGCATGTTGTGGTTGTTCCTGGTTTATCTTGTTTAAGGGATAGAGCCTCAGTGGTCTCAGGGAATGAGAATTGGCTAGAGGAGGCAGAGAGCTTTCTTTTATTCAAAAACCCTGTTTATAGACTCTTTTTCCTTTTTGCTGATATGGGAGTTTATTCCACCCCATGTTTCAGTGGATTTGTTCTTTTTCCTTTTTTGTAATCTGAGTTTTGCTGGGTTTTTTTCTACTCTAGGGCCTCAGTATTATCTTTAAGTTACTATCTAAAGGAAGAGTTACTTCACTGGGAAGGAATTTGGGATTATCAATATGCTTGAGGAGAGAGGACCTGCTGTTGTCTAAAAGGAAGAAAGAGAGAGAGGAGAGAGGAGGAGAGAGGAATTATTGTGAACCCCAACTAGGATTTGTTGTGCCCCTGCCTGTGGTGCCGCAGACAGGACCTTACCTCCGCCATCCCGCAGTCCGACCACCATCTTGCCAGCACGGCAGGAGTCGTGCCGGGCCTTCCGATCGCGGCCCGGAGGCCACCATCATGCTGCTGCCACCACTCCCCCATGGCTGGGCCCAGAGGCTGCCACAACTGGGTCCTTTCCTGTGGCTGGGAGGCCGTCCTGGAGCCTCTTTCTTCGGCGGCAGTGCACTGCCATCCGTCAGGGTCTGCCCTGAGGCCCGGCTTTCCCCTGCTCATCTGCGGCGGGGATGCCACTGTCCAGGTCCTGGACTTCCTGTTTCCTGCCCCTCCTAGGGGGCAGGCCCGCGGCTCTCTTCCCTTCTTAAAGGGACAGAGAGGTGTGCTTCTCTAGGCAGCTCCTCCCAGAGAGTTGCCCTCTCAGCACTATAAGAAGGCTTTGCTTCATTCCTTCATTGTCTTCACATCTATCCAGATGCTCCTGAAGACGTCTCTTCAGTCTGATACCTGTTTCATGTTCTGAGTCCATTCCAAGATGTCCGTGACTCCATTCCAGAGAGACGTCCGTGACTCCAATCTGGAGAGACGTCCATGACTCCAATCCAGAGAGACGTCCATGACTCCATTCCAGAGAGAGGTCTGTGACTCCATTCTAGTTATGTCCAAGTTCCTTGATGTTCCAAGTCCCCTTGATGTTCCAAGTCTCCTTGTGTTCCAAGCTCTGTCATGTTTCTGCTCCTAATGCTCCAGGTCCTGTAGGACCCATGTCTTCGGAGATTCCCTGTTTTTAATCTGAGTTGTCAAGCTTCAAAGTTTTAGCTTATCTTCCTAGTCCTGACTCCAGAGGATCCGAGGGGGTCACTGCAATCCTTGGCTAAGAGATTTCCTGAGCCTGTCCATTCATCTTCTTCTCCTCGTCTCCTCAGTTCTGAGTCTTCATCTCCTTGTCTCCTCAGTTCCAAATCTTTGTCTCCTCATCTCCTCAGTTCCAAGTCTACATTTCCAAGTCTACTCCCCAGTCTCCAAGTCTATGTCCAAGTCAACATCCAAATCTCCAAGTCTACATCCAAGTCTACGTTTCCAAGTCTACTCCCAAGTCTCCAAGTCTACGTCCAAGTCTACGTCCAAGTCTACTCCCAAGTCTACATCCAAGTTTCCAAGTCTATATCCAAGTCTATGTTTCCTAGTCTACTCCCAAGTCTCCACGTCTACATCCAGCCTTCCAAGTTCCATCCAGCTCTGCTCCTGTGTCACCCATTCCTGCACACACACCTCACCACAGGTGCGACTCATGTCCCGACCTGAGCCGCTCTGTGGCCCAAGGGCTCCACTCTCATATGAGTCAAGTGACACGCGCCGAGCCCACACCATCAGCTCCCGAAGGCTGCACTTGCAACAGGGTTCACATACACCTACTAAAAGTAATTGGAGAAGAGGAGTACAACCAGTACTATCCATGTACTATTCAAGGAGAAAAGATACGAAAAGTTCTACTGGAGATATAGGAGTCAAGAGACGGTTTCATTGTATTTATTTATTTAAAAAGGTTTATATACCGCTTTTACAATAAAAGTTGGTCAAAACGGTTTACATTTGTTAATATAAATAATTAAAAAGTGACATAAAACGTACCATAAGATAAAAACATAGCATAAATAAGTTTGGCTACAATCATATTGAATTATACACTCAAATTCCCATCCTTATTGGAGGGAAGTTTAAATCTTGCCTTACATCTCATAAGACAGGAGAGGGATTTCATTCAGGACTGGATAATTGGCTAAAATGATTGAATAATTTGACAACAGAAGAGAAGCCACAAATGTATTATGGTCTAAGAGGATAACTTTCAAGCAGCTGCATGTGTTCCCATATAAGTGAATATATGGGAGTGCATAAATCTACTCCTATATTTTATAAACTGTTCATATAGTATATGATATACGCAGTTTCCAAAATACACATACATGTCCCTTGAAACATTCACACACATTTTAAAAAATGCACAAATACAGATTGTACTTATCTAGATAAATTTCAAAGTATCCATCTATTTAGCAGCAAAAATAAAGCAGATACGTCTGCTACATATCCAGATAAGTAGCTATATTTGAAACTTATCTGTCTATTGTACTTACCCAGATAGTAGCTCTTTTATATTTTATTTGGCTATCTGATTTGGGGGGTCATTTTCAAAGGCTTATCGCATGATAGCATGCTAGGGGCCTGATAGCATGCTGCGGGCGGAGTCGGGGCGGCGAGGGGGCGGATTCGGAGGATGTCTTCACTGGCGGCGATAAGGTTAGTAACCTTATCATCGCCAGTAGCGCGCCCAATAGCACCATCTTTCACGGTGGCGCTATTAGGTGCGAAAGCTGGCAGAGAAAATACCATGGTGGTGCGAAGGCTGCCGGCTTTCACAGGCCTGCCCCGCATTTTCACTGGATTCACCATTCTGTGATAGAATGGTGAATCCAGGCCTTAGCCTGATAAATATTGAAGTTATCCTTATAACTTATGCAGCTTACTCTACTCTTCCCTAAAATGTCTTCTGCCCACCCCAGAACGCACCTGATTTATGCACCTAAATTCTAGCCATATGAGGCATTTAATACTGACCTCATTTGAGTATTGCAGTTGTATGCAACTTATCCAGATAAATTTCAACTTATTTGGCTAAGCAGTGGCACTTCTACGGAGAAGTTCTGATTTATCTGTCTAAGTAGTAGCAAAGCTTAAAAGTTCTATTTGGAGTTAGCTGCAGAACTTATATGGCTAACACTGGTCGCTCTGTAGGCCTGTGCTAAAGTTAGACTGATATTCTTAACAGATAGAGATGCTGACATGCATGGAGGACACAATAAGTCTGAGTGTCGGGAGGTAATTCTTTTAAAGATGCGCATAACCAATGTGAAAGCTAAGGGGTAGATTTTAAAAGCCCTGCGCGCCGGCGTGCCTATTTTGCATAGGCCACCGGCACGCGTAAAGCCCCAGGACGCGCGTAAGTCCCGGGGCTTGCTAAAATGTCTGCGGTCCGGGGGCGTGTCTGTGGTCCTGGGTGGTCCGGGGACCTGGCCGAGTGCCCCGACATAGCAGCCTGTGTCAGGGCCTGGCCAGCTGGCACGTGCAAATTACGCCTGCCAGCGGCAGGCGTAACTCCATCGAACAAGGTAGGGGGGATTTAGGTAGGGCAGGGGGATAGGTTAGATAGGGGAAGGGAGGGAAAGGTGGGGAGGGGACAAAAAAAGGTTCCCTCCGAGACCGCTCCGATTTCGGAGCGGCCTCGGAGGGAATGGAGGCAGGCTGCGCGGCTCGGCGCCGACCCCGGATTTTTAAATATATGCGTGTATCTTTTATAATCCGGCATACTTTTTTAAAATCTGCCCCAAAGTGTTTATAATTGCATTCAAAAATATTTTTTCTAACAAAGCAAAGTATCATACGACCGATGATTATAACAAAGACACAGTCTTTCCGAAGACTTTACAGACTCTGGTAATGAGTACTATTGGCTAGGGGTGTGCATTCGTTTTGAACTTAAATGGAAAACGCAACTTTTTTTTTTTTTTAACTTAAAAAAAAGATGAGGCTTAAACGATCGGATTTCCAACTTATTCAACATAGCTATGTTGAATACGTTGGAAATCGCGATTGTTGATCTAAATAAAAATTTAAACCCCTCACCCTCCTTAATCCCCCCCCCCAAGACTTACCAAAGCTGGCCAAAAGTTCCGTGAGGGTCCGGGAGCGGACGCGTGGGGAATCACGTGACGTCCGCGTCACGTCGGAGTGACGCGGCGTCACGTGATTCCCCTCGGGTTCACTCCCGGAACCCTCGTTGGGCCCAAAAGGCACTTTTGGCCAGCTTGGGGGGGTAAGGAGGCCCCCCCAAGCTGGCCAAAAGTTCCTTTTGGGCCCAACGAGGATTCCGGGAGTGAACCCGAGGGGAATCACGTGACACCGCGTCACTCTGACGTGGTGCCGACGTCACGTGATTCCCCTCGGGTTCGCTCCCGGACCCCTCGTTGGGCCCAAAAGGCACTTTTGGCCAGCTTAGGGGGGTCAGGAGGCCCCCCCAAGCTGGCCAAAACGAGGGGTCCGGGAGCGAACCCGAGGGGAATCACGTGACGCCGCGTCACTCTGACGTGGCGCCGACATCACGTGCTCCTTGCAAAGGAGTTCAGGAATGGCGTCCTGACCCTGCTGGACCACCAGGGAGTTTTGGTAAGTCTTGGGGGGGGGGGGGGGGATTAAGGCGGGTGAGGGGTTTAAATTTTTATTTGCACATATGGACATAGACTCAACTTATGGAATTCTCCATATGTCCATATTGACCGCAAATGGGACCCCCTTTCGACTTATGGACTTATGAACTTAAACTTTTGGTCTGCACATCCCTACTATTGGCGTCTCTATATGATGGCTATAAGGAAACATAAGAAGTATGCTTTGAATATCCATCTTAATCATTGAGCAGGATGGATTGTTTATATTTCTTGGATATACTTATCTGGCTAACTTTAAGATAGCTGGGTATATTCAGTGGTGTGGCCTCGCCGCCGAATATCCCTACATATTTCTATGTCTAGTTTAAAAAATATACGCATGGAGTTTTTACCTGCATAACTTATTTGCATTTATCACCCATAAGTCTGGTTTTATGCATGCAAGTTGGGAGATTTTCTAGCATGTTTGCAGCTATGAAATTACCAGTTTTACTAATTAGTCTGCCAGTTCACCCAATCCATCTGCAGGTCATTGAGACCTTCCTGGCTCTTCAGCCTCAACTCCCCCTATTTCACCCAGTCAGTATTTTACTTTTAAGACGTTTACAATAATTTACTCCAGAAATAGAGCAGGTGTAAATATATGTGAGTAAGCTGCCAAATCTACATGCATAAATTGCTTATAAAATAGCAACTTAAACGTACCCCAGAACACCCCTGGCTCACCCCTTTTTTAATACAAACAAATTTACTCACAGACCCTGTATTGTGAGGTTTATAAAATAGCATATATACAAGTATATTCTATTTACAGGCATATTTACTGATTTTTATGTGTACAAGTTTTGGAAATTCACCCTTAAAAGTGTAGCATTTGATGGGAAAATACAGATGTAAAGAGCATTCAACCATTTCACAGATGTTTCAGTAAAGATTCTGTTGGAAACCAGTCTAGTTTTCAGCATGATTATTACTATCATGTACTTTTCAAAGATATTATTAGTGCTGTTTACCAGAGCTGTTATCTGGGAGATAAAGCAATGCAATCCACAGGGTCTAGAAATGTTTCTTCCCTTACTCAGTGAATAATGGCCACTCAGATTATGTACCATCATGGGAAGATTTGACTGAGAGAACTGGTGTGAGCTGTGGACTTTCGGGGCCTTTATCCAGGTCTTTTAGCCCAGGGGTTATAAAAAACAATTGCAGTAATCAATTTGATTGGTAACTAAAGAATGTATTATAGCCAAATAATTCTTGTGTAAGTAGGAGTGAAGCTATTGAATATGTTATAAACTCCTGAATAGTGTTCATAAAACTGATGATATTTACACAGACATAGTCAACTTGGAATCCAATTTCACAGGGCTAGTAGCTATCCGTTAAGCTGATTACTGTACCTGACACATGGGGCTTTATAAAAAGGGTCCTATTTCTCATACTAATCCACAAAGCCTCCAATTTTCCTGGATTAAGTCTAAGCCTATGATCATTCAATCATTTTGAGACAGCTTCCAGGCATAGATTTGTTTGTCATCACAGCTGTAAGATTGTTATCTATATAGGCAATCAGCTAGATGTCATCAGCAAGAATAGGGCATTCAATGATCTGATGATAGTATTGAGCTCTGTGGCACCCCACAAATTATCAGTCAGGCTTTTAGTTTTTTCCACACAAGTAAATATTCTATGTTCTTCTTATCAAAAAATGAGGTAAACCCATCAAAAATGGTTCATCAGAAGCAATCTCCATCAGATGCTTTAAAACAGTACGTAATCAAGGGTATCAAATGCAGAAGATTACTCAAGTAGAATTAAAAGTGTGTACCTTCCCCTGACCACCTGTATTTTGATCTTATTCACAAAAGCTAGTAGCACAGTTTCCATTCAGTGTCCCACTTGCAACCCAGACTGAAAAGGATAGGAAACATTTTTCTCTCCTAGAAAGTCCAGGACTTGATGATAAATAATCTTCTTGATTACCTCACTTAAAACTGGAGGAACATGAGAATATAAGAACTGCCATGCTGGGTCAGACTAAGGGTCCATCAAGCCCAGTATCTTGTTTCCACAGTGGCCAAAAGTACCTGACAGGATCCCATATAGTAGATAGAGTCCATGCTGCTTATGCCTAAGGATAAACAATGGTTTTCCCCAAGTCTACCTTGTTAATAATGGATTATGAAGTTGTACTTCAGGAATGTATTCAAGACTTTTTAAACCCAGCTATGCTGCTTTTACCACATCCTCCTGCAATGAATTCCAGAGTTTGATTGTGCATTGAGTGAAAAAAATATTTCCTCAGATTTTTTTTTAAATGTGCTACTTAGTAAATTTATGGAGTGTCCCCTTGTCTTTTGATTTTTGGAAAGAGTGAACAACCAGTTTGCTTTTATCTTTTCCACTCTAATGATTTTATCTCCCCTCAGCCTTCTCTTCTCCAAACATAAGGGGCCTAGACTTCTTTAATCTTTCCTCATAGGGGAACCTTTCCATTCTCTTTATTATTTTGGTCACACTTCTCTGTATCTTTTCTAGTCCTGCTATATCTTTTCTGAGATGCAGCAACCAGAATTGCATACAATACTCATGGGGGCAGATTTTCAGAGCCCTGCTCGCGTAAATCCGCCCAAAACCGGGCGGATTTACGCGAGCAGGGCCCTGCGCGCCGGTGAGCCTATTTTACATAGGCTCACCGGCGCGCGCAGAACCCCGGGACTCGCGTAAGTCCCGGGGTTTTCGGAGTGGGCGTGTCGGGAGGCGTGTCAGGGGGCGGGGGCCGGAGCGTGCGGCGTTGCGGGGGCGTGTCGGCAGCGTTTTGGGGGCGGATACGGGGGCGTGGCTACGGCCCGGGGGCGTGGCCGTGCCCTCCGTACCCGCCCCCAGGTCGCGGCCCGGCGCGCAGGAGGTCCGCTGGCGCGCGGGGATTTACGCCTCCCTCCGGGAGGCGTAAATCCCCCGACAAAGGTAGGATGGGGGTTTAGACAGGGCCGGGCGGGTGGGTTAGGTAGGGGAAGGGAGGGGAAGGTGAGGGGAGGGCAAAGGAAAGTTCCTTTCTAGGCCGCTCCGATTTCGGAGCGGCCTAGGAGGGAACGGGGGTAGGCTGCGCGGCTCGGCGCGCGCAGGCTATACGAAATCGATAGCCTTGCGCGCGCCAATCCAGGATTTTAGCCGATACGCGCGACTACGCGCGTATCTACTAAAATCCAGCGTACTTTTGTTTGCGCCTGGAGCGCAAACAAAAGTAGGCTGTTCGCACTCGTCTGAAAATCTACCCCATGGTGTGGTTGCACCATAGAGTGATACAAATATATTATTATTAGGGATGCGAAAAGGTAAAAATTGTGTTTTGGTTCATTTATTCATTTCATAGGTCACTAATATTTATTTGGTTTGTTTCAGACCAAGAAATGTTCTGTTCATTTGTTTTCATTAATGTCAATGGGGGAAGGAGTACAACCTGTTTTGAGCTACAAAATTGGAATTTTCTAATCAATTCTAATGAAGTTTGTGGGTAGACATCATTTGAAAGGGGAAGCACACTCCAATGTACCAAGACTATGTCAAAGTGACACCAAAAGTGGGACAAATAGCCCAAGGCAGCAAAAAGGAGGAAATCAGTGCCAGCAATGGCAAACATTTTCCAAGGTACCACGAAAGTAGCAAGGCAGCAGCAAATGTTGCAAAAACATCCCAAATCTCCAAAAGAGGGAGAAAAAAGCACCAACAACAGGGGCAAGAAATCTCTCTCGCCCTCCAAGGCATTATGAGGGGGCAAAGTGACACCAAGAGTGGCATGAAGAGCCCAAGAAAGATTGAAGGGGGAACAAAGCAATAAAGGTGTAGGAAAAACTCCAAGGCATCAATAAAAGGTCAAAGCAGCAGAAGAGTGTCATGAATACCTCAAGCACCTATGAAAGGTGAAAATCAGCCACTCACACTGGCAATAATACCCCAAGGCTCCAAATGAGGGGCAAAGGGCACCAATAACAGTGGCATAAAGACCCCCATCCCATGCAGTAAAAGAGGTGCCAAGCAGCACTAAGAGTGGCATGAAGATCTCAAATCACCATGACAGATATAGCCTGGAATATGGCAGCAAGGCAGCAAAACCCCTAATATGTAGCATCAGGGGTATGGCAGCAAGATCCTCAAAGTATAGAGTCTAAGGCATGGCAGCAAAGCAGAGTGGCAGCAATACCACCAAGGTTTAGCATCAGTGGTATAGCAGCAAGGAAGGAACACCCATTCCTCTGCCCCTGCCATTTTTCTGCTCACTGCCATTCCCTTTCCTTGCAGTGGCATGATGGAATTTAAAATTCTGCTTACTGGGTTTTTGATGTCACAGTATAATTTATTAACATACTGTAGTGCATTCAGCAGTACCACTCTAATATTGGTGAACACATTAATGCAAATTGTCTACCTCTTCATTCAGAATCAGTACTGTACATTCTCACTGCCATCTACTTGGTAAACTTCTGGCATTTTTATATGGACATTTCAAAGAATGTTTTATGCTTGTATTTATAACCATCCTAGTCATAATTTGAAATCTTTTAACTCAGTTTGCTCTTTACTTAAAGGCATATGAGCTATATTTGTCTTTATTGGAACCCTGCTTTCAGATCCTCTAACTTCCCTGTTTTGTAAGAATTCATGCCAAGTGCTCCTCAGACCTCCAACCTGTGGGCTGCTTGGACTATCTGGCCTAGTCTCCTAGCTCTTTGCTCCCTGCTTCCTCCTGGCTGCTATCTTGTTTCCTGTAGAGATTTGGATTTATATTAAGACATCCTCATCAATCAATTGCCAGAGATTGGTTCTACCTTCCAGTCCTTCCATTCTGGCTTTGTTCCTGACTACTTCACTTTCAGATTCCACTTTCTGCACTCCAGCTTATTCTGCATCTTGGGTTCTTTGTTTCCTGGTTTGGTCCTTCTTCTGCTCTGCTCCAACAATCTTGCTTCCTGTCTAAGCTAAGGTCTAACTCTGCTTTTCATGACTCACTGGTCACCTGCACCAGAGAGCTCAACCTGAAAGGAAGGTGGCTACCCTAGGCAGGAGTCCCTCTATAATTAGCGGCCTGGATAAAACTCTCCTGGCACTTTGGCTCCTCATTTTTGGGGCAATTCATGGATGACATCCAACATAGGTTTGTTAGTATCCTTCAAAGATACCTCCCTCTGAACCATGCGCTGCTGAATGACTGTCAACTTTCCCCTATGTTCAAGTTTAAAATCTGCTCTATTTCCTTTTAAAACATTAGTGCTAAAGACATATACCGCTCAAAAGTCTTCACAGTAATAACCTACATCAATGATAGCTATCCTACAAAAGTACCATCCCCTCATTAAAAATATTGAATGATAAAACAGATAAGGTACTCACATTCTAACTATTATCTAAAGGGTCCCTTCATTGTTGATTAAAGAAATGATCAATCTCCCATGATTCTTTCCCAGGCAGCACAGGACAATTCCTAGTGAGATCACCCACTTGGAAGTAATATCGCAGGTAATCAGATGTTGATATACTGTATTATGATTCATTGTACATGATGGGTTTTTCCCCTTTTACATAACGTGACTGATTTTTGTCATTCCTATATTCCAAGTTTTCTTTGAATGTACTTGTAAAATATATAAATAAATCTAAAAATAAGAATTTCAGTTTGCTTGGTTAAGGTGACAGGATGCTTAAATGCTCAGTCACTGTTATTTCAGAGAAAAGAGAAAGTAGACTAAGGCAAGTTTAATGGCTGACTGAAACCGTTGTCTACAAAACTTATATTTGCTAAAACGGAGTTCCTAAATATTTGGCACTATTTTTTCAAAATATGTCTTGTCACTCAAAGCCCTCTTCACTACTTTTTTAAGGTATCCCCCATTCAAGGGAAGTTAAGTATGCCAACCATATAAGGAAGTTGTACCATAAATCCCTGTAAATACCAATTTATCTTTCAGGAAATATAATTTGTGGCAAGATTTCTTATTGATCTTATTCTGATCCCACTGGGAAAAGAGGTGGTATGGGTTTAGGTCATTTCAAGGCAGTCTGCAATATAATGATTACTGACTGGAGCCCACATTCTTTTTTCCCTGTGAGAACAGAACCAGATCAATAAGGAACCATGCCACAAATTGTACTTAATAAAGCTAGACTACAAGGCATATACAAGCAAATAATACACATCTTTCTTGAACTTTTGTTACCTGTTACTAGGATTGCTATATAGCTCCATTTCAAGGTGTTTGGGGGGGGGAGGGGGCATGCGAGTTGAGTCAATCCTGTTTTTGCCCCTTTGCAAACATATGATGTACTTTTCACTTCCCAACTGATTTTGCTAGAGGATTCTATACCCCCATGCAGTCAATAAGGTAACTCAACTTTTCTCTTGGATATGAAGCGGTATGGTCCTCCTATATATAGCACCCCTTGAATTGCAGCAAATGACTATTTTGTACAATATGCAGTAATAGTCCAGATAAAAGTTAGTTATAGACAAAAAGATTAATTGATGAGTTTTTCTTTTGTGTGTGTGTGTGTGTGTGAGAGAGAGAGAGACAGAGAGAGAGAGACTTTAGAGAAATTACTATGTTATTCTCTATTTATACCACTGTAAGAGGGGGCACTTTTAACTTGATGTGGGGTGCATTGTACAAATCAACTCCTCTTGTAATTTTCTTTGATTCAAACTTCAGTGATGTCAACTCATACCTCCTACTGTGTATATAAACCACCCTCAAATCTACCTCCCAGCAACCCCACACTGAGTTAAAAGTCCCCCCTCTTACAGTGGTATAAAACGAGAGTGACATATTGTTGCCTCAACAGGCTCTTTCTCTCTCTCTCTCCAAAGTGATGCATTAAATAACACAAGGTGTGTAGCAATAAATATAGCATTTTGATAAATCTAGGGGAATGTCTGAACAATAAGAACATCTGCATAAATTGTTTTTCTGAAAATAAAAATTAGGCATTTTTCAAAAGCATGTAGCCGGTAAATATGTAATTGCCCAGGAAAAATGGCCTAACTGAAAAATGTTCTTCTCAAATGTGGCTAAAAGTACCCATGACTTACATAATGCATTTTAAATGTATTAAACAATGTTCCTCCTGGTGTGTTTAGGTTGGGGGACGAAAACAGCATGGGTACTATCAATTTCTAATGTACATGCACTACTTTGCCCCCTCCCTTTTCAGTCTGCGCAAATAGCAGGTGGAGTTTATTCTTTACTTTTGTTAATTTCATGTCAGATACTGAACTGTATACTCTTGCATTGAGCTTCAAGGTGATTGCAGTACCATTAATAACAAGCGTCATGCATTCCTCTTTTCTCTGTGAAATATGCATAATCCCTCTGTGATGCAGTTCAGGGTTGTATATACGTGGCATGGACTGCCAGTGGAAGTGATGGGGAGACAAAATGATAATAGAATTGGAAAAATCATGGGACTAAGCACAGAGGATGCCAGGCAAAGAAGAGAGGGGGAAGGGATCAGCTGGGATCTGTGGTACTGCACCAGGAGAGAAGCTGAATGGAATAGATGGGCCTAATGGTGATTATGACAGTATTATGAAAATGATTGGGAGGCTGAGGGCATAGCGAACAACTCAACCTTAAGAACAGAGGCAAAAAAAAAAAAGGAGATAAGGACAAAACAAAAAGCAGATAAAGGGGGCATGACCTATAAATGCTGCAGGCCATAGGGTGACTGGGTTAGTAGCAGAGACTGCTTAGCGAGTGCTGGCAGGTTGGCTGTAATCACATTCTATCCAGCAGGGCTTTGGAGACCCTAGGAGACCTAATGTTTGGAAAACAGTCTCACTAGTTTTAGTAATTGTCTAGATTATTAATACAGCATGGTGGTAAAACTTGGAGGTATCTGTGTGTTGGATTAAGCATGAATCTTGTTCTGCCATCTATCCAGGACAATAGAAAACCAATCAAACCAAAACTGACTTGGATAAGGTGCAGTATCCTATAAGTGGTCAAGCTTGTACAGCTGGCAGCTGGAAAATACTCTTACAGTATGGGTGGAAATAACTGAACAATCCGAATGGGTGAATTATTTTTTTTCTGCCTTCATCTTATATGAAGATATTCAAAAGGGTTTGTCCAGCAAATTTTTAAATTAGCCAGATAAACTCCAAGCTTTGAATTCCCTACTCCTCTCACCAGGGAAATTTTATTTTGGGGAGAATTCAAGGAGCATAGCTAAAATATATTTAGCAGGCACCAATATTCAATGCTAGTTGGATAAATCTAGCTGAGTGTAAGGGAGTATATAAGAAACTCCCTTAAAACACCTTAAAGGACCAGCTCCATCTATCTGGTCTGGTCTTCCTTAAGACCCAAGCCAGCAAGGGATTCTAGGCCAAAAGAGGATCCTGGAAGCCTAGGATAAGAATGCAGGGTCCAGAAGAGTAGAAGAGGCCCCAGGGAGAAGATAAGAAGCCAGCCTATGCCTGAACTACTTAAATATGACCATTTGTTAACACAAGGGACTGCTGAGATAAGCAGCCTTTAAACTGTGTTTTGTTTTGCCTATAAATGAAGCATTTTTGTTTGTGTGTAACCAGCCAGTATTTGGCCTTACTTTTGTACTCCTGGCTGTTTTCCAACCTCCGGCCACTCCCAAGCAATCACACTGAGTAATTCTGTTTGGAAAAATTGCTGTCCTAAAGTTGCCCTCATAATTTTAGTCAGCTAACTGCAGGGTATATTCAGATGCAGCCTTATCCAGCTAAGTGCCACTGAATATCTGGGTAGGTTACCTCAGTAAAAATATCCAGTTAACTTTCCTACTCACTAGCCCACTGACTATTGGCCTCCATATTACTATGGGGACACTTTTTAAAGGATTTAGGCATCCACCTTAGCGGTCTATATAAAGTACATTAAAATGTGTATCCTCCTAGCCCCCTAATCCTCGACAATCTCAAACTACAGTCTTTGAAGTAAAAATATCACAACAGCATTTATATTATATTTACATGCACAGCTGTAGTGTCAACCAGAAAACCCTACATAAAAGCCAAAAGACCCTTGTAACACATATGGTATTAGGACTATTGTAACGCATGCTGGGTGTGGGCCTGGTCTTCAGAAAGCCATGAGCAAACTAAATTACAATTACAATATAATAAACCTCCCAGTCCAAAACAGCACTAACCACCAGCACTCAGTTATAACCCTATGAAAAGGTGTCCCTGCGAGCATTACACTAGGCCCTAAAACACCAATATACCTCCTATTAGGAATAATGAATAAACCAAGCTTCTATAGATCTCTACATAGAAATAACATATTAGCAGAATATTTAACCACATTTGCACATGCAGAACACAGACATACCCTCACAAATACAGAATAAAGGATCACAATATGCAATATGCAGGCAAAAACTGAAATGGAAATCCCAAGAAGCCATGTAAAATCTTTTATTATAAATGCATGATTTGATATTGTGTGTGGAGAATGCCATGGTGGGGGGAAGGCTGGGCATAAAGCTGTAAGATTCACTTGGGGTGCCTAATACCCTTATACTCTCCCTGATTAATAAAAGAAAACAAATTAAATGTTAAAAAAATAAAACCCAGAATGAGGAGGGGCCAGTCCAGTAATTTTTTGCACAGGGCTGCATGGCAGGGAGGGGTGGAAACCCTGCCAACGTATGTGGTGATACGTTGGCAGGGTTTCCACCCCTCCCTAGTGAAGAGACCTCATGTGGTGGTGCCGTGTGATGTTGTGCTAGTGGCTGATTGGGGGGGGGGGAGAAGGGGGAGAGAAAGAGGAGGGTCCTGCAGGAGAGGCAACACTGAACGCTTTGCAAAAGGAATATAAGATTTTAATTAATAAATAAATTGGCCCCCGGGTGCATCAGACCCTCGCTAGGCCTCTGGTTCTTCCCCTCCCCGCCGGTGAACCCTGCCTCCCCAGGGTTATAAATCTGATGTATGACAGCTGTTTGAGATCCGGGAGAGAAGACACGACACTGGGACTCTGCTGTAACCCTTCGATTAGGTGGCCCAAAACCGAGAAGGGGGCTACACTTGTGCTGCTGTATTTTAAGATATCACATGCTTTAACTTTGCATTCATCTGCTCAGAATGATTGACACCTGTGTTTCTTGCATTCTTTGATAGTTCTGAACAGAGTTTTGGCTTATGATTCTCTCTGCACCCTGTGTATCAGCATGCATATCTTTTTCACTTTATATACAATCCTCTTATTTAGAAAGAATAATATGTAATATTGACCCTGGCCTTTCATCTGATTTCATGTAGTCTCTCTATGTCTGAGTTTTTTCAGCTGTCTGCAAATTTGGATCTAGTGTGATTTCCATTTCACATAGCATTCATTCTCTAAGTATTTTATCTCTGATCCTGATCACTATTCTGTTTCTAATTAGAGAGTCAGCTAACCCTGCAAAATTGCATGACTGGTTTTTAACTTTTAAGGTCTGTTACAAATTCTTTTGAGGACTCTTATTGTATTCAGAAAAAGGATATACAGCTTTTGTAAGGCTCACAGAGCTCATGTGTTTTAGGCTCAGTGGGCTTCAAGTCTCTGGAGCAACTTATAGTAAGCATGTCCCTCATTTTTTTTTAAACTGGAACATAGTGTTAACATTTCCGGGGTAACTTTATAACAGTTCACGTATATAAGGCAGCAAATATGCATCAATTTTCAAAGCAGTCTTATGTGCAGAAATCCACTTCAAAGATGATTCCACCAATTTACCCTCACAAAACTATAACTGCTTTTCTGTGCACAGAAAATGCATGTGCAAATTTACATGCATATTTTTGAAAATCCAAAAGTATTTGCATAAGTCGAAAACCCTTCCCCAAATCTGACCTCAGAAACACCTCTGCTCAGTCCAGGTAAACATATGTGCAAAAAACCCCGAAACAGAACACATAAATGTTTCCTACATATCAAGCTGGAAATTTTGGTAAAATCCATTTCTTCAGGTAAAACATAGTTTTACCTGTAGAAATGCTTTTAAAAATTACTCTCAAAAGGGAGGCAATTTTGAAACTGATTTCATTGAGCTAACTTTGAAACCTATCCACAGTATAGCACTTGCATGCATAAATGGATGTGTGATGATCAATGATAGCATTTTATAAACACACTTTATAAAATACTGTGAATTTCTGCTTTGAAAGTATGTGCATATGTTTCAGCACACATGATTATTTCTTAAATTTATTCTTTATTCAATTTTCATTCAAAACAATTTCAAACAAAAATATACCATATGTAATAGTGAATACAATAAAATTAAAATAATTCTTTTACATCAACATAAGTAAGTTTAGTTTCACTAATTACGCCTCATAATTGGGGGAAAAAACCAAATATTTAATTCATAACATAAAAAAAGATTCAAGAGGAGAGGGAGAATACTCTTACTTGTTGACCATCTACATTTCCACCTTCTGTATTTTTATCCTGTAAAAACATCTCCAAATGTGACGGGTCAGAAAAACTAAATCTATTTCCCTGAAAAGTTACATAACATGTACTTGGATATTTAAGGAAAAAACTAGCCCCAATTGCTAGCAATTTATTTTTCAGGGAGAGGAAATGTCTCCTCTTAGCCTGAGTGGCTCTAGAGACATCAGGAAATATATATATTTTCTGACCACAGAAACTAAGATCTTTATGTTTAAGAAAATCCTTAAACAATCTGTCTTTATCAGACTCTAACTGCAAAGATACAAATAAAGTTTCCCTTTTCTGAATAAGGTCTATGGATTCTTCTAGAAATGTTGAGACACCTATAGATGATGTCTCTATTTTCTGCCCTCTTTGTACCTCAGCTTTATCTATAAAATAAAAAATCTTAGATACCAAGGGTAGATCTTTATCCTCATACTGTAATATGTCTCTCATATACTTTTTAAACATTTCCATTGGGGATAATAGCCTAGTCTGTGGGAAGTTGTTTATGCGTAGGTTTTTATACCTCATCATATTTTCCAATCTCTCCATCTCCCTATGTACAGATAGACAATCTTTTATATGTGCTGTTTCTGTTTCCTCCAACAATCTAATTTTAGAATTTACCTTTCCTAGATCTTCCTTTAAACAGGTAATATCCTGTTTTTGTTCACCAATTTGCAACTTATTTGAATTCACTATGACCGATAAAGACATATTCATTTGGTTAACATTTTCATTCATTTTTGCCATCATTGTCCAAATATCCTTTAATGTAACATCTTCAGGGGGGTCAATAGGCCATCGATATGGCACTCTTGACTCTCCTTCTGGGTTCTGTAAAGTTTCTGCATCACTAGGTACTGCACAGTCCTTTCCCTTAGGTTGACTAGCAGTCTCTAAATGAAGAAACCCTTCTGGTAATGAAGGCAAAGGTTGGAGGGGGGGTGATGGTCCCGCGCCAGGGCTCAAGGAGGCTGAATACTGACCTCCTGAGATATCCCCTATTGGCGATTCTACACGTCGAAAGACGTGATTGTCCATTGGGCCCTTAGGTGTTATAGGGGATATGGGGAAGCTTTTGACTTTTCTTTTCCTCCCCATTACATGGATCGAATAAGATGTAAAAAGTTTCCAATATCCAATCTTCAGTGTTGGGACTCACCTATAGATCTTCCGGGCTTCCGGTCTTCACCGGGCTAAGCCGGGCAAAGCCAAGAGCGCCCCTTCGGAGCGCGCGGCTTAGGAGTGCGCCGGCGGCGGTGATGCGCCGCAGTCCCGGCGATTTTATGGCCGGCTCTCGTCGATGACGTCACGAGCTCCGCCCCTCCAAAACGGGGCTCAGCTGTTTCCAAGGCGCAAAGATGGCAAAAAGACCGGCTCACAGTCTCAGCACACTGGGGACCTCTCTCCCTCTCCTCTACTGAGGTTCCCCAGTTAAAACGCCGCAGGCCCGGCGATTTTATGGCCGGCTCTCGTCGATGACGTCACGAGCTCCGCCCCTCCAAAACGGGGCTCAGCTGTTTCCAAGGCGCAAAGATGGCAAAAAGACCGGCTCACAGTCTCAGCACACTGGGGACCTCTCTCCCTCTCCTCTACTGAGGTTCCCCAGTTAAAACGCCGCAGGCCCGGCGATTTTATGGCCGGCTCTCGTCGATGACGTCACGAGCTCCGCCCCTCCAAAACGGGGCTCAGCTGTTTCCAAGGCGCAAAGATGGCAAAAAGACCGGCTCACAGTCTCAGCACACTGGGGACCTCTCTCCCTCTCCTCTACTGAGGTTCCCCAGTTAAAACGCCGCAGGCCCGGCGATTTTATGGCCGGCTCTCGTCGATGACGTCACGAGCTCCGCCCCTCCAAAACAGGGCTCAGCTGTTTCCAAGGCGCAAAGATGGCAAAAAGACCGGCTCACAGTCTCAGCACACTGGGGACCTCTCTCCCTCTCCTCTACTGAGGTTCCCCAGTTAAAATGCCGCAGGCCCGGCGATTTTATGGCCGGCTCTCGTCGATGACGTCACGAGCTCCGCCCCTCCAAAACGGGGCTCAGCTGTTTCCAAGGCGCAAAGATGGCAAAAAGACCGGCTCACAGTCTCAGCACACTGGGGACCTCTCTCCCTCTCCTCTACTGAGGTTCCCCACACACATGATTATTTCTAATGCAAGAAAATGCATACTCTCTCTACCCATTTTATTAACATATATATATGATATGCACAAAATAATTGTAAAAGCAAATGAATAAACAGAGAGAATACAACTCAGAGGCAAGGATATTTTAAAGCATATGGGAGTACTTGGAGTCACCAGTTCACTGATACCTTCACCAGTCCTTCCAGTCCTATTTCAGTTTTACTTATTTATTTTTATTTATTTGTAAACTTTTATATACCTTTGTTTGGTACTAGCCTTCACAACGGTTTACAAGCATACTTGTAAACCTTTATTTTATAAAGTGTGTTTATAAAACATAAGAAGATTACAATCTGTAAGACACAACATAAGAACATAAGAACATAAGAAATTGCCATGCTGGGTCAAACCAAGGGTCCATTAAGCCCAGCATCCTGTTTCCGACAGAGGCCAAACCAGGCCATAAGAACTGGCAATTATCCAAACACTAAGAAGATCCCATACTACTGATGCAATTAATAGTAGTGGCTATTCCCCAAGTAAACTTGATTAATAGCCGTTAAGGGACTTCTCCTCCAAGAATTTATCCAAACCTTTTTTGAACCCAGCTACACTAACTGCACTAACCACATCCTCTGGCAACAAATTACAGAGCTTTATTGTGCGTTGAGTGAAAAATAATTTTCTCCAATTAGTCTTAAATGTGCTACTTGGTAACTTCATGGAATGTCTCCTAGTCCTTCTATTATTCAAAAGTGTAAACAACCGATTCATATCTAGTCGTTAAAGACCTCTCATGATCTTAAATACCTCTATCATATCCCCCCTCAGCTGTCTCTTCTCCAAACTGAACAGCCCTAACCTCTTCAGCCTTTCCTCAGAGGGGAGCTGTTCCATCCCCTTTATCATTTTGGTTGC
Organism: Rhinatrema bivittatum; assembly: GCF_901001135.1. Classification (NCBI taxonomy): domain Eukaryota; kingdom Metazoa; phylum Chordata; class Amphibia; order Gymnophiona; family Rhinatrematidae; genus Rhinatrema; species Rhinatrema bivittatum. The sequence continues at coordinate 631,674,189 of NC_042615.1, read as the reverse complement.
CCTTCTCTGTACCTTCTCCATCACAACTATATCTTTTTTGCGATGAGGCTACCAGAATTGTACACAGTATTCAAGGTCTCACCATGGAGTGATATAGAGGCATTATGACATTTTCAGTTTTATTAACCATTCTCTTCCTAATAATTCCTAACATTCTGTTTGCTTTTTTGGCTGCTGTAGCACACTGAGCTGACGATTTGTGGATTAGGTATTAGTGTAGGGGGTTGGGGCCACTTTCACATTCAACATGAGACATACGAACAGAACAGTGGTCTCTTGTGAAGATTTGATGGCCTTCGGAGTAAGGAAACTCACTCCAAGATGAGATTTGGCCAATGTTCTCTCAACCTAGCTTGTTGTTGCCCAGGTAGAGTGTCCATCAAGCTAGGTTGAGAGAACATTGGCCAAATCTCATCTTGGAGTGAGTTTCCTCACTCCGAAGGCCATCACATCTTCACAAGAGACCACTGTTCTGTTCGTACGTTCGCTATGACCATGCAACTTCTCTTCTCATCACTACATTGGCTCCCTGACTGCTTTCACATACAGTTCAAGCTTCTCCTACTCACCTATGAATACATTTACTCTGTAGCTCCTCATTACCTATCTTCTCTTCTCTCTCCCTAAATCCTTCCCCTCCATACATCTGGCAATTACTCTATCTGTGCCCTTCTCCTCCACTGTCAAATCCTGACTGTGCTTTCCACCAGGGCTGCATCGTATGCCTGGAATAGACTTCCTCAGAAAAAAAGTCACAAAAAATACAATAAAAGATCTCTATTATTGGACTTCAAAAAACAATGTTAACCCAATAATCATAAGGGTAAATTTTGAAAGGTGCACCCACGCGTCCATGTGCATGCACTACCCGGCGCGCACACATGGATGAGCTGATTTTATAACGTGCACGCACTGGCACGCACACATTATAAAATTGGCAGGCTGTGCGCACATGCACACCAGATTGTGTAATCCACGTGCACATGTGTGCTCGCTGCACGCAAGGGGGGGTACAATTATGCAAAATTTGCATTGCGATGCATCCCGGCCTTCCCCAGTTTCCTTCCAGTCTGCTCCAATTAAGGAGCCGGTACAGTAGCCATTTGCCGTTGTACCAGGGATGCGCGTGCCGGCAGGATGCCGGTGTGTGCAACTTACTACTGCTCCTGTTGAGGAGCAAAAGGTAAAAAAAAACCGGGGGTAGATAGGATAGGGATAGGGGGTGGGGAAGAGAGGGGAAGGGGAAGGGAGGTTAGGGTAGGGGTAGGTAAGTTCCCTCCCAGTCCGCACACCTCCAGCCCTGCCCCTCCCCACATCCCGGGCCGCCCCTTTATCTGGGCCTGGCACTTCGATACGTGACGGGGGTTACACACTTGGCCAGGCCCCTTTGAAGATGCACGCAGTGCACACAAGGCCTGGCCACGCACATAACCCCCGTTTTTTACGTGCGCGGGGGATTTAAAATTTGGCTGATACTTTTTAACTTCATTTTTCCAATAACCCAACAAACTGTGCATATAAAAAAACTAAACCTTTTTTGGAGTAAAAACCCCAGTCAGTCCAAAAATTAGCTCTGATTGTAAGTGACAACCTATATCATATAATCCTCCTGAATAAAAAAACACACACTCCATTCAACCACCCCTTTGCACTATAGAAAAAAATATCTAGATTTCAACCAAGATTAATGCTTTGTTTTTCAGTGGCACACATTGGCTCCTGTTGGGCTAAACCAGGATATTCAGGGGCAGGTATTTTTGTGATTTTCCTCTGCATTCTATATATTTTCTTTTTTGTGATGGGATTTTCAAATAAAGAGGCGGAATTTACTGTGGTGATATTTTCTATAAATTTTAGTATTTCCAGTGGTATCCAGTAGATGGCCATTTTATCAATCTGTAAATTCCAGGATGGTGATGTAAGTGCTCTGGGTTTTTTAAGATTTCTAGCTGCTCAATTTTTAGGAAGCCTATGACACCTTTATTTTGTCTAATAACACAACGAATGGAGCAAAGACTGAAGGAAAACTGCTATATATCCAAACCCTCAATTTCTTCTTGCATCGATAGTAACCATCTATTGTGGCCTCATACTAGGCACTCCCGGTATCACACTACACGGGTGTTGGGGAATGGATTGTTTCACACAACAATAGGATAAATTGTTAAGAAAAAAATGTAAAAAAATGGACCCTGGCCTATGATTGATTGTAAGGCAACGAAGGAAATGATGTACCAGGAGTGCCTGGAAAGAGGCCACAATAGATGGTTACTATCGATGTCAGAAGGAATTGAGTGTTGTGATCTTTATTTTTGCTATTTTTCTTTTTTAGATATTGTTTGAAGCTGCTTGAATTCAGTACTCTGAATAATGACACTTTGTTAAATACGTTTGGATGGACTATGCAAAACAGTGACTGCAAAACCGCTGCACTATAGCCAGATAAGTTAAAAGCTTTTGTGAAATATCTGAAAATATTTTTGTTGGTTTGAGTTTGAACTCATGCTCTTGAAGAAGCTAATTGATAGACGAAACAAAGGCCCATTGTCGGGTGTGGCTCCTCAAGATATTCATCTGGCTTTGAATCTAAATATTTTTTCTATAGTTCAAATGGCTGTTTGAATGGTGTGTTTTATTACTCAGGATGATTACATGTTGTAAATTGTCACTTACAACCAGAACAAACTTTTGGACTGATTTGGGTTTTTTACTCCAGAAATGTTAGCTTTTTACATGCACAGTTTGTTGGGTTGTTGAAAAAATGAAACATAAAAAGTGTTACGGCTATGGCTGCTGTGCAACCGCCTCACCACCAGGGGTCCCTCTAGAGCTGGCTCTCCTGACAGGCCCAGTCCATCTCCCTTGTCCACTCTATGTTCTGGGCTTTCCTTTATAACCCTGCCTGACAGTTCCCTCAGTGCTTCGGCATCGAGCTCGCCTGGGCTCCCTGCTCTAGCCTTCCTTGCTTGCTGTGCATGTGGTCCTTGGACCTTGCTTTGCCTAGCCTTGCCTTGCGCGGCCTTCGGGCCTTCTTCCTTGTCTTCTTTGCCTTGCCTAGCCTAGCCTTGCCTTGCGTGGCCTTCGGGCCTTCTTCCTTGTCTTCTTTGCCTTGCCTTGCCTTGCCTTGCGCGGCCTTCGGGCCTTCTACCTTGCTTTACCTTGCCTTGCGCTGTGTGTGTGTGTGTGTGTGTGGCCTACGGGCCCTCTGCCCTGCTGTGTGTGTGGCCTACGGGCCCTCTGCCCTGCTGTGTGTGTGTGTGAGGCCTTCGGGCTCTCTGCCCTGTGTCCGTGTGTGGCCTACGGGCCCTCTGCTCTACTGTGTGTCCGTGTGTGGCCTACGGGCCCTCTGCCCTGTGTCCGTGTGTGGCCTACGGGCCCTCTGCTCTGCTGTGTGTCCGTGTGTGGTCTACGGGTCCTCTGCCCTGCTGTGTGTGTGTGGGAGGCCTTCGGGCTCTCTGCCCTGTGTCCGTGTGTGGCCTACGGGCCCTCTGCTCTGCTGTGTGTCCGTGTGTGGCCTACGTGTCCTCTGCCCTGCCGTGTGTGTGTGTGTGTGTGTGTGTGTGTGTGTGAGGCCTTCGGGCTCTCTGCCCTGTGTCCGTGTGTGGCCTACGGGCCCTCTGCCCTGCCGGGCATGTGTGTGTGTGGCCTTCGGGCTCTCTGCTCTGCCATACGTGTGTGTGTGGCCTTCGGGCTCTTTGTCTTTCTACTAGCTGCCCTGACCCAGCCTGGACCCAGACACTGTTACCTGCCGCCTGCCCTGACCCAGCCTGGACTCAGACACTGCTACCTGCCGCCTGCCCTGACCCAGCCTGGACTCAGACACTGCTACCTGCTGCCTGCCCTGACCCAGCCTGGACTTTTACACTGCTACTTGCCGCCTGCCCTGACCCAGCCTGGACCCAGACACTGTTTCCATCCATCCCTGTCTCTCTCCACCTGGAGCCACCCTTTTGGGTGGTGTTCACTACACCTGAACACAGCCCGAGCGTAACAAAAAGTGTGATTATCGAGGTAATATTTGATTTTTGAAGACAAAAATAAAGATCTTTTATTGTAATTTTTGTGATTTATATTTCCTTTGGGATAGACTTCCTCATTCCATGTGTCATACTCCTTCTCTGGCCATATTCAAATTCAATTTAAAAACTCAACTTTTTTAAGCTGCTTTTAAATTATAAGTACTTCTCGACAATAAATACATGTCCCTTAGTCTCTGTCATGTAGTTTTGTCCTGACTACATTGTAAGCTCAAGTATAGTGCTATGTATGTACAGCAGTGCTTTAGAAATGATAAGTAGTAGTAGATACTGTAATAATAGTAGTAGGTGGGGATGCAAGCAGGTATTCAATTAAATATCTTGGGCGAGGGGATCCTCAGACCCCTACTGTGTGAGACTTTTTAAAAATAAATTTGAATATTTGAGTGTGGGGGTATCAGGTGCTAAGCACCAATATTTCTATACATTATTTAGAGGGGTGGGATGGGGCGGGCAATAGGTGCTTTCCATTTTTTAAATGTTTACTTAACCATTTATATTCAGAATATAGCCCAGGTGTAGGCAACTCCGGAACTGAAGTGCCACAAACAGGTCTGGTTTTCAGGACTCCACAATGAATATGTATGAGGTATATCTGCATATAGTGCATGCAAATATACCTCATGCTTTCTCATTGTGGATGTCCTGGAAACCAACTTCAGTCTGTGGTACTCCAGGACTGGAGTTGCCTACCACTGATATAGCCAGTTAAATTCTGAATTATCCAAGTAAAGTCATCCCTCTACATATTTGGTTAAAGTTATCCAGGTACCTTTGGTCTGATAACTTGGATGTTTGCCAGTCTACTGAATATGGACCACTATGCACATAACCCCATCCTTAAACCTAACCTAAATAAGAGAAAATGAAGACCAACTGTAAGGCAAGGATGGCCAACTCTGGTCCTCGAGAGCCACAAACAGGTCAGGTTTTCAGGCTGTCCACGATGAATATGCATGAGAGAGATTTGCATACAATGGAGACAGTGCATGCAAATCTATCTCATGTATATTCATTGTGGATATCCTGAAAATATTATCTTTTTGCGGCTCTCAAGGACCAGAGTAGGCCACCTTGCTGTAAGGGATGCTCTGATCACTTACCAATGCATTTACCCTTTTTGACTGAATGTACCCTTTTTGGGATTAGTCAGCTCTGCCCTATATCTTGTGGTTGATCATATGCAGTAGAAAGGAATAAGAAGCTGAGTGTTAGAAGAAAGTTGAGGTAAAAGTCGGAGAGGACTCTTTTCTAGACCCCCAGCTTAGTCATTTGGGGGGAAATGACAGGAGAAGTGAATAGAGAGAGTTAGAGTTTATGAAGAGAGGCTTTGTTTTTGGATCGATGTCCTTTTAAGATGGAAGGACCCCGCACACACACACACCTGAGAGGATCTGGGATAGGGTGCTGCTCTGCCCTACTACCAGCTGATGTGGGGTTTAAAGTTGCCCTTGAGAGGACACGTGTTTTGAGAGGCATTTGTATTTTTGAGGTTTTGGACTTTGCTATCTAAGGTCCGAAGATTAGTGGTTTACCATCAGAGAGCTCGAGAACTAGCCTTCTTGCCAGGAGACGGTTTTCAGTCAACTAGGAAAATGGGTATTGCAAACAAAAGGGCAGAGAATGGAAGTGCAACCCAGTGTATTGCAGGTCATGGGGTAGCTGGAAATGTGCCAGTGGACTACAACTCCTCAGAAATCAACTGGGTCAGTGTGTCAGGTTGATGGTGGCCAAAAAATGAGAGATCAAATAGAAAATAACAAGGGAGGGGGAGCTGGTATTCATCTGATCAAAGTGGAAGGAAACCCAGCAGTAGAATCTCATCTGGGCAGATTAGATGAACCAACTGAGTTTTATCTGCTGTCATTTTGAATGTTATAATGTAGTAATCTTAATTGTAGCTATTTTGGTCCATAGGGTCTTTCCTTTCTGTGTAGCTGGTCCATCATATTGTTTTGGTATAGATTGATATAAATATATGTGTGTATGTATATGTTCCTGTTTTGTCACAACATTTTGCCTTCATGAGGAGTACTTAAATGTTATAGTGATCATTTTTACAGTAATTTAAATTAATTTTATTTAAATTTGAATATTTATAGTCTGCCTCTCCAAGCTAGAAACTGACCGAAAGCAGTATGCAACCAAAAATTAAACCGCTAAGCCAAACTTCTCAACCCAGTGTTCAGGATACAGCCAGTCATGTTTTCAGAATATCCATAATAAATATGCATGAGATAGATTTGCATACAATGGAGGCAGATCATACAAATCTATCTCATGCATATTCACTGTGAATATCCTGAAAACTCTATTGTCTGGGTTTGTCCCAAGAGCTGGGTTCAGAACCTCTGGTCTTGGTGTGCTGTTCAAATATCACAGGATAACAAAATAAGAAAAAACAGTATTGGTCAGTTGATAGAGAATAATTGGAAAATGAAACAAATATAGAATTACTGTATATAATATACTTTTATAAATACATATCATTTCAAAGAATACATGTTGCAAGTAAACACTAGCATTGTATATTGAGCCCTTTTGGCAATATAGATAACAGTGAATGTATAATCCTTGGGCTCTCATTATTTGAAAATAAAATGATTGGTACCAGCCATTAAACAACTGTGGTAAAATCACTGCATTACTTTAAATAGATTCATCCACAAGTTTCCTCAATCTTTCTGTGGTTGACCCTTAACCTCAAAAGGAATCTATAGCCTTTCAATTTCTACTGTTTCTAGAATACAGATATGGATCAAACAATGAATTAATTTCTGGAATCCTTGCATAACATAGTCAACTGAAATTTGAAAAAGAAATTAAATAGGGGACATTAAGGGGCGGATTTTAAAAGCCCTGCTCGCGTAAATCCGGGTGGATTTACGCGAGCAGGGCCTTGCGCGCCGGCGCGCCTATTTTCCATAGGCCTGCCGGCGCGCGCAGAGCCCCGGGACTCGCGTACGTCCCGGGGTTTTTTGTCGGAGGCGTGTTGGGGGCGGGGCCGATCGACGCAGCGTTTTGGGGGCGGGCCCGGGGGCGTGGTTTCTGCCCGGGGCAGTCCGGGGGCATGGCCGCGCCCTCCGGAACTGCCCCTGGGTCGTGTCTCGGCGCGCCAGCGGCCCGCTGGCGCGCGTGGGTTTACTTCTCCCTCCGGGAGGCGTAAATCCGTGGACAAAGGTAGGAGGGGGGTTTAGATAGGGCCGGGGTTTTTTTTAGATAGGGCCAGAGCGGCCTTGGAGGGAACAGAGGCAGGCTGAGCGGCTCGGCATGCACCGGCTGCCCAAAATCGGCAGCCTTGCTCGCGCCGATCCTGGATTTTAGAAGATACGCGCGTAGCCGCGCGTATCTTCTAAAATCCAGGATCAGCGTACTTTTGTTTGCGACTGGTGCGCCAACAAAAGTACGCGAACGCGCATTTTTTAAAATCTACCCCTAAGAGTATTTAGCATTTATAGTTACTTTGTTAATGGTACCATATATGAGCAAAGGTTTTACTGTAGTGTCTGATCAACCTGTGCTGTCTGCCTGAGCATGATAGAAGAAAATTAAAAGGAAAAAAATCATTGTGCTGTATTTAGAGGTAAGCAAAATGCCTGGGCAGAGACCCAAATGTTTTAAGTAAAGGGTGATTTGAACTTGGTGTTTTGGCTTCATTAATTTGCTGGAATTTCATGAGAAAGAGCACTGTGGTGTTATCATGAAAATGCAAATAGTATATTTTCCTCTAGAAATCAAAATAGTTAAATGCCACAAGAAACTGCTTTCGGTTCACATTTTCTTCTTTCCCATCATTTTTCTCCTGATGAGGACAAGAAGCCTTGAGGCTCGCACATCACGTCTGGCTTGCCTTCCTCTTTTCCTCTACTATGAACTTAGGTACTAATTTAAAATCAATAGAGCCATAACCTCACATTTTCATGTAGATTATTTCTGAAAATGTTTTCATTCTCCCTTTCCCTCTGATTCTTTTCCATCATTATCCAACCTGAGAACTTGCGAATACCTGTCTTTTGAATGGGAGTGTCCATTAAGGGTAATTCAGAACCAGTTCAGTGTATTTTAGACAGACTTTGGACATCATCTTTCAATATTCTCATTGCCATTTCTCCAGATGCCTAAGAATCAATCATATAATAAAAATGATTATACTCTATTTTAGCTAATTCTGAATTTTTGCATATTTTGTTGATGCTTTGTTGAACAGATTAATAAAAAATTAGGGGTTCATTTCCTAAACCACAATATTTTTTACCGGAGGAGTAAAATATCATGGGGAGGATTTTCCCATGATATTTTGCCACTTCTCAACAAAATATCAAAGTGATCTCACCATCTGATTTTTATTTTCCACTGGAGAAATATGTGACAAAAACTTGCACCATGAAACACGCTGGGGTACATTTTAAAAGAGAGCGCGCACGCGTACTTTTGTTTGCGCATCAGGCGCGAACAAAAGTACACTGGATTTTCTAAGATACACGCGTAGCCACGTGTATCTTATAAAATCCGGGGTCGGCAAACGCAAGTGGGTGCACATTTGTGCAACCTGCGTGCGACGAGCCCTGCGGGCGCTGCCCGTTCCCTCCACCCCCCTGCACCTTCTCCTCCCTTCCCCTACCTAACCCACCCTCCTGGCCCTATAGACACCCCTCCCCACCTTTATCAGAAAAGATACTACTGCCTCCGGCAGTAGTAACTTACGCGTACCGGCGCGGCAGGCAACAACACAGGCCGCTGTGTCGGGGCACTCGGACAAGCCCCCGGACCGCCCTCATGCCCCCGAACATGCCCCCAATCCAAAACTGTGCTCCCTGGCCGTGCCCCCCTACCGCCCCTTTTTGCAAGCCCCGGGACTTACGAGCGTCCCATGGCTTGCGCGCGCCGCCGAGCCTATGCAAAATAGGCTCGGCGTGCACAGGGGGGTTTTAAAAGGGTTACGCGCGTACCTTATGCGCATAACCCTTTTAAAATCCGGCCCCATGCTGGGGCTACCATTATGTTAAAGGGCCTAAGGCCTAAAATTCTCTGCTCCCTCCACAAAGTAACTATGTCCTCCCTGGGGGTCTTGGTAGGCCGCTGCCCACCTGGAGCCAACTGTCGAGGCGGATCTGCAATACAAAACAAAAATAAATAAATAAATAAAATTCCATGATGATATCCCACCCTGCCCCCTACCCAAACTTCTCCCTATTGAATTACTATCTACCCTTGCCCCTACCAAAGACCCCTAAGCTATTATGCCTCTCCTGGACCATCCTTTCAAAAAAAATAACTTCCTGGTGGTCTAAGGTAGCCCCAGTCCCACTCCATTTGTTTATTTTATTTTATTTATTTAAATTTAATATACTGCTTGTAAAGCAAGTTAGCCAATTAGATGTACAAAGTAAAACATAAATAAAAGCAGTTCATAAAAACATATAATATACATAATTACATTGTTGGAATGTAAACCATTGTGATATGTAAAATCAAACACGGTATATAAAAATAAATAAATAAATAAGGCAAATTAAACAAGCAGATGCAGGAAATAAAGCATTATAAAAAATATTTCATAATAAATATTAACTTATTCATAAAAAAACATTCCCCCTCAAAATAATTCCCTGGTTGTCTAGTGCCACCCCAGACCCCCTCTCCCATCCCCCAGACTCCCCTCATACCTTTCAAAGAGTCATTAGTGGTCGCAGAGCACCCTCATGCCCTGGACCAGGTCAACACCATTTTCCAAAATGGCACAGATCAGCCGTTGCCCCTACATGTGTGTGGGAGGGAGGGGGTATCACCACATGATCTTAAAATCTTTTTTAACATTTTTATCGTGGGGCTTCCTCAACAGATGACTCTGGAGTGGGCTAATTCTACCAAGACCATCGGATAACATTCAGACACTAAGGGGGTGTAGTTATTTTGAGGCCTGTACCTTTAACAGTTCTCCTGAGGACATTGGAATGAGCTTTAGTATCCCAAAGTCCCCAGGAAAAAATAACAACACCTTACTGAATTGCACAAAAACAACAGGGCTGACATTTTTTCTAAGTCAGCTGCATTATTTAATTTTCATTGAAGTGCCTATGCATTATGGGGTAGATTTTAAAAGAAGTGCGCGCAGGGTACATTTGTGTGCGCTACCCGGCGCTCACAAATGTACACCCGATTTTATAACATGCGTGTGCTGCCGCACGCATGTTATAAAATCCGAGGTCGGCGCACACAAGGGGGTGCACACGAGCCCTAGGGGAGCCCCGATGGCTTTCCCCGTTCCTTCCAAAGCCACTCCGAAATCGAAGTGGCCTCGGAGGGAACTTTTCTTCCACTCCCCCCCACCTTCCCCTCCCTTCCTCTATCTAACCCACCCCCCAGCCCTACCTAAATCCCCCCTACCTTGTTTCAAGTATTTACACCTGCCTTTGGCAGGCGTATTTTGCGCGCGCCGGCCACCTGCCGGCGCTCCATCCCCGGCACAGCCACTGTGCCAGAGGCCTCAGTCCCACCCCGGACCACCCCCTACGCCCATGCCCCCGCCCCTTCCCACCCTTTTTTCAAAGCCCCGGGACATATGTACGCCCCAGGTCTTGTGCGCGCCGCCGTGCCTATGTAAAATAGGCTCGGCGCGCGCAGGAGCAGGATTTCGGGGTTACGCGCATAAGTTACATCCGTAACCCTTTGAAAATCTACCCCTATCTGCTTTGCATGCATTAGGGAACTTTATACATGCAAATGCATGCAAAACAGCTGATTTCCATAGGGAGAGGAATCTTTGAAAATATTACATAGTGAGGGGTCATTCATCAAACAGCGATGTGGCCTTATCACATGCATTAGGGCCTTATTGCATGTGATAATGCCCTACCACACACGATATTGGCCACATCACAGCAGTACAATTCAAATTAGGGGAAGGGGAGAATGTGGGTGGGGCTTGGCGGAGTTATGTCCTCGCAGCGATGTGGGCGATAATGTTTTATACATTATCTCCAGCAGCACCACGGGAAATAACTACACCTTTTCCCATGGTGCTATGAGTGCAAACATGTGCGGCATAGCCACAACTGTGGTGGGCGAAAATGCACCACCACGATGTGGCCGGTTACACGATTTCTCACCCGCCCCTTTTTTAGTGCAGTTCATCATTCTGCTATATTTATAGCAGAATGATGAATCTAGGCCAGGGTCACTGCGATATGGCGATATCGAGCATTAAATGCTGTTTATTGAGCATTATAGCCATATTACAGCTTAGCAAATCTAGGCCTTAAAGAGCAATACAATGGCATGATTATCTCAATTCCAAAAGCATCACACTCATATTGCAGGATACATCTCTCTCTATGTATTTATTCCAAGAGCAGAGTACAATAGTGACATTATTATTATACAACCTTAGTTGATATTGAAAAAAATGAATATCTTGAAAAATGTCTATTTCCTTTCTCAGCAATCAGAAACAATCTGCCAAATAGAGAAGCTGTGAATCTATACAAGATTCCTCTCTGCTACTGCCAATGACAGAAATAACTGGTTCCATCTTTCCTCAAACAAAACTCCTTCTCCATCATAAAAAGACTAATTTATTGTACTATCAATACCCTGAGGGACAACAGGAGTACTACCTGAAAAGGAGTCAAATACAATTTAGGAGAAAACTAAAACAGACTAAAAGAAAGTAGTAAACTGTTGGAAATGCCAAGAAAATATTCATTCATTGTAGATTTTGTCCAGGGTAGGAAAAATTGAAACAAAAGTGAGATCTCCCATCTAATGGGTAGCTTTCATCAGAAGAAATTTTTTTCTTTTGAATAATCTATACTGACATATAAATGTAAATGAGAATAGAGATCTTCTTGCTCTATACATACCTTCCCTTCTCCTCAGTGGCTTAACAGCAACCCATCCCACTGCTTGCTGTCATCTGAAAAACACGTGTATCTACTAAAATCCCACCCCCCCACTTACGCGACCGAGGTGACATTTGAGCACACATGCACACATCATTGTAAACTCATGCGCACATGTACGTGCATATAGCCAATTTTATAACCAGCATGCATATACACAAGAATGTTATAAAATCAAAACACCTATGTGCATAATCCAGCAAACACATGTATATGTGCTCCAGCGTACAGTTCTTAAAATTCACCTTATAGCCTGTATACTAAGACCGATTAGCATATACAAAATACAGTGTGTTATGTACAATTGCCCCAGCATGCAAACTAAGGCCTGGATTTTCTAAGTTCACAGACCTTAGAGAATCCGGCGGTAACGGGGGGCAGGGGGGCGAAGCAGGGGATTGGCCTGCGAAAGCCGACAGTGATCGCACCTCCGCGGTGCTATCACTGCTGGCTTTTGCACCTAATAGCACCATCATAAAAGGTGGTGCTATTGGGCGAGCTACTGGCAGCGAAAAGGGTTCTTACCTTTTCGCCACCAGTGAACTTTCCTCCGCATCTGCCCCGACAACGCCTCGACTCCACCCCAATCTAGCTATCGCATGTGAAAAGTCCCTTTTCATAGCGTATCGCATGTCCCTTTTCATAGCGTATCGCATGTGAAAAGTCCCTTTTCACATGCGATACGCTATGAAAATGACCCCCTAAACTAGTCTGAAAAACGTCAACATATTTAGGCTTCTGTCCTTCCTGTGCTTGGTTACATTGCCTATATAACACCTTTGTGAGTTGTCAGAGCATTGTGTTGTTGGAGTAATGGCTCCCTAATTCTTCAGAGAAAGAGAAATGTATAGTTTTTCAGATGAGCAGCAACCAGTGGGATGGGTTGCTGTTAAGCCACTGAGAAGGGAAGGTATGTACAGAGCAAGAAAATCTCTTTTCTCATGCATATTCATTGTGGATATCCTGAAAACCTGGCCTGTTTGTGGCTCTCAGTGACGGAGTTGGCCACTCTTGTCCTAACATGTACCCAAAGTAGTCTTTGGTAAATAATTTAATAAAAAGCAATATTAAAATATATATAACTAATACTGAAAAATATTAATTAATAGAACACTAATACTAGTAGCTATCAACATACAATTCAATTTATAGGTCTTTGTCGATATGATTCTTCAGTTAAGCCTTTGCTCATGTGTTCAATCATAGGGCAAACTTGCCTCTATAGGCAGAAAGATCATATATCTAAATCATTGGTGTTGATCTAAAATCAAAAGTAAATGTCAAAAGAGCACCACTATTAGGTACTTTTGAAGAATATTTATAAAATGGGTGGTTAAGTTAAATTCCTACAAAACATTAGAGATGTGCAAAGCCTGAACGTTTCAGTTTGGGCTTCGTTTTCGGCCCACTGCAGGAAATTTCGTATTTCCTGCAGTTCGGGCCTTTGAAATTTGGGGGACCCAAATTTTGGGTTAGTGCATGCTTCTCCCGTTAGTGCGCGCTAACATTTTAACGTTAGCATGCACTAATGGGAGTTAGCGTGCACTAACCCAAAAACAGAATTTTCCCGAAATTTCAGGAAAATTTGCTTTGTTTTTCGGTTTGTTTTTTGGTTTGTTTTCCCCAAAAAGGATGAATTAGGAAATGTCGTTAAAATTTCCTAATTCGTCCTAAACGATTGCACATCCCTACAAAATCTAAGACTATAGAAAACATTTTTCAAAAAGGACTGGGTAACTCATGATCCATAAGGGAATTAGTATATAACAATAAAAAACTGATAATAAACAGCTTTAAAAGAAAAGCACTTGTGCCCATATTCATGCACATATGGGCACACACACATAGGGGTAGATTTTTTAAAGGTGTGCACGGGAGTAGATTTGTTCGCGCAACCCGGCGCAAACAAATCTATAAAATCTGATTTTATAATATGCGCGCGCGGGTGGGAAGGTGTGTAGAGGTATCACTATTGAATCACTAGGGATTTGGGGATGGGATAGGGACTGATAAGGAAGTTTAGTGGAGTCACTAGGCAGCACTAGGGATTTGGGGATGGGGTAGGGACTGATAATGGTATGGATGGGGTCACTGGGGAACACTATGGGGTTTGGGGATAGAGTGGAGACTAAGGATGTATTTGGGGGCACTAAGGGTTTAGGAATGGGGGTGGGGACTGATAAGGGTATGTAGGGGGATCACTAGAGGCACTAGGGTTTTGGGATGGGGGGACTTATAAAAATGCATATGGGGCCACTGGGGGACACTAGGAGTTTGGGTATGTGGGCGAGGACTGATAAGGGTGTGTAGAGGGAATCTTTAATGGAGGCCTTCGGGATTAAATAAGGAGGTTGAATGATTTGTTTTTTTGTAAATATTTGTTTTTATTGTTTATCATCTACAATGCATTTACTGGCATACATATATACATATTTAGATTATAAATACATACATATATAGATTATAGCTTTAAGAAAAGTTTGTTTAACAGTGCTCTTATGTGATTAAAGAGGTTTAGGTAGATGGGATTTCAGATTGCTGGAAAACAGAGGATATAAGGTTAAAATCCACAACAAAGAATCTCAGTACCATCCATCTTCACTAGGGGTTCCACAGGGCTCCTCTCTTTCCCCCACCCTTTTCAATATATACTTGCTCCCACTCTGCCACCTCCTCACTAAACTAAACTTGAAACACTTCCTATTCGCAGACGACGTACAGATCGTAATCCCCATAAAAAAATGCATTATAAACACATTAGAATTCTGGAACAAATGCCTGAATGAAATCAAACTCCTCCTCAACAGTCTTAACCTTATTCTAAATGCCTCAAAAACAGAATTCCTCATTATAGCACCCGAAAACAACAACATCACCACAAACCTACCAGCCAACCTGCAAACCTCGCACGTAAGAGACCTAGGAGCAATCATCGATAACCGCCTAAACCTTAAATCATTCATAAACCAAACAACCAAGGACTGTTTTCACAAGTTATACATCCTCAAAAGAATCAGACCACTGTTCCACTCACAAGACTTTAGAACAATTCTACAAGCAATAATCTTCTCAAAGCTGGATTATTGTAATTCTATTCTACTAGGTCTCCCTGCCGCTCATACAAAACCCCTTCAGATGGTGCAGAATACAGCCGCCAGAATTCTGACCAACTCTAGAAAATTCGACCACATCACCCCCATCTTGAAAACCCTTCATTGGCTTCCCATTCACTACAGAATCATGTACAAATCTATAACCATCATTTTCAAAGTCATACATCAACTCGCACCATTAAATCTACAAATACCACTCAAGAAACACACCTCTGTCAGACCAACTAGAGAATACTACAAAGAATCACTTCATGTTCCAAAAGCCAAAACATTCCAACACAAATCTCTCGAAGACAGAGCTCTATCCACAGCAGGACCGCGCCTATGGAACTCCATCCCTTCAGAGCTTCGCCAGGAACCATGCCTACCTACTTTTAGGAAAAGACTAAAAACCTGGCTTTTCAAAAAAGCCTACCAGAGTTCAGATTGATCCAGGTTCCCTTTCAACCACCATCTGTCACCCCTAACCTCCCTCTTCCCTCTATCCTAGTGTAAACCCCACCAGCCCATACCCCTCCCCGTCCTTGACTACATTTAGCTCTTGACATCCTCTTGACACAGATCCTTTATTGCATACTATGTAAATATTCACTGTAAATGCGTTTTACTATGTAAATATTCCTGTCCCTTTTCTCTTTTCTCCTCCTATCCCAGTTGGTAATTTCCTTGTTCATTGTAACTATTATTTTCTGCACCAGTTCAATTACCCTAGTTCTATGTTTATTACACGACTTGTTAAATGTAAACCGACTTGATGCAACCTTTGGTCGTGAAAGCCGGTATAGAAATTAATAAATAAATAAAATAAATAAAAAAATTGTTTTATATGTTTGGGTAGT
Source organism: Rhinatrema bivittatum (assembly GCF_901001135.1). NCBI lineage: Eukaryota > Metazoa > Chordata > Amphibia > Gymnophiona > Rhinatrematidae > Rhinatrema > Rhinatrema bivittatum. The sequence continues at coordinate 631,658,299 of NC_042615.1, read as the reverse complement.
TGTTCTGTCATTTTTTCACAAAGCTAAGAGAGCATCTTTGTAAGAGGTAATCAGGATACCCTTGAAATGTTGTAGATAATATGAGCATGTGTATTAGCAATACGTGGATTATTTAAATTATATATTTTTCTTTTGATTCTTCCTGATGCAGCCAATATTTTTAATGGCAAAACATCATGGTTCTGAAGTGTTTGGCTCCCCACTGCTGCTGCTGATGGTGGTTGTTTAAAGTTAAAAGATTTTTTCCAGATAAGTTTGATGTTTATCTTTACACATTATACAAAATGTTTGAATAATATAGATTTTGTTAGGGGTTTTTGAGGTAAATGTTTATAGAAATGTCATGCAGGAGTGAACCTAAAACCTATTGGGGCAGATTTTAAAAGCCCTACGCGCGTAAATCCAGCTAGATTTATGCGTTTAGGGGGCTTACGCGCGCCGAGCCTATTTTGCATAGGCCAGGCGACGCGCAAGCCCCAGGCCGCACGTATGTCCCGGGGCTTGAAAAAAGGAGTGGGACGGGGGTGGTCCGGGGCGGGGGCGGGGGCGTGGCCAGAGGCCTCCGTAGGGCCTCTAAGCCGGGGGTTCGCACACCGGCACTTGGCTGGCACGTGCAACCTTCGCCTGCCCAGAGGCAGTCGCAACTTACAAAACAAAGTTATGGGGGTTTTAGGTAGGGCTGATGGGCAGGTTAGGTAGGGGAAGGGAGGGGAAGGTGGGGGGTGGAAGGAGAGTTCCCTCCGAGGCCGCTCCAATTTTGGAGTGAAGGTCCTGGGAATATGGCCACACATGAAATGCCATTGGACCAGCCAAGACCACATAACCTGTCTGGGTTCCTGCACAGGGGGAGCCAGATGAATGTATTTACCATGAAGCAACTGTAATCACAGAGACTTTTCTTGGTCATTAGTCAATCTCTCCATTAAAACACTGGACACTAGGGGTGTGCATTCGTTTTGAACGCATATGTAAAACGCAACTTATATTTTTAAAAGAGAAAAAAAAGGTTTGAGCAGAAACGCATCGCGAGTTCCAACGTATTCAACATAGCTATGTTGAATACGTTGAACCTAAATAAACACTTAAACCCCCCACCCTCCTGACCCCCCCAAGACTTACCAAAACTCCCTGGTGGTCCAGCAGGGAGTCAAGAAGCCATCCCTGTATTCCTTTGCGAGGAGGCCCCCCCAAGCTGGCCAAAAGTTCCGGTTGGGTCCAACGGGGGTCCGGGAGCGGAGGCGCGGAGGAGCACGTGACGTCCGCGTCACTCCGACGTGACGCCGACGTCACGTGCTCCTCACAAAGGAATACAGGGATGGCTTCTTGACTCCCCGCTGGACCACCAGGGAGGTTTGGTAAGTCTTGGGGGGGGCAGGAGGGTGGGGGGTCTAAGTGTTTATTTAGGTTCAACGTATTCAACATAGCTATGTTGAATATGTTGGAACTCGCGATGCGTTTCTGCTCAAACCTTTTTTTTCTCTTTTAAAAATATAAGTTGCGTTTTTCATATGCGTTCAAAACGAATGCACACCCCTAGTGTCCAGTGTTTTAATGGAGAGATTGACTAATGACCAAGAAAAGTCTCTGTGATTACAGTTGCTTCATGGTAAATACATTCATCTGGCTCCCCCTGTGCAGGTCCCGGAGCGACCTCCTGCCACATGACCTACCTGTCACGTTGTAGGAGTACAAGATGGCACCGGTGACCATGTAACAGGGGCTGACCAATGGCACGGCAGCCCCTGTGACACAGGCTATCGGCGCCATGAGGAAATCGCAGATGAGTGCAGGGATGGCTTCCTAACTCCCCGCTGGACCACCAGGGAGTTTTGGTAAGCCTTGGGGGGGGGGATTAAGGAGGGTGAGGGGTTTAAATTTTTATTTATGGAACCGGTGAACATATGGACAGACCCTCAACTTATGGAATTCTCCATATGTCCATATTGAACGAAATTGACCCTCAACTTCAACTTATCAACTTATCAACGAAAACTTTTTGTCTGCACATCCCTACTGGACACACCTGTGGAATAGCAGAACATGCAAAGATTTACTGAATTGTAGCTGGGAAATGATTTTCTAATGTGGAATGTTTTCTGTATACTGTAGCTGCACTATCGGTATGCAACAGAAACAACTAGATCACTCTTTCTTTTCACCTCCATACTCACAACTCTGGCCAGATTTTTGGAATAGGAACCACTTTCACTGTAAGCTCCTCAGTAGATGATTGTTAGCTAGGAAGTACAGATTTAAGCTATGTTCACTCTCATTACAGTCTAGGGCAGCTTTTAGTTTATGAAATTTAGACTCTGGTGAATGTTCCCTGGCAGGATGCCCTACTTGTAGCAGCTCTCTGTATACCAGTCTTCAGCATGTGGCACCCTCTTTCTCTCTTCTATCTTCTACACTTCCCAGAAGTCCTTTAGTAGAAATCTTCTATTCAGCTTTCCTCAGAGTACTGTGCAGGCACTCCATGAAGACATCCCACTATAGCCCAGGATCTCTTTATGAACACCTTTAAATTGGGCATTTATAGAGTGTTATCTGCAACTTGAATAGAGGCCACAGCTGTATGGGGAGGGTCCCAGGTAAGCCTTTGCTACCTGTGCCCTTTTCCAGGCATACCTGAGCCAGGAGATGGGTTCTTTCCTATTGGAGGTGAAATGGTTTAATTCTTACTTAAAAAATAGAACCTTCAAAGTAAAATTTCTTGATAACGAATCACAACCAATTGATCTCCACTATGGAGTACCACAGGGATCCTCTCTATCCTCAACCCTTTTTAATATTTATATGCTTCCATTGTGCAGAATTTCTTGATAACGAATCAAAATCAATTGATCTCCACTATGGAGTACCACAGGGATCCTCTCTATCCTCAACCCTTTTTAATATTTATATGCTTCCATTGTGCAGAATTCTATCAGGCCTCGGTCTAACACATTTTGTCTTTGCTGACGACATTCAGATTTTAATACCGATCCAAAAATCTATAGACCAAACTCTTAAGCTCTGGGATATATATCAATCTGCCATTGAAAAAGTACTAACCCAAATGAATCTTTCACTAAATATAAATAAAACTGAAATTCTATACATCTCACCTAAATTAAGGAAGACAAAAGAACTTGAAATTCAAAAAGCAGCTAAAAATTACCCCCTCTCCCTGGAAGTACGAGATCTAGGGATCCTCATAGATTGTGAATTCTCAATGAAATTTTGCATTAAAAAATCATAAGCGATGGTTATTTTAAATTAAATATCCTTAAAAGATTAAAACCCCCTCTATTCCCAAAAGATTTCAGAACAGTTTTACAGGCACTTGTCTTATCAAGATTAGATTACTGCAATTCACTATTTTTAGGTCTACCAGCAAATGTCACAAGACCACTGCAACTTCTGCAGAACTCAGCAGCTAGACTTTTGACAGGAATTAGAAGATCTGAGCATATCACCCCTATATTGAAAGAACTTCACTGGTTGCCAGTCAAATACAGGGCCCAACATAAAATCTTGTCCCTTATTCATAAAATGCTCTACAACAAAAAAATTGAATGGTTAACTTCTTCACTTCATTTCCACATCCCTTCAAAAATGACTAGATCAACCGGAACAGGGATGTTGCCAATTCCTTCCCCTAAAATTGTGCATCTAAATAATGTAAGAGAAAGAACTATCTCTATTGCCGGACCCCAACTATGGAACTCTATATCACAGGAATTACAATTGGAAGCAGACATTAAATTATTTAAAAAGGGCATTAAAACATGGCTATTCAAACAAGTCTTCCAAGAGCAGTTAACACAATGACTTCAAACTACTGATTTTATACCAAGGTAATGTATATATTTTAATTTTATTTTCTCTTACTATACTGCCCCTCTAATTGGTTAAATGTTATGATTATTTAGCTTACTATTTTTAGTTTACTATTTTTATTTATTTACATTATGAAACTTCCTTTGGAAATACAAATATTTTTAAATGAATATTTGTTAACTACTATAAACCGATTTGATATGCTCGCATGATAAATCGGTATAGAAAAATTATAAAATAAATAACATAAATAAATAAATGAGGGAATGGTGCACCTCCATTACATACTGTCACTAAGCTGACATCTGACAGGCAAGGTCTACTTCTACCTTTGACATACTAAGGTAGCAAAAGCCACAGACAGCTTGTAAGTAAGGGGATACATCACATTTCTATGGGTACTAAATGACCCTCCTCCTTACATAGAGATATATTACTGGTTAAAAAAAGGGAATGGTGCACAAGTCAGATAGGCCAAGCACTGAAAAAGGGGAAGCCAAGTGGTTGTATAATTTCAGGACAGTTGGATGCAGTCCTGGTTTTACCACATAATATTAGATACTATTAATATTTTTGGGAGGGAATGCAGTCAGGAAGACAGAACCACTACTCCCAGAATGCTAACGGATACATCAAGAACTACATCTGCCTGTACTGAAAATAGGTAGTCATTTGGCAACGATGAGTCATCTCTGTGTTATTGTCTGCTGGTGCATTACAAGTGTATCAAGAATAGATTTAGGTTCCAAGGGAAAGCAGTGATGCAGCTGAAGGGGCTTGTATTGGCATCAATGAGCTGTTGGGTTAGGTAGAAAGAATGATCCAGTGAATGTGAAAAAAAAAAAGCTGCACAACCTCTATATTTACAATATGTCCACTCTTCCTTTTTGCAGGGGAACAGTCAGGTAATAACTCCCTTGCCCAGGAACCCAGTGGCTCACTGCTCTCAGGTGTTGTCGCCTCGCTTGGAAGAGGAGGAAGCAAAAGAGGAGCACCTAGTAATAACAGTGGGGACAGAAGGAAGGGGAGATGGAGAACCAGTGCACCCTGACTCAGTCACGCATGCCAGAGCTCTGGCAGCATGCAGTAGCGCTGGAGGAGGGTAGCTCAGCTAAGTAGAACCTCAGCTCTCATAGGGAAGAGGAGATGAGAGAGTAGAAGCCCTTGCACTAGTGGTAGGTGGCCTTTTCATCCCCTGTACCCTTATAAGGATGTGAGTGCAATTGATTGCCCCCTAGACAGAAGGGAAGTATGCAGACTGGTAGAAATAAGTCATTATTTGCTATTGTTGCTGTCTCTGCTCCAAGGTAAAGAGATGTGTTGGAGTGTTTTCCTGAGAATCTCAGCCAGGAACTGATCTATACACATGAAGCAGCAGACTGACTCATTCCAGCAATGACCCCTAGAGGTGTCTGCAAGATGCCAGTGGCCAAACTTGCCAGGGTGGCAGTGACCTTGACAAGTACAGGCAAGGTGTGGCCCCCGCAGGTGGAAGGTTGCAGGCCTGCTCTAGGTACTGGCATAGGTACAGTATGGTTTCTTTGTTAAATCTGAACCTGAAAAACAGAACAAGCCTTGCTCTTCTGACAGAATTAAATATGGTGCCCTAGTCCTGAATATTCTTTCTAAAGGATGCCTCTTTCTCCTCTTTCTCCTCCTTCTACTCTCTCACTCCTCAACCATTGGATATAAGTACCCATAAGCCCATGACAGTTATTTTAGATATAGTTTCAACACCACGAAATTCCATCCACTAGTATAAACCTGTCAAACACTCATACTTTCTTCCATCCCAACAAAGCCTATTATGACTGTTAACCCCTAGTATGGACCAGCCTATCGCAGGGAAATTCACTTCCATCTGTAGCCTGTCATGTCTACTAACCCAGAGAAGCCAGTCTACCAAATACCAAGTGGTAAAATAGCATGAATGTTTGAAGTTGTGTGCATAAATGAACAGTAATAAATGTACTCATGTAGTTTTGATGAAGTTCACATGTAAATTGCTTTTAAAATACCTCATTATTAATGTGCTTACAAAGCACTCCCCAATTCACACCAGCATGCCCCAAAATGTCCTCTTTTATTTGATTGCAGTTTTACATGCAAAGGCTCATATATGTGTGTATGTTACACTTAATAAAATATGAATTACACAAGAATGTATCACATACACACATGTATAATGTGCTTTTTTGGTCATGTAAGCCTTTGAAAATTCACTTGCTAGAGGTCTAGTAAACAATAAAACATATAAAACCACATAGATATTCTATGGAGAAGTTATAAAGTTATCAAAATTCATAAAAGAATAAGAATACATAAATTGTCTAAAAAAAGAGGCAAACTGCCTTCTAAGAGCCTTCTACATTTCCATCTGAAAAACAGGACACAAAAAAAGAAAGAAAGAAAAATAGCATTATAGAAAAATTCATATTACTACAAAATGTTTAAAAAAATTTCCTAGAAGATGTAAGGTACTCTGGAGAACAAGTGAAACGTATAATTATCTTATTTGCAAACACAGGATTAAAATCTCTTTACACACAGAGTCTGCAGCAATGCATCATAGATTCAACAAATGTTACAGATGTTACAGATGCAGTCCCAAACTACCCTATTTGAAAAGGTTTTCCCTCCAAAAACAAAGGGGGTGATTTCATTAGGGCCTTAACACAATAAATAGTGCAGCAATACAGGTTTTAATGAGAGAGAGAGAGAGAGAGAAAGAGATATCACACCTATATAGGGACCAATCTGTATGTTTAGTATTTATACCACTGTAAGAGAGGGCACTTATAACTTGGGGTGAGATCAAGTGACCAAATGTTAGATCGTCAAATCAGTGAAGTTTTATCCTACAGTGTTAAAACATTGGAGCTTCCTCTACATTTCTCCTGAAACAACTCTTATGTTCAAGTAGCCTATTTATCAGCTTCTTTTTTGTCCTAGCAAGGTCACATTTCCATGTATCTATGTTTCTATGTGACAAGAGCCAGATGCAAAGTCTGAGCTCCTGATTCACATTAAAGGTTAGGAAGGTGTGAGAGGGGTAAGGGTGCATTTAGTGGGGGTGGGAAGAGAGTAGGGTAGTTTCCTATTGCCATGGCCTCTAAACATTTTAGGAATTTGGCAGCAGGGGCAGAAGGCTTTTCAGACACTGGGACCCACAATTTTATAATTTCTCATTTTGGGGAGCACGGAAATTTGGGATGGGGATAGGGTGTAGAATCTCAGTCCTTAAGGCCCATGCAGGAAAATTGTTTTTTGGCTACCAATATAAATCTGTTTTAAAATTTTGAGATAAGATCTGCATGTACTTTATACATGTAAACTTTTGCCCTCCATGGTCTTCTGAAAATTAAATTTTTAAAGCCATAGCATTTCATATTTTGTCTGAAAAATACAAATTCACCTTAATAGTTTTTCAGAGTATAAGAAATTTGTGTCAAGAAATATTTTTATAGGTCTGTAGAACACATACCCAGTAAGAAAAAGTTTAAAGAATGCCCTAGAAGTTTGCAAACACTAGTATATATAGATTGAAAGGGGTCATTCAGAGGACACTCTGTATGAAGACCTCAACCAGAGAACCTGCCCGTCTAATGTACATTCTCTGATAGTTGCTGACAACACTTAGGATCTAGAGGACATAAATTCTAGATAATGAGATAAGTGTAGACCATAAAAATGGATCTATCTAAGGATATGGCTCACTAAGTAAAAATCATCAAGGAAATTGAATGAAGGCTACATCTGGTAAGGTCAGATTTGTGAACTACCTGGTACAAAATTAGTTATCTTTACATAGTTTACACTAAAGACCAACACAAAGATATTTTAGTTAATCAGTGTTCCAGTAAGTCCTCAGTGGAAGCCACAAGCTGTATTAGATACTATCTCTGGCCGGAGGTAATGTTCAATCTGCATCTATTCCAAGCCCAAGAGAGTTCATGAACTTATAGCTTTTCACTAAACAACATCTCAAAAGATCTGATAAAGATTACAGTTGATCTAATATTTCTTTTACAAGCTGAAGAGAGCATTAACTTATATTCTAATTTAATTACTACATGTTAAAGGCTTTCTGCATTCTATTTTTGCCCCACTCTGCTTCTGTGGCAAGCCTTTTGAAAATATTGTCCATTATGTTATGGCTCTAAGAATTATGATTATATTATTGGAATGGGGGGGGGGATGTATTATGGATATTGCATTGTATTTTATGATTGATTAGAGTCCTATTGTAATTATGAGATGGGGTGGGGTTGTTTGTATGTTTTGATTGTTGTAGTGATATTTTTTTTTAATTTTTGTGAGACACTTTGCTGTTGAAGGAAATGCAAGATATTAAACAGAGTAAAATAAATACATGTATTAAATTTATCTGTTTACTGCTGCTTCCTTACTACTCAAAGAAAGAATGAATAAACTAAACTGTCTTATCCTAAAAAGAAGAAGTTAGCTAATCTATAACTAAAAACTTCTAATAAGGTAATCCAATAAAACTAAGGATTTTGAAACTGAATGCTATCACCCATGGCTGCAAGTAAATTGGAATCCCAGATAGTCCTAAAATCTTTGAAGATTGTAGTATTGTATATATGTAAAATAATACTCCTGTGATTTTGCATTCAAGGATGCCCATGTATAAAGTTTATGTTTAAAAATGTGTGGTAAAAAGTAATGTATTTTTTAGCAAACACTCCTATACTAAAAATGTAGTAATGATATGCATACAAAGGGTTATTTTCAGCAGCCTGCTTTTAGTTAGAGCCTGAAAGTACAAAGTACCTGCAAACTTAGGCCTGAATTGTCAAAGTGGTTTTATGCTCATAAATCCTCTTTGAAAATTCCTGGTTGTGCCAGTACATACATACACATATATGCAGGAAGTTATAACCACACCCTGTCAGGTATAGCTTTCTGCATGTACCTTTATATGCATACTTTCAAAAATTATGGAAATGTTTTTCCTAATCCTAATCACCCATTCCCAAAAGTGACCCTTGGGGAACTATACTCACCCTCAGCTCACAGGTTCGGAGTCTAGGCTTCATATTAAATGCCTAATTTACTAGCAAAGCCTAGCTATGTGCAATAACCAAAATGGCATTTTACCATCTCTGCCAGTACCAGCACCTCCACCTTCTACTTGACAACTGTACTTTCATTACAGCTTTTCATTATAGTTATCTCTCATCTGGATTACTGTAATTTACTAGGGATGTGAATCGTTTTTCTGACGATTGAAAATATCGTACGATATTTTCAAACTCGTCAGAAATCGGGGGCTCCCCGAAACCGATAGGAAAACCCTACAAAATTGTTCGTGGGGTTCTCTTATTGTTTTGGGGGAGGGCGGGAAAAATGGCACACAAAAACAACCCCTAAACCCGCCCCGACCCTTTAAAACACATCATTTAGCTTCCCCCACCCTCCCGACCCCCCCCAAAAAAAAACTTTTTAAAAGTACCTGGTGGTCCAGTGGGGGTCCCGGGAGTGATCTCCCGCTCTCGGGCCGTCAGCTGCCACTAATCAAAATGATGCCGATGGCCCTTTGCCCTTAGCATGTGACAGGGTATCCGTGCCATTGGCCGGCCCCTGTCACATGGTAGGAGCAATGTGACAGGGGTCGGCCAATGCCATGGATACCCTGTCACATGCTAAAGGCAAAGTGCCATCGGCACCATTTTGATTAGTGGCAGCCGACGGCCCGAGAGCGGGAGATCACTCCCGGGACCCCCACTGGACGACCAGGTACTTTAAAAAAGTTTTTTTGGGGGGGTCGGGAGGGTGGGGGAAGCTAAAGGATGTGTTTTAAAGGGTCGGGGTGGGTTTTTTGTTTATTGGCTCGGGCGCAGCCGATAAAAAAAAAAAACGATCTGACCGCACGCAAAAACTTTCCCAATAGTCCCCAAACCCGGAGTTCCGATTCATATCTCTATAATTTACTATATTTATTTATTTATTTATTTAGATTTTTTTCTATACCGGCATTCGTGAAAATGTCACATCAAGCCGGTTTACAATAAACAATGGGGTGATAACCGTAACAGAGAACGAGATAATATGTATTAAACATAGTATAGATGCAGTTACAATAAAACAAGGAGTTGTACAACTAGGAGCAAGAAGAAGAAAAGATAGTAACTTTAACATAGTATATTAACCCATAAAATGGTAGACTTTCCAAAAAGGGAAGTGTGTGATTTACAATGAATTGATCAATTCAAATAAATGTAGTTTTTAACAATAAGGAAGAGATCAGAAATAATGAAAATTCTGGATGTTGATAATGCTTAGGCTAGGTTGCCAGGATGGTTGTAAAAAGAAAATTGTTGCTTGGAGGTTGAATGTTGGAGAGAATTGGGTTTAACCTGAGTCTGGGAAGGCTTGTTTGAAAAGCCATGTTTTGAGTCTTTTTCTGAATGTCAGTAAGCAGGGTTCCTGTCTTAGTTCCGTTGGTATGGAGTTCCAAAGAGTGGGTCCTGCTGTGGAGAAAGCCCTATCTCTGTAAGTTATGTGGAGGGAAGTTTTGGAAGGCGGTACCTGCAGAGACTCTTTGTAGTACTCTCTTATGGGTCTGGAGGATGTATGCTTTATGAAAGGGATTTGTAGGTTGAGAGGAGCGATTTGTTGGATAGTTTTGTAGATTATTGTGATTGACTTATAAAGAATTCTGAAATGGATTGGCAGCCAGTGTAAATCTTTAAGGATTGGGGAGATGTGCTCTCTTCTCCTTGTGTTTGTTAGAATTCTGGCTGCCGTATTTTGAACCATTTGTAGCGGTTTAGTATGTGCTGATGGGATACCTAATAATAAAGAATTGCAATAGTCTAACTTGGAGAAGATTATTGCTTGTAGGATAGTCCTGTAGTCATGGTTGTGGAACAGTGGTCTTATTCTTTTTAGAACATGCAGTTTATGAAAGCAGTCTTTAGTGGTTTGGTTTATGAAAGCTTTCAAGTTAAGCCTATTATCAATGATTGCGCCCAAATCTCTTACTTTTGTTGTTTGTAAATTAGCTGGAGGAATTGTGGGGGTGTGGCAGTTCTCAGAGGATATGAGAAGGAGTTCCGTTTTTGAAGAATTTAGGATTAAGGTCATACTGGAGAGGAGGGAGTTGATTTCTTGCAGACAATATTCCCAAAGATCGAGGGTTTTTTTTAATGGATTCTTTGATTGGTATCACTATCTGGACATCGTCGGCATAAAGGTAGTGTTTAAGGTTCAAGTTGGTTAATAGCTGGCAGAGAGGGAGGAGGTAGATATATATGCAGGAATCCCCAAAACTCTGGACCACCTTTTGCAGCTCATACAAAATGCTGTAGGCCACATGATAATAAGGGTATATAAATTTAACAGAATAACCTAGTCTAGCATAGGCTACCAATGCTATACTGTAACAAATTTAAGATCCTTAACCTGACCTATAAATCACTCAAAGATTTGACTCACACATACCTCAGCAATTCTCTCACACCTGATATACTTTTATGCTCACTCTGATTACTGAGAGATGCCCACCATGTGATCCCATCACCAAGAACTATTTGTCTTATGAACACCAGAAAGAGAACTTTTGAAAGCTCAGCCCCACTTCAGTGGAGCTCTCTCGCCATCAGGTTTGCCCCTGACCTCCTGACTTTCAGAAAACTGGTAAAAACCTGGTTTTGTGAGGCAACTATCCTACTCACTAACTCCAAAATCCCATTAATGCCTATACACAGTTACCATTTACCAATCATTTATACACCTGCTGAATACCTCCTGAGGGATCTTGCATTTAAAAGCTATTGAACTATACTGACTCCTGTCTTTTACATGATCCATTGTACTTGACTGACTCTGTTTTAACTCTCTATCTTGTTAGGGGTGTGCATTTGTTTGAAATGAATGAGACCATTTTTGTTTCATTTGTGGTCCTTAAAATGAACAGAAGGTGTTCATGAATTTAAATTATAATTTTTGTCTTATTCATTAAAAGGTAGATTTTCAAACTTCTGCACAGGTGTCCATGTGCATGTAGTTGCCGGGGCGCACTTTTGGACACGCCAATTTTATAACATGCACGCGTCAACGTGCACATGTTATAAAATCCACTACCCATGCACACATGCACGCATGATTTTATATTGGCGCATGCATAAGTGGGGAGATTTTGGTAGATGCGAGCAGTGACGCAATAGGCCCAAATGCCAGTTCCCTCCCAGTTCGCTCCAGTAAAGGTTAGGTAGTGGTTTAGGAAGTCCGCTCCTTTACTGAAACGGACTTCCTAACCCCCTACCTAACCTGCCTCCCTTTTACCCAACTAGCTCTAACTTCTAAAACCCTAGTAACTACCCTAGATTTTTTTTGTTTTCATACTTACCCGCATTCTGGAGCAGCAGCAAGTTGCACGGGTCTGTTGTTGCCGGGGGAACCCTTCAGCAGGATAGTGGCTTAATGGCACTGTCCGGCCTGCCCATGCCCTGCCCATGCCCTGCCCAGACCACGCTCCCGGCCCACCCCTTTTTTGGCTTACCAACTTTATTCGCATACCGGGAGATACACACTTTGCTGCGGGCCTCTGAAGATCCACCCAGCCCAATCACGTGCATATCTCCCATAACTGATGCCAGCAGGGCTTTTAAAATTAGCCCTTAATGTTTTCCATTCAAGTCTATGGACCATTGAAAAATGCTGTTGGGAGTCTAATAATTATAGCAACCAATTCCTGTATGAAGTATCAGCCACACTGGAGCCAAGGTGGGAGAAGTAGGTAAGTAAATAGGTTGGAGAGCTAATCAAGGTGAAGAATTTTTGTAACTATTCTATAGCTGGCATCTGAATCAAGTGATGGGAACAAAAGTTCTGAACATATGTTTGTCCTTTTCTAAGTCTCTTAAATTAAAAGATAAGGTTCTTAACAGAAGAAAAGAGAGGAATTTTGACATTGGCAAAGGGCTCTTTGTTAACAGACATAGATTCTTTTGCATTTTGTATGTTCACTAAAGTAGGTCAAAAGACAGTACAAGTGATAGATATTTTTTGTTTCTGACTGCACCATATGCATGTTGCACAGGAGGTGGACCCTTGGCCTGGTGCAGGATTGGTACGGCCCTCTGGTTGGACCGAGAAAGCGCCTGTCACCAGGAGGTGGAGCACACAGGAGACAGAGGCTAGCTGGAGCTTCGCCAATAGCAATTTGGGGTTTCTTCAGGTTGAGCCCTTGGGTACCCGGACCGCCTGGACTTAGGTGGGCCTTCGAGGGTCTCCCAGAGAGGTAGCAAAGAGGTGTGCACACCATGAGCAAAGGTGCGCGGCTGATGAAGATAGTCACCAGAGACCTCTTGGATGAGACAGGAAGTAAAGGTCCTCCGGGCGAGATAAGCAGCACCTATTGGTCTGATCAAGGAGAGGCCGCGGGTAGTATCAGAGCAGGCCGGTCTGGTGGTCACGGAAGCAAACAGAGTGTCTGAATGTAGCGCAAGGGTCAGAGCCAGGGTATCCATCCGAGGGTGCTCAGCCAAAGTAAGGGTTTGTTCCAAGATCAGTCCGTACGTGGTCAAGATGAGCAAAGGTCAGTTCCAGGCGGCGGTCAAGCATAGTCAACGTTGCATTCGAATACACGCGTGTTTTTATATACCTATATTATATAGATGTCACACCTGTGACAGGTAAAAACATGCTTTTTTTGAAAAACAGTGCCATCTGTTGGACGTACAAGCAATACACGCTATCTACAATATAAATGGGCTCTGACCCACGGCCCGCAAATGCACAGTAGAGAGCAGCTCTACCATGAATGTGCGGACCATTGAGCTCTGCGCTACGTGCTGGGTGTCACAGAGGGGAGGAGGAAAGGGCAGACGAGTCGCCGCTCTGAGCCCATTCCTCCCCCACTGGAGAAGGGGGGAGGGAGTAGGGACTGCCGGACTGCTACACACAGGAGAAGGAAAGGGTAGAAGAGTCGCTGAGCCAGTCTGTCCACCACCGGGCAAGGGGGAGAGGGAGTTGGGATGGCCGGAGCAGAGCAAATGCAGTAGAAAGCGGCTGTGAAGAGATCACAAGCAGCTACAGCCTGCAGCAGCCAAAGCACAAAGAGCTGAACAGAGAACAGCTCGCCCTCCTCCCTCACCCCTGAGTCCCGCAGATAAGGAGAAGCCAAGTAAATATCCCGCAACTGCAGGGGGGAGGGGGAAAGCAGTGCTGTCAGCCCCCTGTGGGTCTCAGCCACCACGGGAAGAGTTTACATGGGCATCGCTCCACCCCCACTCCCAGCAAAGCACCGTGACGAAAGTGAAAGCCAGAGCCCTGCTCCCTCCTCCCTCTCAAGCTCACGATCAGATTTCTTAAAGGCACAGGTCTGCCAGAAAGCGCAAAGTAAGCTAGGCAATGTGTCCCAAATCTGTTGCAGTGCCTGCCACCTGCCCTTTGCAAGGGGGGGGGGGGGATGGAGTGTTTTCCTCTCTCTCCCAGACACAACTGGCGTGGGAAATTTGCAAGCTCTTGTGAGTACAGAGCAAAGACTTTGGTGGGGAGGGGAAAAAATCCCTCCCATTTTAACTGTGTGAGAGAGAAGTGTGGTAATGTGCGCTGAAGGCGAGTGTGAGAGCCAGAGAGAGAGGGAGACTACTTGAGGGATTGTGTATGTGTGTGAGAGGGATTGGGCATGCATATGTGAGGGACAGAGGGAGAGTGTATGTGCAAGAGAGAGAGAGAGAGGAAGCCTATGTAGGGGGCTATATGAGAGAGAGATTCTCTATCCCCCCAGCTCTCCACTTATAGGTTACAGTGGAAGGGGTTCAGTGTAGAGGGGAATGGGAGAGCAAAGGAGTTGGGGCCTGTAAGGATAGAGTGAAAGGGGTCTAAGCCTGTCCCTCCGCCACCGGGGAAGGGGGGAGGGAGTGGGGATGGCAGGACCATTATGCCTCGCGAGATCCCCCTCAGCCACCGCTGCAGCTCCTACCACCACCGCCAGCTCTGGCCCTTCGTGGTGCTGGGGGGAGGGGGGGAGCGGAGCAGAGCAAAGATGTAGAAGGAGAGGGAACAAAAATCTCACCCGTTTTAACGGGCTTAACGGCTTGGACTAAATATTTTACGATTCCATTTCAATGTTTCCGATTGCATTGTTAAATTGAATTTTCATAGATTTCAATGTATTTTCATTTTGATTTATTTCGTGTGACATTGCGTTGGAATTGAGCTGTTTTGTTTACCATACCATTCATTTAATGAGTATAGTTTACGTTTTTTCTTTTTTCATTGTTTTTCATTTCTAGAATTATGCGGTTTACATCTAGACATGGATTGCTTCTCACATGGACAATTATATGTTACGTGTTCTAGAGTCGGCAATCTCTATATCTGCACAGTCAATGGAACAACAAAAAATATTGTATACCCACAAGCATTGTGAAATTCACCATATTCGAAACATGCACTTTCTCTTTTCCTTCTTTTCCATTTAACCAGACTGAGCCACAGCAATGCGTGGCCGGGTACAGCTAGTTTGAAATAAAGAAAAAAAGAATAAAAGGAAAAAAAGGGGAGGGGTTATGTGCTAGTAGTGGTTTATATAATGAGGTTTGTTTTTAGTTTTTATAGTGAGCGCGTATTTTAAGATTAATAGGGGAATTCTGGTAACAGAAGATCACTATGGTCTTGAAGAGGTTGTGAGGAGGATAATTAGTAAGTGGAATTAATGGTTCAGGATAATCATATTATATCGCACACAGGGGGGGTTTGGGGTAGGTTTTCAGGGGGTATGCGCGTATCCTACGCACGTACCCCTTTGAAAATCTACCCCTAAATATCATTTTACAAATTGTTTAAATAATATACTATATAAACATATTTTTTCAATTTCCCATATACATTCATGGCTAATACCTATAAACATCTCAAAGGGACATTCCACAGCTTACATTATTATAGTCATATTCCCAAATGAATATGTGAACAAATCTTACTGTTATCATACCATACACACTATATGTATATCTAAAACCTTCTTCTAAAATACCAATATACTATCCCACTTCCCAACAAGAACCCTTGTTTCGCCCCACTCAGGCTTCATCAGGGGATATCTTCCTGCAGCATTCCCTTCAATTCCCTGGATCAGTCTCTTCTATACAGGCAAATTTAAAAACTGCAATATGTTCACATATCATCCGAATATCACCCTCTATACCTATAATAGATAAAAAAAAACATTAATAATACCCTTCCCTAGTAACATATATAATATGATTATCCTGAACCATTAATTCCACTTACTAATTATCCTCCTCACAACCTCTTCAAGACCATAGTGATCTTCTGTTACCAGAATTCCCCTATTAATCTTACGCGCAAGCCCCAGGATGCGCGTAAGTCCCGGAGCTTGCATGGAGAGGCGTGCCGGGGGGTGTGTCGGGGGGCATGGCGGCCGTGACCCGGCATTTAGGGGGCATGGCGCGGGTGACGCGACGTTTCGGGGGTGGCGCCGCGGGCGTGGTTTTGGCCCGGGGGTGTTCCTGGGGGCGTGGAAGTGCCCTCCGGAACAGCCCCTGGGTCAGGTGATGGCGCACCAGCAACCCGCTGGCGCGCGCAGATTTACGTCTGCCTCTGGCAGGCGTAAATCCGGCGATAAAGGTAGGTGGGGTTTAGATAGGGCTGGGGGGATGGGTTAGGGAGGGGAAGGGAGGGGAAGGTGAGTGGAGGGCAAAAGAAAGTTCCCTCCGAGGCCGCTCCATTTTCGGAGCGGCCTCGGAGGGAACGGAGGCAGGCTGCGCGGCTTGGCGCGTGCAGGCTGCCCAAAATTGGCAGCCTTGTGTGCGCTGATCCCGGATTTTAATGGATACCCGCGGCTATGCGCGTATCTATTGAAATCTGGCGTACTCTTGTTCGCACCTGGTACGCGAACAAAAGTACACGTTCGTGCTAAATTATAAAATCTATCCCAATATGAATAAAAATATTGTGTTTTAAATTTGGTGTATAAGATATGTGCATGTTTAGATGTATGCTGCCCCTATGTGTATATGCGGTTTACTTTGTTTTTAAGCTACATGCTTACTTTTTCCCACATAACACCATGGATAATTTTCAAAAAGGGTTTTTGAATACAAATCCTTCAAAAAATGACCTCCACACCTCCCTCCTCCCCCAAAATAACTGTATGCTATGCATAGTACTAGCTTTACTACATAGGCCACTTGTTTGCAGAACACCTCCTCTCTGATTCAATTCCTCAACATCCAAATTACTTCCTCCCCATAGTAGGTGTTGTTATGAGTGAGCTCCTCTGGAGGGAGGAGCTAGCAAGCTGGTTGTGAATGATACTTCAAGAGGGAGGAGTTAGCAATCTGTTATGGATCTGATGCCGGATGGGTGGAGACATCAGATAAGAGTTAGCATACTTGTTATGAGCGAGCTCCTCTGAAAGGAGGAGCTAGCACTCTGTTATGGTTAAACTCCTATGAAGGGGAGAAGTTAGCAATTTTGTAGGAAAGCTCTGTGTTAGAGCTAGGAGTAGCAATCTGTTGTGTACTAGCTCCAGAAGGAGGTTGAGTTAGTAAGCTGTTATGAATCTGTTGCTGAAGACTCCTGGTAGGAAAGGAGTAGCCATCTGTTACCAGCGTAGTGATAGGAGAGGACACTCAGCTGTAGAGGAATGTAGATAGGTGAATCCTTGGGCCGATGGCAGATGACTGCGCCCCCAGGAGGATATCCTGAGAAGGACCACCAGCTAAGCTTGAGTATGGCGACAGACACAGAATTCTTTTATTAGCAGGTAGTAGAACCACCAGAGGTGGCAGTAGTGAGCTGCTACTCCCAGCAGGGCTGAAATCCCTCAGGTACTGGAACCACTATCCCAGGGTAGCTGAGCTGTAGAGAAACTATAGATAGTGAGTAGACATGTATACTGGGTTCATAGCTAGAACTAGATGACATCTCTCACATAAGGTCTTTAGAAGGCTCAGTAGCTGGAAAGGATCAGGCCCTCGAGGAGCAAGTACCTGGTTCCAGGGAAAGCTCAGAGAGAGCGATGGTAACTCACAATTGTCTGTACCTGTGATAGCTTCCAGGCAGTAGAGAATCTTCAGAGTGTTCAGGAACATGGGCCCTCGAGGAGCGAGTACCGGTTCCTATTGGCAATCTGAAATAGAGAAAAGAGAGTGAGGCCCCCGAGGAGCGGGTACCCCTGGTAAGTCCGAGGACATAGAGTAGCATAGGTAGCGAAACCCTTTGCTAACTCAATCTGTTAGCAATTTCTGAAACCTTTTATATTGGAAGCGGATGACGTCAGTTCAGGGGAACGCCCCTGAGGTTTGCGCCCTTGCTGGTACATCATTCGGAGCGCGCGCGTGTCCTACGTCATCAGGAACATGGCGGATCCACAGCGTCATGCTGCTCCGGGGATGCCGGACGAAGATGGCAAGAAGACGCCGCGGCAGCAAGCTGTCCATCAGGCCCATAGGGAGTCGCCACAGTGGTAAGGAGGGCGGAGTGAGGGAATCGAGCAGCAACGGACGCAACAGGTGTAAAGATGTTGGGGTCTTCACTAGATGGTCCTACTTCCCAGCCCTTGGGTAGACAGCTGCAAAGGGGCATACCATTCAATATAGCACCACCCCCAGAGGATGACTGGGATAAGACCCCCTGAAGCACAAGGGGGGCTAGCCTAGATTAGAGTGTGGCAGAATAAGTTTGGTTTGGAGGCAGCAGGAGCTTTTTCAACGCACTCTCCTAGTTTAGGTCCCCAGCCTAGATCAAGATAGGGAGAGACTCTGCCTGTTTAGCTACTGTGACAGAGCTGGTTGGGGGAAGGTTGAAAGATGGATTTTTCTGTTATTTCTGAGTTTTTCATTTTGGCTTGCACTATTCCTGGCAGGCTATATCCCCTGCTTAGGGTGATCAGGAAGGACCTACATGAAGAGGAGGTTACAGTGCCCAATCAAAGGGAAGGCTCTTCCAAGTTGTGTTTTTCCACCTAGAGGGAATGTAGTTTTTTACTGCTTTTCAGTATTTGGCCATTCCTTCTGGAGGGCTGCATCTGTTATCATTCAAAGAGAATTTCAAGGGAGACAGAGGAAAAGGATATTTGGAGACCCCATCAAAGTTTCCACCCTTGGGAAGCAGGACACTGACAGAGTGAAGCTCTGAAGTATACATAAGGGAAAACAGAGATTGCCACACCTAGGACAACCTGGCCCCTTTGGGACTCATTCATTCTAAAACATGGAGGATAAGCAAGTTTCAAGCTCCTGCTGTGAGGGAAACATCCACAGAGGCAGAGACACTAAAAAGCAATACTCCTGTAAAGCTGAAGGTCATGGAGGTAAGTAGACACTTTATTATTTGCTCCTATTAATTCTTTTGAGATCAATCACAGTAAAACTTATTTTGAATACATCCAGTGAGTCCAGCCTGTTTTGTCATGTTACCTGCCCCAAAGAGCCATGGTAATACAACACAAGGGAAGTCACAACAGCCCTGAACTTAGAAGATTTCTTTTTTCCCAACAGAAAGAAGGGGGGGGGGGGAGGAAGACTGTGAGTTAGCCCCAAAATACAAAATAGTTTATGGACCCTAGGATACAACTTATCCATCAAAAAAAGGTTTTCAGGACCCCCCCCCCCCCCCCCAGCTAGTCAGGTTTTCAGGATATCTCTAATGAATACGCATGAAATTTATTTGCATATTCTACCTCCTATGTATGCAAATATTTCTTATGCATAATCATTGTTGCAAATGTGGACCCTTAGACTGAGGTGAGATTGGCACTACCCACAGGGAGGGGCTCTGCAGGATCTCACCATAGACAGGTGGAGCTGGCTGGAGTAGAGGTCCAACAGGAACTTTGCCAATACCAGCTCTTGTTCTCTTAGGTTAAGCCCTCTGGTGCCAGAGCTGACTGGACTTTGGCATGGGCTACTGTGAAGAGATGAATCCTTCTCAAAAAGGTATTGTTGTCCAGCAGGAATAGAATGGTCACTCCAAGCAGTGGTTGGGATAAGCAGCAGACAGCAGAGACAAGAGCAGGCAGAGGTCGGGGCAGGCAGAGTTCAACAAGACAAGGAGCAAACAGTGGTCACCCAGCAGTTAGAAGTCAAACGTAGTCGAGGAACAGTCCAAGTCAAGCCAGGAATCCAAAGAAGACAAAGCCAGGGATTCAAACCAAGGTCAAGCCGAGAAGTCAATCCAGAGGGAATAAGGCAATACAGAACAGCAGGAAGATACTGAAGACGAATGAGGAACCACAAGACAGGAATGCAGGAACTCCAAATTCACAGGAAGGAACCAGAAACACAAAGACAAGGCACTGGAACAGGAGCAGGAAATGGAACCAGAAATAAAGAGTTCAACCTATTGCCGAGGCATTTGAGGCAAGGCAGAGCAGGTCTTATATAGGGGAAGGCCTGTGATGTCATCCAGGGGCGGTGATGTGGATTTCCAACCATGGGCTCTTTAAAAGTGTCTTAGCCACGTGCGAGCTTAGGGACGCCCCACTGAGCTGAGTGGCGTTCCTAGTATGGCACGTTGGACCTGCACAGCAGCTGGTCATGTCCTCACCTGGGGCCAGTTATGGTGTCGGTGGGCCCCCTTTGACCCGGAGCTGGAGGTAAGAGTGGCCAGTCATAGGACGGACCTGTGACCGTCCAAACACAACATTCATAAGAGGATATCCTGAAAACAGGACTGTCTGGGGGGGGGGGCGAAGATGATTTGCACACCCCTGCCCAATATTACCATCTGGTTCAAAGATTGAGGTGCCACTAGGTTGTACCAGATGACTACTGAATGCCAGGTTAGTGGGAGTTAAGAAATTGTCCACCTGCTGGCTGGCTCAGCATAGGCACTTTTTGGGGTAGAAGGGAAGGGAGGTGGAGGATGTTGTGAGATAGTTCCCCTAGTATTCCCCTATTTACTTGTGCAGGACCAGGCTGGTCCACCTTAAATTCCTTAAGGAGAGCAGGATTCTGTGGGACAAGTGGAGCTCAGAGGACATAACCATAGACTGGGGGAATAAGAGCTGGGATCCAGGAGGAGATAACTAGGCCAAACCCAAGTCTCCAGGAAGAAGACAGTTTCTATAATATAACACTGTCCAAACACTGTTGTGTATATGATTAGAGCTGTAAATAAAGATATAAGGTTTACAGAAAGGCTGGAGTCAGACTAGTTTATGTCTTCAGACCTGTTGGAATCACCGCTCATACCCACATATAGTGTCATGCTTGGGATTTTTTCTAAAGCTTTGCACAGAAAAAAAAACAGCTTCCAAGGAAGTGTTTGTTTGGAAGTACAGAAAATTATGAAGAGGACATGTGGTTCTAAACATAGTACAGAATACAAGAGGCCTGTGGCTATAAAACAAAGTACAAGAGAGCAGGGCTGCACAGAGCACCATAGCTTGTGAAAGGGTGTGGCTCAGAAGCTGCACTGAAGAAAAAAATCCAAAGTTTAAAAGTTTCTGATAGAGAGGAAACTGTGAGAGGGCCTGCTTGCAAGGACAGCCAGAAAGTGGTAGGTTTGTACTGGCTAACGAGAGAAGCTAGGCTGGAGATAGATAGGAAATTAAAAGTTATTGCTGGTTATGCAAGCTTTTTTTAACCTTGGTTTTGCCTTGAAAAAAAAACGAAAAGAGGAAGGAACACTTGTGCAGCAAGGCTGTGCTGAACAGGGTGTGGCCCTGGAAAAGCTGCCAGAGTGGGCTGTGAGTGGGGTGAATAGAAACAGGGTGGGTTCCACTTCCAGTAAGAAAGCTACTCTGCAGGGAAGGAGTGCAGCCATATACATCTGGCTGGTAGGAGTTCCAGCTCTCCAGAACCAGAGGGAAGAGAGAACATGAGTCTGGAGTTATGGGTGCTTAAGTGGCAAGCCAAAGCTTGGAAGCCAGAAAATCCATTCCCAGGTGCCCTGGCTGAGCAGGGAGATGGATGGGTGCAGGTGATGGAAGAGATAAAGGTGATTGCAGCAGAGATTAACCAGGTGCTTAGTGAACTCTGGCAATGTGCCCTAGGAGGAAATGCTGTGGTGAGCCCAGAAGGGGGCTGAATTAAAAGCCAGAGGATGGCGCTACAGGTGGTCCTGATGAAGACCCTGTAGGGTGCTCAAACACTACCAGGAGTCCTGAAAAACCTCCCATGAAGAGCCCCAAGAAAGGATGTGGTGAAGGACCCTAAAAGAGGGGTCACAGAGAACCCTAGGGAGGGCAACACAGACTGCCCATGATGAGGCACTACTGAGTGGCCAGTGAAGTGCAGCACCAATTGGCCAGAAGTATGCGAAACAGGAGGTACAGAGGAAGACCCTGAGGGTGCCCAAACACTGATGGGAGCCAAGAGCCAACTCCCATGAGAAGCCCAGAGAGGAAGGACATGGAAAGGCAAGCGAGAGACACCAT
This sequence comes from Rhinatrema bivittatum, assembly GCF_901001135.1. Classification (NCBI taxonomy): domain Eukaryota; kingdom Metazoa; phylum Chordata; class Amphibia; order Gymnophiona; family Rhinatrematidae; genus Rhinatrema; species Rhinatrema bivittatum. The sequence goes on along the minus strand of NC_042615.1, from coordinate 631,636,095 downwards.
GGAGGGTGGTACTGCAGAGACTCCAGTGAGTGAGGCTGTGAAGAAGCCAGCGACTGGCACAGGCAAGTGGCCAGAGTGCATAGATGTGGAAACTATGGAGAGCTCAGAGGGAGGTTCTGCAGAGTTTACAGATGAGAAAACTGAAGAGAGCCCAGAGTGAGATGCTGTGGAGAACCTGGAGGAAAAGTCCATAGAGAGCCCAGAGTATGTGACATGTGGAGACTAAAGCACCTGAGGATACAGAGGAGCCAAGGAGGACTCTAATCAGAGATACTAGTTGCCAGAAAATGGGTGCAACTGGTTATAGAGGAACCAGCACTTGTGGTTCCCAAGTTGGTCCATAAAGCTCCATTGGGTTAAAATGTGAACCCGGAGCCAGCAAAGGTCTCAGGTAAACTACTGGGGATGTGCACGGCATGAGCAGAACACTGGGTGGTAGTGGTCATCATGATACTGTCGAGGGTAACCCTAAGAGATGAGGGAGAGCATTCCCCTGAGGCCTGATCCCAAGCGTGGCTGGTGAGAAGCCAGAGAAAGGGGAATGGGATGTCTTGGACTCTCCTGGATAGGATCCATGAGGGAATAGGGATGCTTGGCCTGATGGGTCCAAGTTGAAAGGAGGAGTATATGATATAGTGCCCTAGTGTTCACCTATTTACTTGTACAGGAACAGGCTAGACACCTGGTCCATCTTAAATTCCTTAAGGAGAGTATGCTTTATGGGCGTGATCCTGCAAGGTAGGTGGGGGTCAGAAAAACTAGTCTGACTCTATCCTATGTCTTCTGGCCTGGGGCATCACCACACACTCCCTCAGATGGTATAAACTAGTAATGGGATGAGAGGGGAGATTATTTATTTTTATTTATTTATTAAGAATTTTTATATACCGACATTCTTGTATCAGATACAAATCATACCGGTTTACATTAAAAACAGAGTATGCAGGAAAATAGGTTTCCTAAGTCGAATACATTGAACATATTTAATAAACAAGAGATTACTAAACACTATGAAAAAGGTTAATTAACATTAGGGTGAGTCTTATAGGAGGAATGTGTGAATGCAGTAAAGGAGGACCGGAAGGCTCATCTGCATACTGCTCCCAGCATCCCCCAGGAGAGGAGTCCAGAAGTCACCGCAAGCGATCCAGGGATTGAGGTCCACAGTCCCAGCTTCCAGAGGCCCCGCACCCTTTGCAGTAGAAGAGGACCGGAAGGCTCATCTGCATACTGTTCCCAGCATCTCCCGGGAGAGGAGTCCAGAAGTCACCGCAAGCGATCCAGGGATTGACTTCCACAGCCCCAGCTTCCAGAGGCCCCGCACCCTTTGCAGTAGAGGAGGACCGGAAGGCTCATCTGCATACTGCTCCCAGCATCCCCCAGGAGAGGAGTCCAGAAGTCACCACAAGCGATCCAGGGATTGATGTCCACAGCCCCAGCTTCCAGAGGCCCGCACCCTTGGCAGGTTTGCAATAGAGGAGGACCGGAAGGCTCATCTGCATACTGCTCCCAGCATCCCCTGGGAGAGGAGTCCAGAAGTCACTGCAAGCGATCCAGGGATTAATTTCCACAACCCCAGCTTCCAGAGGCCCCGTACCCTTTGCAGTAGAGGAGGACCGGAAGGCTCATCTGCATACTGCTCCCAGAATCCCCCGGCTGAGGAGTCTAGAAGTCACCGCAAGTGATCCAGGGATTGACTTCCACAGCCCCAGCTTCCAGAGTCCCCGCACCCTTTGCAGTAGAGGAGGACTGGAAGGCTCATTTGTATACTGCTCCCAGCATCTCCCGGGAGAGGAGTCCAGAAGTCACCGCAAGCCATCTTAAAAAATGGCGCAGGCCATCCATTGCTCCTACCATGTGACAGGGACTGGCCAATGGCACTGATAGTCCCTGTCACATGGTAAGGGCAAAGGGGCATCGATGCCATTTGATTAGTGGCAGCCGACAGCCTGAGAGGGGCACATCGCTCCCGGGACCACTGCTGGACCACCAGGGACTTTAGGCAAGTTTGGGGAGGAAGGGAGGGAGGAGGATTGTAAATAATTAGATCTGAAGAGTTGGGGTGGGTTTGGGGGTTTTTTTTTTCTGTGTGCCCTTTATCTCCCCCCCCCCAAAAAAAATGTTAAGAAAACCACACAAAATTTCATGGGTTTTCCTATCGTTTCAAGGCCCCCCCCCCCCCCGAACCGCGCAAAATAGGAATATCATCTATATTTCCTATTTTGTCTAAAAGGAATGCACATACCTACTAGTCAGCCACTAACTGGCCCTAGCACATAGCCCTTAGGTTTTATATCAGCTTAAAAGGAGATTGCATTCCTGCATAGGCCCTCCCTCAGAGGCTGCCTATGAATGATGATCTCCCAGGTCACAAGTGGGGGGGAGCTCTAGTGAGGGTGTGGCAGTGTAGATTCATTTGGATGGAGAAGAAGCATTTTCACTGTGCTGTCAAAATGTTAGGCCCACAGCTTAGCACAGAGAGGGAGAGACATTGCCCTGCTAGGTCCCCCAGAAGTGGACTGGAGGAAAGAGAGAGAGAAGCAGAAGGATTTTTGTTGTTTTTCTGAAGTTTGCTGTTTTGGCCCTGCTCAGTGGGTAAGGAGGGAGCTGTGTACCTCTTCATCCAGTACAAGAGGAGGTTGCTGTGACCGTGCAGACAAGAGAGAAGTGTTTTGATAATAGACTGAGTTTTTACCATCAAGAGGGAAGGAAGCTGTGTTTTGCCACCCTTTCTTGCCCTGAACTGGGAGCTCTAAGGACTGCTTTCAGTAGCAGGCCTTTCCTCCTAGAAGGTGTATCTTTCTTTTGAAGAGGAATCAGAAGGAGAAAAGAGGAGAAGGACATCTGGAAACTCCAACAGAGTTTCCACCACCCCTGGATCACAGGACTCTGCCAGATTGGAGTATGGGATTCTTTGTGGACTTCAATTACTGAGTAGGGAATCTATCATGGTTAGAATCCCCCAGTGCACTTGGGATACTTATCATTCCCAGTTATGGAGGATAAACCAGTTTCAAGCCCCTGCCTGGAGGGACATATCCACAGAGTTAGAGATCAAATAAATCCTGGCGAATGTAACTCTAAGGACCCTGGATATAACTGGACATTTCACTTGTTGCACCTCTTGATTAGTTTGAACTCAAAGTAAACTTTAATTTGAACACCCATGCAGAGTGTCCGGCCTGGTTTGTAAGTGTACCTTTCTCAAAGAATTATGGTAACACACACACATGGAAGAACACTACTGCCTGGGCCCAGAAGGTTAGCTTTTCCCCCCATAGAAAGGACTCACACTTTGGGACTCAGGACAGGGGAATGAGAAGTGTGAGGACAGCCCCAGCTATAAACTCCTCTATGGCCCTTCAGGATATGTGCCATCTGCCAAGAAAGGTTACTTTTTTTTATTATTATTATTTTGCAGAAATTTGATGCATATTTCTGAAAATTGACACATCCACTCAGACTTTTCCAAGATCTACTGAGAAAAATGCAATGAATTTTCACACAAATCTGGGGAAAATCAGCAAATTCTGTCAAACTTACAGGCTGAAATTCACCTGTTTTGAGTTCAACCTCAAATTATTGATACATTTGTACCAATGAGTAATCATATTTTCAGTCCATATATTGCATTAGTTATGAAGTTGAACATAACAGAAATGAACTTAAGTTCCTTATCTTTCCCTAGGTATGTTGAGACATTAAATAGAAATAGTCTGTGGAAAAGGGAAGGCAGCAGATCAGTTAAATGAAAGTAAATCAATGTTTTGGTAATTACTTTCTTCAGGATTTATGACTGTTTTTCATGCTTCCCTGCAGCTTTTTGTTGCAACATGAAATCAGACCTCATAAGCCGCATATTTGCAGACTTTAGAATTGTATACATGTGCTTTAATTATGATGCAAAACTCAAGATTACAATGATCCAAGGAAGGTATTTATACTAGGGAAAATTGATAGGAGACTTTAAAGATTGATATTCTCTAATTCAGGAAGAGCATTGATCCTCCTCCTCCTCTCTTTTCCCCTTTTACCAGCAGCAGCTTCAACTTGCTCCAGTATAGATTGCGCTCACGGCATTCCTTCTTCTGAGTCCCTCCTTTGGCAGAACTCCTGCATACCACATAATCCGGCTCTCACACTCTATAACTTTTTGATGCAACATTAAATCAGACATCACAAACAGAATTCTTGCAGACTTCAGAATTGCATATGTCCATGCCTTATTATTGTTTCAAAGCTTAAGAATAAAGAGGGCAATAATGAAAGCCATTTCCATGGGTAAAATGTTATTTTACCCGTGGAAATGAGCTGTTTGGTTATTGCTCACCTTCAAACAATGTCAACAATGTCAACAATGTGCATACTTTTGCCCACATTTTTCTACAGGCATTCCTGGGGTGGGGTTAGGTCAGGAGAGGCAACTATTCACATAGGGGTAGATTTTAAAAAGCATTTACTCGAGCAAAACTGGTTTTTGCTCGAGTAAATACACTTTACTCAAGTAAGTGGGCTTTTCAAAATTGCTACAATATATGCCATTGAATTGTCCATAGGATTTACTCAAGTAAGTGCACTTTACTCGAGTAAATAGCTTTTGAAAATTGCTACGATAGTATGTCACATTTACATGCGTAACTCCTTTGAAAATGACCCCCATAGTTTTGGATTTTCAAAATTGCATGTTTTTTTCTTTTTTTGCCTAAAAATAAAGTACCCACACAGAAAGCACGAACACATTTGTGCAAGTATTTATGAGAAGACAATTATGAAGACAGATATACCTGTGTAATTTTGCTTTGATTTTTGTGGCATATCCCACAGGTAAAACATACCTGCGGGGTTTACAGAGTGTGAGCAGTTTGATTATTGCCTCCATAAGCCAAGGTAGGTATTTATACTATGGATATGGAATGTTTAAGGACAGATATTCTCTAGCTCAGGAAGGAGACAAATGCACTTACATGTGAAGGAGGAGTGTATAGTATTCTCATAAACAACATTATCTTTGGAAAACTTTTAACTTGGCTCCAAAAAGGTATAATAATATACAAAGAATCTCATTTTCATAAGGACAATCCAACTATAAGAACACTGTATTTACATATACACATGCAGTACTCAGAGAGTTATATTTGATTATTATTATGCAGGCACAGAGAAGTAATATGACAACATAAAGCTGGAGGGTGAAATCAACTCATTTCTGCAATAGGTGACACCTTTTGATATTTTGTTTGCATGTGACTTCATTCCACAGTCAGGATTTCAGGAAAGCCACAATGAAAAGGCATGAAATAAATTTGCATACATTGAAGACCTAGTATCTATCTACATATTCATTGTGTGTATCCCGAAAACATGAATGGTTGTTTAGTAGGGATATGCAGTCCCTAAAGTTTTGTTTTGGTTTGAGTTTTCATTTCGGGTGTTTCATTGAAATTCAGTTTGTTTAATTTTTTTCAGTTCAATTCATTTGCCAAACTGAAAAATAGTAAACTAGGAAAACAAAAAAAACCCCTGACATCTAAAAAACAAAAACTCCCCCTGTGGCCATGGCTGAGCTGTCCTGGGCCAAAAAAAGGACCTGGTTTGGTGCTGAGACTGAGATCTAGATTTGGTACCAGGGCCTGACTCAGATGCTTAGTCCCAGTACCGGTCCTGGCCTATGAGCCTTGTCTAGGTTGCAGAGCCTGGCCCAAAGGCTTAGGGGCGGATTTTCAGAGCCCTGCTCGCGTAAATCCGCCCAAAACCGGGCGGATTTACGCGAGCAGGGCCTGCGCGCCGGGAAGCCTATTTTACATAGGCCTCCCGGCGCGCGCAGAGCCCCGGGACTCGCGTACGTCCCGGGGTTCTCGGAGGGGGGCGTGTCGGGGGGCGGGGCCGGAGCGCGCGGCGTTGCGGGGGCGTGTCGGCAGCGTTTTGGGGGCGGGTACGGGGCGTGGCTACGGCCCGGGGGCGTGGCCGCGCCCTCCGTACCCGCCCCCAGGTCGCGGCCCGGCACGCAGCAGGCCCGCTGGCGCGCGGGGATTTACGTCTCCCTCCGGGAGGCGTAAATCCCCCGACAAAGGTAAGGGGGGGGTGTAGACAGGGCCGGGTGGGTGGGTTAGGTAGGGGAAGGGAGGGTAAGGTGAGGGGAGGGCAAAGGAAAGTTCCCTCCGAGGCCGCTCCGATTTCGGAGCGGCCTTGGAGGGAACGGGGGGAGGCAGCGCGGCTCGGCGCGCGCAGGCTATACAAAATCGATAGCCTTGCGCGCGCCGATCCAGGATTTTAGTGGATACGCGCGGCTCCGCGCGTATCTACTAAAATCCAGCGTACTTTTGTTTGCGCCTGGAGCGCAAACAAAAGTAGGCTGTTCGCGCTCGTCTGAAAATCTACCCCTTAGTCCCTGTACCAAGGCATGGCCATGAAGCCTGATCCCAATGCTGAGGCCCAGCCCTGAGACCTGGTCCCATCACCAAAGCCCTGCCCTGAGGCTTGGGCCCATCATTGAGTCCTGGGCTTGGCACCAGATCCTCGATGTGATGCCTGATCTTCTCTCCTAGGGTTAGGCCTAGGACCAATGACAGGGGTAAGCCCTGAGTCCTGGTCCCATTGCCAGAATCTAGGCCTGCCCTGAGGCCTACAATCTTATCTCCCAAAATGTTCTTCTTTCAATGATCTTAAAAGAATGATACCTTCTGCTTGAAGTATGGTGTTGCAGTGAAGTCACTCCGGCACTGTCCTCCAAGCAGATGGCATCATGTTTTAAAGATCCCAGAAATAAGAAGATGGCAGAAGGCCTAGTCCTAGGCCTCTGGGCTGGGTTTAGCCCTTGTCAATGGGACCAGGCCTTGACCAGACCTCTGGGACAAGGCTTGGCACCAAGACCAGGCCGTCAGGCTGTGCTTCAATGCTAGGACTAGGCTTCTTGGCAGGCCTTGGCTCAGGCCTAGCCTTTAGCAACAGAACCAGACCTCAGGGCCAGGCCCTGGAATCAGTACCAGGCCTTGACCTTGGCACCAGGAACAGACCACCCAGGCATCAGCAATGGGCAAGGGCTTCAGCAGCAGGACCAGGCCTCAGAGCCTAGGTACATTGATGGGACCAGGCCTCAGTTCCACAATAAGGACCAGGCCTAGAACCAGCACCAGTACCAGACCTTTGGACGGAACCCTAGCACATTGTGCAAGCTTCAGTAGTGACCTCATACTTTGGTGCTGGGCTCAGTGCCAGTGTCTGACCCCATCTTAGGCCCCTTTTTGGGGTGTTTTTTTTAAGTACAATAAATATGAAAATTTAAAAAAATAAAATAAAATCACAAAAAATGTTGATAGACATTGTTTGGTGGGACACAACTAGCATGGATTTACCCAAGGGACTTCCCTCACAAATTTCCTACATTTTTTGGAAGGGTTGAATAAACATGTGGACAAATGTAAACCGGTAGCTGTGGTGTATTTGGATTTTCAGAAGGCATTCAACAAAATCCTGATTAGAGGCTTCTAAGAAAGCTAAAAAGTCATGGGATAGGAGTTGATGTCCTTTTGTGGATTACAAATTGGTTAAAAGATAGGAAACAGAGAGTAGGAATAAATGGTCTGTTTTCACAGTGGAAAAAGGTAAACAGTGGGGTGCCTCAGGGATATGTACTTGGAACTGTGCAATTTAATATATTTATAAATAATCTGGAAAGAAGTACAATGAGTGAGGTGATCAGATTTGCAGATGACACAAAATTATGCAGAGTAGTTAAATCTCAAGCAGATTGTGATGAATTGCAGGAGGATCTTGCGAGACTAGAAGATTAGGCTTCCAAATGCTAGATGAATTTTAACATGGACAAGTACAAAGTGATGCATATAGGAAAAAATAAACAAATCAAACAATAAAACAAATAAAAAACAAATCTGACAATATGATAACTCATAAAACTGAAAAAGCTTCACAAAACAAGTGAACTTTCTATTATCCTGGATCTGACACAGAAACAATGGGAGCTGGTTCCATAATACAGGAGCTATTCTTGAAAAAGCAGAAGCGCAGGTCTTTTTCAACTTTGCAAATCTAACACTTTGAACAGTTTTATTTATTTATTTATGTATGTGTTTTTATATACCATTGTTTGGAACTGGCCTTCACAACAGTTTACATCTGAAACAATAGAAACATAGAAACATAGAAACATAGAAATGACGGCAGAAGAAGACCAACGGCCCATCCAGTCTGCCCAGCAAGCTTCACATTTTTTTCTCATACTTATCTGTTTCTCTTAGCTCTTTGGTTCTATTTCCCTTCCACCCCCACCATTAATGTAGAGAGCAGTGATGGAGCTGCAACCAAGTGAAATATCAAGCTTGATTAGTTATGGGTAGTAGGGGAAGTAACCGCCGCAATAAGCAAGCTACACCCATGCCCATCTGCTTTACCCAGACCGTGCCATTCAGCCCTTATTGGTTGTTTTTCTTCTCCCCTGCCGTTGAAGCAGGGAGCTATGCTGGATATGCTTGTAGTATCAGTTTTTCATCTCCCCTGCCGTTGAAGCAGAGAGCCATGCTGGATATGCGTGAAGTATCAGTTTTTCTTCTCCCCTGCCGTTGAAGCAGGATATGCATTGAAAGTGAAGTATCAGGCTTATTTGGTTTGGGGTAGTAACCGCCGTAACAAGCCAGCTACTCCCCGCTTTGTGAGTGCGAATCCTTTTTTCTTCTCCCCTGCTGTTGAAGCAGAGAGCTATGCTGGATATGCGTGAAGTATCAGTTTTTCTTCTCCCCTGCCGTTGAAGCAGAGAGCTATGCTGGATATGCGTGAAGTATCAGTTTTTCTTCTCCCCTGCCGTTGAAGCAGAGAGCCATGCTGGATATGCGTGAAGTATCAGTTTTTCTTCTCCCCTGCTGTTGAAGCAGGGAGCTATGCTGGATATGCGTGAAGTATCGGTTTTTCTTCTCCCCTGCCGTTGAAGCAGAGAGCTATGCTGGATATGCGTGAAGTATCGGTTTTTCTTCTCCCCTGCCGTTGAAGCAGAGAGCTATGCTGGATATGCATTGAAAGTGAAGTATCAGGCTTATTTGGTTTGGGGTAGTAACCGCCGTAACAAGCCAGCTACTCCCCGCTTTGTAAGTGCGAATCCTTTTTTTCCACATTTCCTCTTGCTGTTGTAGCTTAGAGTGATGTTGGAGTCACAGTAACCATGTGTATGTTTATTGAATAAGGGTATTGTCTCCAGGCAGTAGACGTCATTCTGGCTAGCCACCCACTCTTTATTGACGGCCTCTTGATTTTATGGATCCACAGTGTTTATCCCACGCCCCTTTGAAGTCCTTCACAGTTCTGGTCTTCACCACTTCCTTCGGAAGGGCATTCCAGGCATCCACCACCCTCTCCGTGAAGAAATACTTCCTGACATTGGTTCCGAATCTTCCTCCCTGGAGCTTCAAATCGTGACCCCTGGTTCTGCTGATTTTTTTCCTATGGAAAAGGTTTGTCATTGTCTTTGGATCATTAAAACCTTTCAAGTATCTGAAAGTCTGTATCATATCACCTCTGCTCCTCCTTTCCTCCAGGGTGTACATATTTAGATTCTTCAATCTCTCCTCATAAGTCATTTGATGAAGACCTTCCACCTTTTTGGTCACCCTTCTCTGGACCGCCTCCATCTTGTCTCTGTCTCTTCGGAGATAACGGTCTCCAGAACTGAACACAATACTCCAGGTGAGGTCTCACCAAGGACCTGTACAAGGGGATAATCACTTCCCTTTTCTTACTCGATATTCCTCTCTATGCAGCCCAGCATTCTTCTGGCTTTAGCTATCGCCTTGTCACATTGTTTCGCCGACTTCAGATCATTAGACACCATCACCCCAAGGTCTCTCTCCTGCTCCGTGCACATCAGCCTTTCTCCCCCCATCGAATACAGTTCATTCGGATTTCCACTCCCCATATGCATGACTTTGCACTTCTTGGCATTGAATGTCAGCTGCCATGTCTTCGACCACTCTTCCATCTTCCTTAAATCCCGTCTCATTCTCTCCACTCCTTCCGGCGTGTCCACTCTGTTGCAGATCTTAGTGTCATCCGCAAAAAGACATACCTTACCTTCTATCCCTTCCGCAATGTCACTCACAAAGATATTGAAAAGGACCGGTCCCAACACCGATCCCTGCGGTACACCGCTTAAAACCGCTCTCTCTTCAGAGAGAGTTCCAATTTACCATCACACATTGTCTTCTGTCCGTCAACCAGTTTGCAATCCAGGCCACCACCTCGGCACTCACTCCTAAGCTTCTCATTTATTCACCAGTCTCCCTGTGCGGGACAGTGTCAAAAGCTTTGCTGAAATCCAAGTAGATGACATCGAGTGCTCTTCCTCGATCCAATTCCTTGGTTACCCAGTCAAAAAAGTCAATCAGATTTGTCTGACAGGATCTTCCAATGGTGAATCCATGCTGCCTCTGGTCCAGCAATTCTCCCGACTGTAGATAGTTCACTATTCTCTCTTTCAACAGTGACTCCATTACTTTTCCCACCACCGAAGTGAGGCTAACCGGTCTGTAGTTACCAGCCTCTTCTCTGTTCCCACTCTTGTGAAGCGGGACCACCACCGCTCTCCTCCAATCATTCGGCACCACTCCCGTTTCTAGGGATCTATTGAATAGGTCACACAGCGGACCCCGCCAGCACATCTCTGAGCTCCCTCAGTATTCTGGGATGACTTCATCAGGCCCCATGGCTTTGTCCACTTTTCAGTTTCACCAGCTTCTTCCCATACATTTTCTACTGTAAATGGAGTTACATCTACTCATTCCCCTCCAGTTTCTTGTTAACTAGTGTCGGTCCTTCTCCAGGGTCCTCTTTAGTGAACACAGAACTGAAGTATTCATTAATATTTCTGCCATTTCTTCGTCCTCTCTCCACACATTGATCCTTTCCACCTTTCAATTTCACTATACCACTTTGAACTTTTCTCTTTTCATTGATGTATCTGAAAATGTTTTGTTACCACTCTTTACCTCTTTGGCAATCCTCTCTTCTGCTTGACTTTTTGCCATCTTGATTAATTTCTTTGTCTCCCTCAGTTCTACCAGATATTCTTCTTTGTGTTCCTGCTTTTGGGATCTTTTATATTTCTTGAACGCTGTTCTTTTAGCCTTTATTTTGTCAGCCACCTCCTTTGAGAACCAGATAGGTTTCATTTTTCTTTTGCTTTTCTTTACTTTTCTAACATATAGATTATTTGCCTTGGTGATTGCTCCTTTTAGATTGGTCCACTGTTGATCCACATCTCTCTCGTTTTCCCAGCCTTTAGTTCTTCCTCCAGGTACTTCCCCATTTCATCAAAGTCTGTGTTTTTGAACATCAAAACTTGGGTTTTTGTGCTTCTTTTCCGTGTCCTTTTTGTGATAATAAACCATACCGTTTGATGGTCACTGGTGCTGAGGTGGGCACCCACCTGGACGTCTGAGACATTATCTCCATTAGTGAGCACGAAGTCGAGTATAGCTCCTTCTCTCGTGGGTTCCATTACCATTTGTTTGAACAAAGCTAATTGCAGGGCATCTACTATTTCTCTACTATTATTAGATTCTGCAGATGGGATTCTCCAGTCTACATCTGGCATATTAAAGTCTCCAACGATCACCACTTCTCCTTTCTTTGCTATCCTGTGGATGTCTTCAATCAGATCTCTGTCCAGCTCTTCCTTTTGGTTTGGAGGCCTGTAAACCACTCCAATAAAAATGGATGCCCCATCTTTTTTTAAGTCGGCCCATAGTGCTTCTTCTTTGCCCCATCTTCCTTGCAGCTCAGATGCTTTGGATATTGTTTCTGACATATAGAGCCACTCCTCCCCCTTTCCTATCCTCTCTGTCCTTCCTTAACAAGTTATAGCCTGGTATTGCCGTATCCCAGTCATGATATTCCGTAAACCATGTTTCCGTGACAGCAACAACGTCCAAGTCCGCCTCCACCATTAGGGCTTGCAGCTCTGGGATTTTATTACCCAAACTACGAGCATTTGTGCTCATAGCTTTCCAGCTTTCTTTGCTCAGGTTACTGCTGTTCCTGGACTCCTTTTGTGACCTATTTAGTTGAGTTTTGTTATCCACTTTTCTCTTTGCATTTGTGCAAGGGAAAGATATTAATGCCTCTGATGACAGAGTCATCCATCACTGTGAGCTTTTTCCTTTGGTTTCTGATTTGGAATTTCTGTATGCATTGGGTTTTTTCTCTCTTTTCCGATAACATTTCAATCTTTTTCTCAAGGACTTCTTCAGAATTTAATACAGAGAAGGCATTTGTACTTGTTGCACTTGATACAGTGTGTGTCTACGGAACACAGGTCTTATTCTTCCAGAGCCCCACTGTAATACTTTTAAGTTCCTTAATGGCTCTGTGTGAGTGGTGGGATAGAGTTGTGGGTTGCACAGCTTTCAATAATGGGTGTCTGTGGGTTACAGGTCTTATCCTACCTGAGCCCACGGTAAATCTCTTTTTTCTTGAGTTTTGGTTATTCAGTAGTAAGTGGGAATTATTTCCTGAATAATGTACCGTGGCTGAGACTCTCTTTATTGAAGCTAATTCAGCTTTAAAGTCATCCAGCTCCTTTTCCAAGGTAGAGAGTTTTGAACAAAAGGTGCAAGCCTTAAGTTTCCATATGATTACCCTCAATATAAAGGCTCCACAGCAGTTGCATTGAATAGTACTCATTTAGGTAAGTTATTTGATTGGTGCACCTAAGGAATAATCAATTTACTAATTTATCTGGTTGCCTATTATGAAGTTAGGATGACTACATTAGAAATACAAACCTAGGGGTGGGTGGGAGTTAAACAGTTTATACCCAGGTCAAGCTGGGTAGGGCAAGACACTTTCTTGTCCTTTAGCTAGTAAAAGATCCCACAGCACTTATATCCCAATTTGGAACAGATTATATGACAGCTATACAATTAGAGGGATACTGGGAATTTTTTTCTTTTTTTTGTGGCTTTTTTGAATCTTACAAACAATCTAATATCAAGAAACCAAACAGATTAGTATACAATATAATCAAGAAACCAAACTGATTAGTATACAACACTGGAATAGAAAGGGATTTGAAATCACAGAGCAGTTTTCTATACAGAATCAAACCAATATCAAGGAACCACAGATTATAATACTAGAATAAAAAGGGATTATGAAACACAGAGCAATATTTCCAAAAACTAGTATCTTATCTGCACTGGAACAGTTGGCTCCTCTCCTGGGCTGTGCACAGTCTGTATTGTTTCTGCTGGCTCACAAGTTAGCTACCTCTAGCCACTGAGTGAGCCACACCCAAACTGGCTATACCTGGACTCTTCTGGATCTGGTCCTCTAGGTAGTAAATGTAAAGATCCTAGAACTGGTCCTCTAGTCTAGCTAGTAAATGTATAGGATTCCACAGCACTTATAATCCCAAAATGAAACAGTTTATACCTAGGTCAAGCTGGGTAGGGCAAGACACTTTCTTGTCCTTTAACTAGTAAAAGATCCCACAGCACTTATATCCCAATTTGGAACAGATTATATGACAGCTATACAATTAGAGGGATACCTGGAAATTTTTTTCTTTTTTTTTGTGGCTTTTTTGAATCTTACAACAATCTAATATCAAGAAACCAAACAGATTAGTATACAATATAATCAAGAAACCAAACTGATTAGTATACAACACTGGAATAGAAAGGGATTTGAAATCACAGAGCAGTTTTCTATACAGAATCAAACCAATATCAAGGAACCACAGATTATAATACTAGAATAAAAAGGGATTATGAAACACAGAGCAGTATTTCCAAAAACTAGTATCTTATCTGCACTGGAACAGTTGGCTCCTCTCCTGGGCTGTGCAGAGTCTGTATTGTTTCTGCTGCACAGTCTGTATTGTTTCTGCTGGCTTACAAGTTAGCTACAGTACATATAACGTTATGCAGAAGAAAACAGTAATACTTGTAACGTTTAACAGGACAATAACAGATAACATTTAACTAATGTATGGATTCGAAGTATGTATGGTCACAGATTGTGATCTGGTTACAGTTTATGGTTTGAGTAGAGGGAAATAATTACGATGAAAGGAAACTGGGGGGGGGGGATTACAGGGGGAGGGATGGAAATAACAATTGAGAATTTACAGATTTTATTTAGGGCCAGATTCATTAAGGCTTTTCTCCCATTTTGGGTCTATGGGAAAAACCCTTAGGGCTAGATTTTAAAAGCCCTGCGCGCGTAAATCCGGGAGGATTTACGCGTACAGGGCACTCATTTTGCATAGGCCACCGGCGCGCGCAAAGCCACGGGACGCACGTAAGTCCCGGGGCTTCATAAAAGGGGCGGAAGGGGGCGTGTCCAGGAGTCACGGGGTGGTACGGGGCGGGTTCAGGGGCGTGGTGACGGTTCGGGGGCGGGCTGGGAGGGCGGGTCCCGAGTCCCCCAGCACTGCTGCCTGTGCCGGGGGGATGCAAGGCGGCACGCGCAAGTCACGCCAGCTTCAAGCAGGCGTAACTTGCCGAATAAAGGTAGGGGGGGGATTTAGGTAGGGCCGGGGGGTGGGTTAGGTAAGGGAAGGGAGGGGAAAGGTGGGGAGATGCGGAAGGAAAGTTCCCTCCGAGTCCGTTCCGATTTCGGAGCAGCCTCAGAGGGAACGGAGGCAGGCTGCTCGGCTCGGTGTGTGCAGGCTGCTGATTTTGCGCAGCCTTGCACACGCTGACCCCGGATTTTATAAGATATGCGTGGCTACGCGCATATCTTATAAAATCCGGCGTACTTTTTAAAGATCTACCTCTTAGTGAATCAGGTCCTTAGGTTACAAGATGGACAATACCTGTTACTTACATATTTCAAATAAATAGGGCCTTCATCAAACAACTGATCATTCACCAGTGTTATAATCTTAAAATGTATCCATTGTTCTTCTGGCAGCCAGTGAAGAGCTTGCAGCACTGGGGAAATATCTTCCCTTACAAGGCAGCCCAAAACCAATCTGGCTGCTGCATTTTATAGTTGTTGCAAAGCTCTTAACAGGCATCCCTGTAGCCCAATACACAAAGCATTACAGTAATCCAATGTTGTTAAATCAAATGATTGAATAACAGACCAAACGTGACATTTATCCAAAATATACTTTAATTTCTGCAACCATCTCAGCTTAAAGAATCCTATTTTAACTCCTTTTGTTACCTGGGGGCAAAAAGAAAATGTCGACTCAAATTGAAACCCCAGATTTTTAACTAAATCTGAGAAAGGCATCACGGCACCATCATGAACAATTTTTAAAGTAGAAGCAGGAGGCAGAGAATGTGAGATCCATAGAATCTCAGTCTGAGACATTCAATAGTAAATTATTCTCCCCCATCCAGAAAGTCTCCTGCTGAAAATGGCCTCAGTCATTGCGTTTGTTAAAACAAATGCATATCCCTATTGTGTAGTCACCAGGACAGGTAAAGCTTAAAATAAACTATCTACCTATAGCCCAATGTGAAAACAGCAAAAACTGTATTCATTCCAGATTCATCATTCAACTACAAAGATGCAGAAAATTATAGCCTTTCCTCTAGAGCAGTAGTTCTCAACCTAGTTCTCAAGGTCCACATGACCATTAAGATTTTCATGATATTCACAATGAATATATAAGATAGATGTTCATACAATGGAGGCAGTGCATGCACATCTCTGGAAAATCAAGCAGTTATGGTGTTACCAACAGCAGAGCCATAGTCAGGCAATATGTCACCTATGGCCAAGTGAAAAATACACCCTCACCCATTACATAAACCATGACACTACAAGCTGGGAGACTCTGTTAAATGTTTGTTCAGCAATGCCCACAGCCAGTGCAAAGGTATTAGCTGCCCTAGGAAAACCTTACAGCCTTCAACACCCAACCCATCACACTCTCCTCACACAATTAAAAAGTATGCATTTATGAAAACAGATTTTACATGAAAAAGGACATTTAAAGAACAATCTTCTGAGGTAAAAATATCACTTGCAATATATATATTATATTATTTACATGTACTGCTATTATGCTAAATATCAAAAAAAGACGGTTTACTATTATGCTTGAGACGCTTTCGTCCGCATAGAAGCACCCGCTTTAATTAATTATAAGAGTTCTCCTGAAGAAGCGATCGCAGTATCGCGAAACACCGGCCGCTGTCGGGGCTTTTCTGAAGCATACCTCGAGGGACTAGCTGATATCCTAAGACAGTTTCTAAATACAACTTTCAAGATTGTTTTTCGTACATAACTTTCAATTCTTATACACCGCAAGTGACGAGTAGTCCGGCGGCAAGTGATTTGCACTGCCGCCGTCAGGCTTGCTGATGCGGTTACCTTTCAATTTATGAAAATTTGTGATCTATTATAAGTTTGCACAGCAGTGGTGACTATTCTATCTCGTCTTTTTTTGATATTTGGTTTTGATTGATAAGACGAGTGCCGCAGTTCTTTGTTACATTGTTCTGCTATTATGCTAACCAGAAAACCCTGTAAAAAAGCAAAAGACACTTGGAACTCATATGGTATTAGGCCTAATGTAATGCATCTTGGGCACGGGCATGATCCTCAGAGAGCCACAAGAAAACAGAATTATAATTCAATAAACTTTCTATATCAAAATAACACTAACTGCCAGCACTCAAACAGCAACAAGTCTACCTACGAAAGTTAGTACTGTAAATATAATCAAGCTTAAAACACCAATGCATCCCCTATTAGGGAAAACAGAACAAGCCAAGCTGCTATAGATACCTCCATACAAACTACACACTATTGGATTACCTCACTTTAGTCACACATGTAAAACACAGATGACCTTCAAATGCAGAATAAAAAGACCATAAATAAAGGTAGAATGTATAGGCAAAAAATGAACTAAAAACCACCACAAGCCAAATTTTGTATGCACTGCAACAATGGAAAAAACAAAAGCATTAACATTCCTTATAAAACAGCAAAAGTAGTTAGATCATACCAATAAAGAGAATAATTCAAAACTAATGAAAAGAACAACATTCAATATTTAAAAGCTCACATAAAAGTTTTCCAAACACCATTAAAATATTTCAAATACACATCAAATAACAACCAATAATTAAAACTAATAAGGAATTTAGAAATTCTCCCATTATATATGCCTGGAAATGTTTCATTTCCTGATACCCTAAATTTGTCATAGATTAGCAGGCAAAGAGGAAGTAGGGTCAATCTCCCACACACACATGCTTTCTTTCTCTCCCACACATATACACATTTGTTTATTTATTTATTTAGACATTTTATATACCGCGTTCCATGTAAAGATCACAACAGTTTACAATAATGACATTCATCAGTATAAATCAGCAAATAATGATGATTACAAAGGAAGAATTCATTACCAGGCATTAACATCTATCAAATTAATTGTTCAAATACATATTAATTAAAGATCAAGGACATAAGATGTGAAGTACAAAATAAAATAAAATATCAAATTTCACATATTATTCTATATTTTGTAAAGAGATTCTTACAATCTCATCAATTTGTTTCTCATGCATCAATTAGTATCTCTTGTCCTTTTTATGGTAGATCTCTACAATCTGATGTTTTAAGTTTTTTTTAATAGCTATGTTTTTAGTTCAAATTTAAATCTCTTTCTATCTGATATCAAATGTATTATTTCAGGTAAAGAATTCCAAAGTTTTGGGCCTGCTGTGGAAAACACACGATCTCTTAAATACATTAGGTGTGTGTTCTATATTGTTGGAACAGTTAGTAGTCCTTTATTTTGGGATCTCAGTGTTATCTGCAGTGTGTATGGTTGTAGAGTCACACCTATCAGTGTCACTGGAGTGAATTATTTTGAATATTAGTGTTAGTACTTTAATATAGATTCAGGATTGTACTGGCAGCCAGTGTAGAGAAATTAGCGAGAGTGTAATGTGATTGAATTTCCTAGATCCTAACAAGAGCCTTGCTGAGACATTTTGTAGAATTTGCAATGGTTTTAAGGGGCATGAGGGAAGACCGAGGAATAAGGAATTACAGTAGTCTATGTTACGACTGGGCTCCGGTTAGGAGTCGTGAACACCACCCAGAAGGGTGTCGACTGGGCTCCGGTTAGGAGTCGTGAACACCACCCAGAAGGGTGGCTCCAGGTTGAGAGAGACAAGAATGGCTAGAACAGAGTCTGGGTCCAGGCTGGGTCAGGGCGGGCGGCAAGTAGCAGTGTCTGGGTCCAGGCTGGGTCAGGGCAGGCGGCAGCTAGCAGTGTCTGGGTCCAGGCTGGGTCAGGGCAGGCGGCAAGTAGCAGTGTCTAGGTCCAGGCTGGGTCAGGGCAGGCGGCAAGTAGCAGGGTCTGGGTCCAGGCTGGGTCAGGACAGGCGGCAGATAGCAGTGTCTACGTTCAGGCTGGGTCAGGGCAGGAGGCAGAAAGCAGAGTCTAGGTTCAGGCTGGGTCAGGGCAGGAGGCAGAACAAGGCAGGTCAGAAGGCCCGTAGACCACACACACACTGAAGGCCCGTAGGCCACACACCGTAAGTAGGGCAAGGCAGGTCAGAAGGCCCGTAGGCCACACACACACTGAAGGCCCGTAGGCCACACACCGTAAGTAGGGCAAGGCAGGTCAGAAGGCCCGTAGGCCACACACACACTGAAGGCCGTAGACCACACACCGTAAGTAGGGCAAGGCAGGTCAGAAGGCCCGTAGGCCAGGTAAGGAAAGCCAGAGAGAAGGCCCGAAGGCCGCGCAAGGAAAGGAAAGGCCCGAAGGCCGCGCAAGGAAAGGAAAGGCCCGAAGGCTGCGCAAGGCAGGCTAGAGCAGGGAGCCCAGGTGAGCTCGATGCCGAAGCACCGAGGGAACTGTCAGGCAGGGTTATAAGGGACAGCCCAGAGCATAGAGTGGAGAGGGGTGATGGACTGGGCCTGTGAGGAGAGCCAGCACTAGAGGGACCCCTGGTGGTGAGGTGGTTGCACTGCAGCCGAAACTGTAACAGTCTAGGTTTGAGAAAATTAGAGTTTGTAACACAATTCTGAAGTCTTCAAGAGTTAGTAAATGTTTCAACTGATGTAATATACCCAACTTTGCGTAACCTTTATTAATTAATTTGTTGATGTGTTTTTTCATGGTAAGGTTCTCATCTAGCTGAATACTTAAATCCTGTACTTGATTTGAGGGAGTAATTTGAAAATTACATAGGTTTAGAGGCAGTGGTTTATTTATCGATGTGTTTCTAATTAACCAGATGATTTTGATCTTTTTAGGGTTTAATTTTAGGTTAAGTTGCGATAGTTCCTGCTGCATTGCTTTCATATAGGTTGAATGTGTCAATACTGTTTTTTCTATAGATTTGGAGAATGGAATGTAAAACTGTATGTCATCAGCATGCAGGAAGAATATAATTCCTCAATCCACTAGTAGTTTGTACAGTAGGATCATATAAATATTGAATAGTGTTGCGGAGAGTGCTGAGCCTTGAGGGACATCTGATTCTGTAGGGAAAGTATCAGATATATGATTACCTAATTTGACTTGGAATGTTCTATTAGATAAGGAAGAGAACCATTTGAGAATACTGCCTTCAATTCCAATGTTGTTCAATTGCTGGCACAGCAGGGTATGGTCCACAGTGTGGTGGCTGTTAAGTCAATTAGCACAAAAAGATAGGATTCATCAGCATCAAACCCTCGTCCATTAAAGAAAGGAGTAATATCTCAGTTGGATGATGTTTCCTAAATCCAAATTGATTTGAGAAGAGAATATCTTGGTCATCTAAGTGATTTACAAGTTGGGAAAATACTAATTTTTCAAGTATTTTAGATAGAAAAGACAGATATTGGTCAATAGTCATCCCAATCATCAATTCTTCCAATTTTATTCTTAGGAATTGGCTTTATCACAGCTTGTTTTAACCCATGTAGTACAATTCCTTCTAAGAGAGAAATATTAATTAAGTTTAATTAAGGTTGTGATTGTCAGAGTAATAATACTTTGTACTTGTTTCAATTAATTGGTTGGTATTGGGTCTTGTGGCTGAGTAGCAGGCTTAATTTTAGCAATGATTTGACTGATTTCAAGATTAGTTACTCTGTCAAACATGGACCACTTAACCAGACCACGTGAATTATCAGGCACTTTTTTGGGAGAACTGATAGGGAATTGATTTTTAAACCATTGATTTTATCTAAAAAGGATGTTGCATATTCATTGCAAGCAGTCTTTGAGAAGTTATAGTTTCTCGAGATGGAGGATGACGGATCCTTAATTAAATGTTCAACAATATCAAAGAGCAATTTAGAATTAAATATTACCCTGTTAATCTGTTTAGCATAGTAATATTTTTTTGCTTTATTGGTTAGGGTGTGGTATTTTGTTAAGATTTATATTTTCCTAGGGATTCACACGATGGGAATTACTGCCATTGTTTCTCTACTTTTCTAAGGTTCTGTTTACTGTGTCTTAAATCATCATTGTAGCAGGATTTCTTATGTTTTAAGGTATTCCTATCTTCATTAATTTTGTCTGGGTAGGACTAAGGTTTTCAGCTATGTCATTGGAATCAAATGCTGAGTGAGCATTGGTTTGATGTAGTTCAAGGAGTCTCTTTTCTATTGCTTCTGCAAGTACCTATGTGACTATCCTTTTCCTAAAAGTAAAAGTATGATTATTATCTATACTTTTATGAGTTGGGTTAAGAAAGGTTATTTCTGCCTTTATTAATTGGTGATTAGACCAGGGTAAACTTATGTGAGAAGTATTGGTTAGACAGTTACCAGAATTAGCTACTATGAGGACTAGTATATGTCCCGCTTTATGAATAGATTTGGAAACAAATTGGGACATCCGAAAGCTTCCATTGTCTCTAGAAATGTTTCACAGGCAGTGGTCTTGGTGGTTTATCTACATGAAGGTTAAAGTCTTCTACACTGAAAGTAGATTCTGATGATGGGAACACTTTAGCAAATAATTCAATCACTGGTGAGCAATCTTTTTGTAGTGTACCTGGAGGACAATAGACCAGAACTATGTTTAGTTGTGGAGATTTTAGAATTAGTACTTCATAGGGAGGGTTGATATCTACTTTGTAAGTTACTAGCTTAATTTCTTTTTTACTAATTATTAATAAACCTCCACCTTTTCATTTAGGTCTAGGAAAATGAAATACCTCATAATGAGGGAGGGGAATTTGGTTTAATAGAACATTACCTTTGTCATTCAGCCAGGTTTCAGAGATGCAAAAAATAGTGGGATATAAATCCTCTAGCAGGTAATTAATCAAAGGGATTTTTTGACAGAGACTGGATATTTAATGGTAGCAGAGTAAACAGTAGGCAGGAAGAGTTAGTGGAAGAGTTAGTACTTATTGTAGGGAAGACGAAGTTGTGATCCTTCTTTGTTTCTTTCTTGGGGCACTCCTTAGATCTCCATACAGTCCTCATCCTAACATATGCTCAATGAAGTACATCTGATCCATGTTTGTAGCAATTATGTCCATGCCACGGTGCAGTGGAATAATGAACTTCGGGTCCACATGAAGGGGCACACAAAGGGGCAGGCTCCTATGTTGTGCTCCTTCGTGCGCTCGTCAAGGGCACACACCCCATGGTGCAAGCACCTTCGGCATCGCTGCTATGTTTAAATGGTGTCAGTGGGCAAGCAATGGGTAGGCTGTGAGCAGGTCGGCCAAAACGACACTGGTGATTCTTTCTTCTCCTTTCTCATTCTGGGGATGGGGGAGAGTGCCCTCAGTGCATCTCCAGCTCTACCCTCGGTTCCGTGAATGGACCACTCAATCAGGCCAGGTAAGCCATGCTCCCTGCTGCCTTCGGCATTGCTGTCGCATTTAGATGGTGTCAGAGGGTGGGCAGTGGGAGCTCTCTCTCTCTGTCTCTTACAGACATGCTCTCTCTCTCCTCCATACACAAGTTCACTCTCTCCCAAACATATACACATATGCTCTCGCTGTCTCCCATATTTCTCTCCCACATATATACACACATGCTCTCTGTGTCTCCCAAATACATGCTCTTTCTCTCACTCTCCCACACACATGCTCTCTCTCTCTCCCCTCCCCCATTGAAACAACAGGCGGCAGCAGGAGTTTCGTTCTTCAGCTCCCATGGAAAAGGGAACAACCTCCAGTATCGGGGGCCAACCTAGCTCTGACTTTGGGATCCTTCTAGCAGGGCACGAACCTCCTCCTCTTCCAAAGCAGCATGGCCCTGCCGAAATTGATAGCATATTTGGCGGGGCTTAGTAAGTGGAAATTCCACAACCCCTTTCTCACACAAAGATTCTCATTCATACTCCCTCTCTCTCTCTATCACACATACACACACAGGCTCTGTCTCACACACATAACCTCTCTCTTCCTCCCTCACAGGTTTCTGGCTCTCATACACACACACATATACAGACTATCTTGCTCTCATATGCATACACATAAGCACAAGCTCTCTGGCTCTGATACACATGCACACTCAGCACAGGCTCTCATATACTCATCTCCAGCAGCTCCCAGCAGACTTGGTCCCCAGCTCCCTCTCACCTCTCAGTTTCTCACTCCCCAGCAGTTTTATTCTCCAGCCTCTCACTCCCCAGCACTCTTGCTCCCAAGCCCATCTCCCCTCTCAGACCCACAACTCCCCATTACTCTTGCTCCCAAACCCCCTCTCCCCAGTAGTCTTGCTCTCCTTTCTCCATTCCCCAGCACTCTTGGCTCCAAACCCTCTGCCCTCTCAAACCCTCAACTCCCCAGCAGTTTTGCTTCCCTCTCCACTCTCCTCCCAGATAACTCTCTCTCCAGGAGTTTTACTCCCTAGCCCCCTCTACCCTTCCAGATCCCACAATCCCCAGCAGTCTTGCTTTCCAGATGCCTCTCCCATCCCAGAAACCCCACTTTCCAGCAGTCTTGCTCAATAGCCCCTTCCCAGACTCCTCTTTCCAGCAGTCTTGCTCCCTAGTATTTTTCCCCTCCCAGCCCACCTACTCTTCAGAAATATTGTTTCCCAGTCCCTTCTCCCCTCCCAGTCCCTAGCAGTCTTGTCCCCCCCACCCCCCCCCCCCCCACACACACATAAACACACACTTGCTCACCCCTAATCTCCTCACCACAGGTGGCCAGTGCATGATTTCCTTAATGCTGCTCATCCCAAAAGTGCTGCCATGATCCCTGAAGAATCAAAGGATAGCAGCCTTGCAGTGTGTGCTGCTTCCTACCTCCTGGCTGCCAGTGACTGAATGAAGTCATCAGGTGCCAACAGCCAAGGAAGAAGAAGCAGCCCATGCTGAAAGGCTGCAATCCTTCCATTCTTTGGGAGGGTGAGAGGGGGATCTTGGCAGCAATGCGGGGGTGAGCAGCATTAAGGAAATCATATGCTATCCCTCTGCCACCCATGAGACTTATCCCACTGTCGGTGCTCCCCCCATTCAGTGGACGTTCCTACCTTTAACAGGATAAGTTTAAACCTAACTGGCTAGCTTTTGAATATGACAACAAATCGGGAAATGCAGTAAAGTTCAATGAGTCCCCAAACGAAATGAAGTTAGTTTTAGAATATACTTTTTATTGGGTGCAACTCCATTGCTTAAAGGGGCATAGTTTTAGGCAGGGTACCCCGACACGGACCCTTGTTTCACCAAACGCTTGTCAGCACAGTGCTGACAAGTTTATGAACTCCACTTTAAACACGTCCTTCTCGATGGAGCCGCGTTTGGCGAAACACGGGACCCTGCCTAAAACTGTGCCCCTTTAAGCAATGGAGTTGCCGCCAATAAAAAGTATATTCTAAAACTAACTTCATTTCGTTTGGGGACTCATTGAACTTTACTGCATTTCCAGATTTGTTGTCACTGAAGTGCAGTTTCTTGCTCCTGCATTTGTTTTGTAGCTTTTGAATATGGCCAGTTAGGTTTAAAGTTTTCAAGTCTTGTGTGGCCAGATTACTTTCCACTTAATTGGATAAGTATATCTTCAAAGATATCCAGTTAAGTGGCAGTGTGCAATAAAATTTAAAAAGTGCCTTGCAGGCCTGCAGCCCAATTCCCAACATGCTTCCCCATTATCCTAAGAGGATTGTGAGAAATTGCAAGAAGACATTGCAAAACATGGATACTGGGCATGCAAATGGAAAATAAAATTTAATATGGCCAAGTGCAAAGTGATGCACTTAGAAACATAGAAACATAGAAATGACAGCAGAAGAAGACCAAACGACCCATCCAGTCTGCCCAGCAAGTTTTGCACTTTTTTTTTTCATACTTATCTGTTAATCTTGGCTCTTAGTAATGTTTTGGTTCTATTTCCCTTCCATCCCCACCATTAATGTAAAGAGCAGTGTTGAAACTGCATCTAAGTGAATTATCTAGTTTAATTAAGGGTAGTAACTGCCGCAATAAGCAAGCTACACCCATGCTTATTTGTTTACCCAGACTATGTAATACAGTCCTTGTTGGTTGTTGTCTGTATATAGATCCACTTTTCTTCATTCCCCCTGCTGTTGAAGCAGAGAGTTATGCTGGATATTCATTGAAAGTGAAGTATTAGTCTTTCTCCCCTGCCGTTGAAGCAGAGAGTTATGCTGGATATGCATGAAGTATCAGTCTTTCTCCCCTGCTGTTGAAGCAGAGAGCAATGCTAGAAATGCATTGAAAGTGAAGTATCAGTCTTTCTCCCTTGCCGCTGAAGCAGAGAGCTATGTTGGATATGCATTGAAAGTGAAGTATCAGGCTTATTAGGTTTGGGGTAGTAACTGCAGTAACAAGCAAGCTACTCCCTGCTTTTTGTGAATGCAAATCCTTTTTCCACATTTCCTCTTGCCGTTGAAGCTTAGAGCAATGTTGGAGTCGCATTAACCATGTGTATGTTCATTGAATAAGGGTATTATCTCTAGGTAGTAGCCATCATTCCCGCGAGCCACCCACTCTTCATTCATGTCCTCTAGACTTTATGGATCCACAGTGTTTATCCCACGCCCCTTTGAAGTCCTTCACAGCTCTGGTCTTCACCACTTCTTCCGGAAGGGCATTCCAGGCATCCACCACCCTCTCCGTGAAGAAATACTTCCTGACATTGGTTCTGAGTCTTCCTCTCTGGAGCTTCAAATCATGACCCCTGGTTCTGCTGATTTTATTCCGACGGAAAAGGTTTGTCGTTGTCTTTGGATCATTAAAACCTTTCAAGTATCTGAAAGTCTATATCATATCACCTCTGCTCCTCCTTTCCTCCAGGGTATACATATTTAGATTCTTCAATCTCTCCTCATAAGTCATTTGATGAAGACTATCCACCTTTTCGGTCACCCTTCTCTGGACCACCTCCATCTTGTCTCTGTCTCTTTGGAGATACGGTCTCCAGAACTGAACACAGTATTCCAGGTGAGGCCTTACCAAGGACCTGTACAAGGGGATAATCACTTCCCTTTTCTTACTCAATACTCCTCTCTCTATGCAGCCCAGCATTCTTCTGGCTTTAGCTATCGCCTTGTCACATTGTTAAACCGACTTCTGATCATTAGACACTATCACCCCAAGGTCTCTCTCCTGCTCTGTGCACATCAGCCTTTCTCCCCCCATCGAATACAGTTCATTCAGATTTCCACTCCTCATATGCATGACTTCACTTCTTGGCAGTGAATCTCAGCTGCCATATCTTTGACCACTCTTCCAGCTTTCTTAAATCCCATCTCATTCTCTCCACTCCTTCCGGCATGTCCACTCTGTTGCAGATCTTAGTGTCATCCGCAAAAAGACAAACCTTACCTTCTATCCCATCCGCAATGTCGCTCACAAAGATATTGAACAGGACAGCTCCCAACACCGATCCTTGTGGTAAACCGCTTAAAACCGCTCTCTCTTCAGAGAGAGTTCCATTTACCATCACACATTGTCTTCTGTCCGTCAACCAGTTTGCAATCCAGTCCACCACCTCGGCACTCACTCCTAAGCTTCTCATTTTATTCACCAGTCTCTTGTGTGGGACTGTATCAAAAGCTTTGCTGAAATCCAAGTAGATGACATCGAGTGCTCTTCCTTGATCCAATTCTTTGGTTACCCAGTCAAAAAAGTTAATCAGATTTGACTGACAGGATCTTCCCCTGGTGAATCCATGCTGCCTCTGGCCCAGCAATTCTCCCGACTGTAGATAGTTCACTATTCTCTCTTTCAACAGTGACTCCATTACTTTTCCCACCACCGAAGTGAGGCTAACTAGTCTGTATGTCATACGGTCGCCCGTATGACATAGTGAGGGCAAAGGTAGCGCCGGTGCCATTTTGAAGATTGGCAATACGGCCCGCGTGCAGGAGGTCGCTCCCGGACCCCCGCTGGACTTTTGGCAAGTCTTGTGGGGGTCAGGAGGCCCCCCCCAAGCTGGCCAAAAGTCCCTGGGGTCCAGCGGGGTTCCGGGGGTGATCTCCAGCAGGCGTGACGTCGGGAGCCAGGAAACAAAATGGCGCCGGCGCTACCTTTGCCCTGTCACATGATAAGGGCAAAGGGCCACCCGCGCCACCCTCTCAACGCAGCCATGGCCAGAGAGAGAGAGGGAGATCGTGTCGGGACCCCCCCCCACTGGACCCCAGGTAATTTAAAGCATTTTGGGGGGGGGTTTGGGAGGGTGGGGGATTTCTTTTAAAGGTTGGGGTGGGTTTTAGGGTTTTTTTGGTGTGCCGGTTTTCCCGCCCTCCCCGATTTACAATTTTTAACGATTTAAAAAAAAAAAAAAAAAAACCCACGACGATAAGATTTCCCTCCCCCCCAGCCAAAATCGATCGTTAAGACGATCGATCACACGATTCACACCTCTAGTATAATGCATTTGTGATAAGTCTTTATATAGGCCAATAAGGTTTTAATGGGAAATTGGATTTACCTGGGTAATTGGGTTCAGTTGGGAGGGATATTTGTTTGTATTTGATTAGTGAACTGTAACACACATTGAATGGAGCAACAACTTCTAGCACTTCTACCAAATTCTGAAAAGAGCTATGGTGTGGTCCATGTGTCTCCAGTGGAACAGCATCACTGTAATGATGGGACTGTCAAGGGTCATAGAGAGATAAAACCACCAAGCAAATACAGTTTGCCTCAAAGGATTTCTTACTATCTCATTTGTGATCACCTATGCTCCAATTTTTCTCTCCAACCATAAATGCCATAAAAATTAGACAAAAGCAAGGCCCTCTTAGGTTTAAAATTCAATGACTTTGAAGAGGTCAATCAGTCAAAACAAGTATTAATTTAATTTTGTCTCAATATATTCATTTCTATTTTCTGAAGAACTATTATAGTTACTAAACCAATCTTATAATATATTCCAACTATTCTGAAACCACCTAAACTGAAAGTCGCAGGAATTAATGAGAAATGTTCTTGATTACTCTTGAGAAATATTTATTTCCACATCTTAAATAGTTTAAAATTAACATAAAAGGAGGTTGTCAAAGTCAGTGGATGTCATTTAAAAAAAATGGAAGACCTTTTTTATGAAAGGTGGCTTGTAAGTAGCTTTTTTTAAGACATTGATTTCTTGACACAGAACAAAATTATAATGTTGCTAATAACAATTTAAAGGCATGAGACAGAACTAAAAAACACATTGATGAGGTTGGTCCCTTCAGTTATTGCCTGGACTCCCCACAATTACATCAACAATTTTCCTTCTAAAGAGATAAGACTCATATGAGAGAAATAACGAAAGTAAAACAGAAGAGTTTTAGAAGAAAATATTACTGGCATGGTAAGATATTATTTAAAGGATAGTGCACAGAAATAACTAGTGCCCAAATATTTTGATCACTGAATGAAGTATACAAATTAACTTGGAATGGAAAAAGTAACTGCTAGAGTTTTTGTAAATACACCAAATGTACTAAATAATGGTAACTTTAAAACAAACGCGCTAGCACCCATATGGTGGAATTTTAAATCGTGCAAGCAGTTTAATGCGTATAATTTAAAATACGCCAACTGCACGCATGTGTGCTCCTAATTTTAAACGGTTACTCCAGCAAGCATATTTTGTGTATCTTCCTTATGACATTGTCTGCTTTAACATATGCAGGTAAGTGGATTTGAAAACATACTTGCATTAAGCATTTTATCATTTAGTCCACTAATAATGTATGGATTGTGAGCCCTTGTGCTGTGGCAAGGTTGACACTGCCTAGTGAGTGAGCTCACTAGGCCCATGCCAACAGCTGGCGGATGTGCATTGGACTGGAGCTTTGCCTAAACCTGCCCTGTTCCCCATAGTTTGAGCCCTTGGGTTCCAGGGGCCAGCAGGACATAGGTGAGTCCCAAGGATGATCCACAAGAGAGTCCAGAGACAGGCCAAGCATTAGAGCAGAGAGCAGATAGAATGTCAAGGGTGAAGCTGAGTGGGGGTTATGAGTTGGAGAAGTCAGAAGAATACACCTGTGAAAATTACTTTACCCTTCCCTCTTATAATAATAGCGCCCACTATGTCTTTTTAGTGAAATAATGAAAGCAATATTTTCCCTATATAATATCTGTGCACAACAGGTACTTATGAGAACACCTTATGTAAAGGTAATTTCCACAACTAATAGGGGATAATTATTTATAAAGGCCTTAAAGAAACTGCCACCTTTCCTGAAGAGGAGGGAGTGTCTCCTTTTGCCCCTGCTCCCCCCCCCCCCAGATGGTTTTGGCCAAGCAAGTTCTCGTTGGAGACAGGTCAGTACTGGAGATCATGGGTCATTGCAGAGACTAGTCTTACTGTCTGTTAGCTCTTTATCAGGGAATTTGAATCAGGTATGAAAGGCTAGGGTTTCAAACCTCTGGAATCAGAGATGCGCGAAAAGGATTTCTTTGTCTCGTTTTTCTGAAATATTGCCAAAACTACTAATAAGAGAACTTTGCTGTGTGAGTTCTCTAAGATGGCATATTTCTTGTCTTTTTTTTTTTTTGCACTGCTCTGATCACCATATTGCAATCACTACCTAACACATTCTAGTTTGGGCAGTTTCCAGATGTGATCTTGACCAAGCCAGAGAAAGGAAGGGCTACTATAAGAATCTGTGAAGAGGTGGGGGGGGGGGAAGACTGTGGACTATTTCTAGCAGTTGTAGGGAAAGAAAGAGAACTATAGGGCATGGAGCAAGAGTTGTCTTTTAGTATGCAAACATTATAACTATGGGACAGGATTTTTTTCTCAAAAACAAAAATCACATACTAATACACGGGGCTAGGCAAGGTCAGGTTTAGCTGGCAAATAAGGGATTGATCAAAGTCAAAAGCAGAGGTCAGAACCAAAGAATCAGGCCAAGACAGGGAAGACACAGAGGAACAAGACAAGTCAGACAAAATAAGGCAAGATGAGATACCAAGAGACAGAATAAGACAAAGCAAAACCAGATTCTGAAGACAAGTACAACACAACAGAGGCCAAGCAAAGGCAGGAGAGGGCAAGGCAGGTCGAGGATGGATGAGGCAAAGCTGGACAAGGCTAGATGAGGCAAGGCTGGACAAGACAAGACTGACATGGCTGAAGTCAGGAATAGGAACACAATGCAGCACGTATTGCAGCAGATAGGCCTGGCATCGGATGGAGGCACGGCAAGGCTTTAAATACCCCATCGCACCGACTTAATTGGGGAGCACTGCTTCTTTTCCCTCCATGGGACCTTTAATACTAGGGCTGGAGTGCGTGCACATGCCTTAAGTATGGCACATTAGGCTCAGGACCACAATGGTGGCATTGGAGAAGCTGGGGCCTTGGCGGTGGTGAGTGCTGCCGGTCGCAGTAGCCTGCTGCAGCTGGCCAATGTAACAGTATGCCCCTCTACTAACCCCCTCGCTAGGCCTCTTGTCTTCAGCTTTTGGGAAGAATATTGATGGAATACTTTTCCCATCTGGGAAACTGGGAGTTTAGACATGAGTTCTAGAGAGGGTTCCGAGAATTCTTCAGTTTTGGAGAAACATGAAAGACACAATTGATCCTTTTCTGAGGGAGGAAATTGTTAGAAAAGATGAAGGCATGGCACATGAGTCCATGAGTCATCACATTGAACAAGGATAGCCCTACCCTACTGGCAGTGGCTTCTACCTCAATGGTGATGGACTTCGAGGAATCTAGACTGTCACCATAGCTAAGAGGCTGTGTTGTGTATGTTGGTAACAGTGATGTACTGGAGTGACAGGTCCTACAGACTAGGCAAGATTGTCCAAGCCAGCAAGATTGGAGGCAAAGATTTAACAGAATAGTGTTCCTGACAGAAGAGATCCCAGTGGGTTATTTTTAAGGTGCCCCAATCTATAGCAGGTTGATGGAGTCAGAGTCAAGGCATTCTGAGAATAACAGGGTTGACCACTCTGGGAATTACATAGAATGCAATAATTTCCAGACGAAGACCAATCTGCATCATGATAGGCAAGGTGACTATAGTCAAGGTGCCGGGCAGGGGCTCACTGTAAAATGAAGAGATGGAGCGAGTTATGGTCAGTGTGATAGTGGACCAGCCATACTGGTGCAGCAATGACTCCTGGATAAAATTTCCCACTGCTCCCGAGTCTCGTAATGCTTCAGTCTGAATAATGATCTACCTGAAGGTGACCTACAGGTACTGCCAGCTGCAGAGATTGGACTGGCGGGCTCAGAACTGCCTTCCCTAATCAAGCTCCCCATTCAGAGATGTTCACGACTTGTCAGGGCAGTTGCTAGCAAAATTCCCCTGTGCTGCACAGCAAAGGCAAATGTTATGTTGTCTTTGCCTCTGTTTTTCCTCATTTAAAAGCCGGGTCCTTACCCAGCTGCATGGGTTCTTCAGAGGCGACAACCCTCAAGGAGTTTGAAGTAGACTCCAGGGTTTGCTGAAACTTAGAAGTCAGGTGGATAGGCTGGTGAGAGCCCTTTTTCTCCCGAGCTTGTTCTTGAAATCTTAAATCTATTCAGATGGCCAAGGTAAAGTCTTCTTCTAGAGAAGGTTGGAAATCTCGGCCGGCTAGCTTGTCTTTTATTCTAACATCTAAGCCTTGCCAGATGATGGCTGTTTGACTGTCCTCATTCCAGACTAGCTCAGAGGCCAAAGTGGTTTTTATATATATAGCACTACTTCTGCTCCTTTCTTCCTTCCCTGTCCTTCCTGAATAAGTTGTATCCTGAAATAACGAAGTGTGGTTTTTCATGTACCACATCTCCATGTGAGCCACTATATCTAAGTCAGACTCTTTCATGATTACCTCTAGATCTGCGACTTTATTTCCTAAACTGTGGGCATTACTATGCATAGCTTTCCAGATTTTGCCCTTTTTTCCAATTTCTATAGAAATGTTAATATTTTATTTACATAAGGCCTTTTACTTACCTGATGGCTTTTTTCACCCATTCCCAATGATCTTGGTTAGATAGGAGGATTATACTATGCATGTACCTGTCTCCAGAACCAGACACTAGAATAAATAAATTTTATTTTACTTTATCTGAAGCTGGTAGAATGAAAGAAGAAATAACGCAAACAAATAACAGGAAAATGATTAGCTTCTCACTGTGTACCACTTTACAGCAATACTATTAACACTCTATTTTCCTTTTTACAGGTAACAGTAAATAGTAGATAGTAGATAAGTCAAGTTTCATTCTCTATTTCTTTTAAGATTCCCACTTCACTCAAGTAAGTAATTAAATATATATTCACTCTAACACCCCGAATATATATATTCCTTTACGCATTTTTTAACCTTATTCCTTTTGTATTCCAAGAACTTCAGAATATGGTGGCCCACATTCAGTAATCCGCTAAAGTTTCCCAGATAACATGTCATAGATATTCAGTGGATGTTCCTACCTTTAACAGGATAACTTTAAACCTAACTGGCTAGCTTTTGAATATGGCCAGTTAGGTTTAAAGTTTTCAGGTCTTGTGCGGCCAGATTACTTTCCACTTAATTGGATAAGTATATCTTCAAATGTATCCAGTTAAGTGGCAGTGTGCAATAAAATTTAAAAAGTGCCTTGCAGGTCTGCGGCCCAATTCCCACCATGCCTCCCCCATATGTCACAACTGGCCCTGCTGGACCGAACAGGCCCCTATCCCCCCAAACCCTCACCGAAGACTTTAAAAAATACATTGCAGTATTGCATATTGACCCCCACCCCTGCTTCCATTTTTTCCAAAGGATTTCCCTCCCCCCCATACCCCCCCCCCCCATGTCCTACCCATCTGTAACCTCAGGAATACGTACCCCCATGCTCCCAGATTCTGAAAATCCCTTTCAGGAGTGAGGAATCTCTTACCTTTGTGCAGTGATTCCTGCGCAGCTGTGATAAGAAAATTGATGGAAGCATCAAGCTATCCTGCAGCTCGTGCTTCCCCTGCTGTTGCTGGAAGTGTAAACTAGTGGAAGCTTACACTTCCAGCAAGTTTCCTGTCAGAGCAGCACTGGAGACACCAGGATGGGATATGAAATACCTCGCTCCCAGCAGGGAGGACAGGGGCTTCATGTTCCTGAGGCTGCAGGTGGGTAAAGGGTGGAAGGGAGCACAGGAGGGAGCCTTTTAAAAAATGGGGAAGGGGGGGGGGGTGGAAGGCCAATCCCAGACCCCTTCAATATTTTTTAGATGGGGGTGGGGCTGCTTGGTCTGACAGGGACAGTTAAGACATATTTGGGCAAGGCACTTTTTATATATTTAGTTATTTAACAGTGCCACTTATCTGGATATCTTTGAAGATATCCGGTTAAGTGGAAAGCTATCTGGCCATACAAAGCAGATCTAAAGTTATTCGGCTAACTTATAGGGAGTGTCACACATTAAATAGCGCAGTGCGCGGAAACATCAAATTTTGCAAATGAGAATGCAAAGAAGGCAAATGTATGTAAATTAAGGGCACACTAAAATATCTGGAAGCAGATAATGTGGGGAATAACTACAGCTTTTTAATTTGAGTTATCTTTTTTTTTTATATATCACACGATAACAGTTATCGCACGATAGTTTTAGTATTCTACCTTGAAACACTTACTGAGACCTGCTGAACCTATAAAAAGAAAGACTTCTCTTCACTTTACTCCCAAGCCTTCCTTCCATGAGCCACAATGTTCGGTGTCACTTTACTAGTTTTGGTACACTAGATGTTTCAGCAAGCTCATCATGTTATAATTAATTAGTGAGGTTTGGGTAGACCCTTGGACACTGTGGCAGCTGACCATGCCCACGGGGGGAAGTCCCATGAGGGGCCACAGGTCAGGCTCAGCTAGGACACACAAACACAGAGATTGATCTTTTATTAGACAATGTGATGAAGCCACCAGAGGTGGCAGTGGTGAGCAGCAGAAGTAGCCCAGCTGGGCTAGTATCCCTCTGGCACTGGAACAGCAACTCCTCCTGTAGCAGTGCTGTAATGGAAAGAACTGAGAATAATGAGTACAGTGGAATATGCACAAAGCCCCAGTGTGCAGAACCCCAGGATAGGGAGAGCAGGCCCTCGAGGAGCGAGTACCTGATCCCTGAGAGCTGAGAGGCTTGAAGGTAATGTACTCACACAGCAGTTCCATGTAGGAGATGGCACTAGGGCTAGAACGGAGGCAGGCCCTCGAGGAGCGAGTACCTGGTTCCAGGGAACAGCTCTGAGGTGAAGATGGTAGTACTCACTGGTGTTGAAGATAGCGAATCCTTCCAGGCAGAAGAGAAGGTAGGAGCAGGCAGCGAGTCAGGGAACATGGGCCCTCGAGGAGCGAGTACCTGTTTCCTGATAGCGACCTGAAAAGCAAGTGAGGCCCCCGAGGAGCAGGTACCCCGTTAGTGTTAAGAGTCCAATAGAAGATTGGAGGCAGAGTAGCTGGGTACGGAGAGCGAATCCCATCCGTAAGATTCCCCCTTGCTAACTCAAAGGCTAGCAAACATCGTAGGCTTTAAATATCTGGGCAGCGTGACATCATCACAGGGGGACACCCCTGAGGTTCGCGCCAAGTAGGAAATAAGAGTGAGGGCCGCGCGGCGCGTGCACCCTAAGGTACCACTGGAGCATGGCGGGAGGCAGCGCCCAAGCTAAATTAAATTAAATGAAAGCCAGAACAGATGCAGGAAGCCTTTGGTCAAGTTCTCAACAACAATTTTAATTTAAAAAAAGGCAACAAAAATGTAAAAAGAGGAGGTGTCACAGTTTGGAAATGTTCCTCCCCATACAAATCTATAGCAAATAGGGAAACAAGGAGAGAAAGAACATGGGTTCCACATGCATTTTGGTCCCTTGGATAAGCTAAGTTGCATGTTAACTGTAACCAGCTTTTGCCATGGTTAGAAACCTTGTGCTGACAGAAAAAAAACCTGTTACTGGAAATAGCTTAGAGGAAGGATATAAAGGTAGTGATGATATAACCAGCTTCCCTACAATTGTAAAAGCTATATAGGATTAATTACATTTATTGTAATTAATTTACCAATTCAGACTACCTGGGAAGCTTAATGGGAATTTCCATATAGAACTATAAAAGGGGCTTAAAAGGGACTATTTTTGAAGTGATATGTAAAACAGTGATGTTACAGTAAAGAAGAAGATAATCAGTTGAGAGATAATGGTTGGAAAGAAATTGCAGAAGCACAGTGGGGGTGCTCTGCCCTTGTGTAAAGGGAAAAGTAAAAGAAACCCTCTAAAACAGACTGAAAACACTGGGAAACAGTCCTTTTGATTTAAAGCCATGTGTGCTTTTAAAGCTAAAGAGAAACAGAAGGATAATCAAAAGTAGAAACTAAAGTATAGAACTGTGGATAATTTAGTCTGTCTGATACTGAATCTGAATTGAATTAGAAAAGTCCTCAGAAGAAAAAGCTACAATGTGCTTTAAAAATCATTAATGATATTAAATTTACCAATTTGACTGCACTTTTGCTGTATTGGTTGCGGCACATTATGTGCATTTAACTGCTGGTTATTTAAATCTTTGGGATGATTTGTTCATCTGCACAGTTGACATAGGGCATGTTGTGTACGTACCATACATTATGTCGATTTGGTTTCAAGTAGATCGGCTGCTTGGTCAGCTGCCATCACAATTTGATTTATGGTATATTTTTGTATCATTGAAATTAGTTACATTATTTTGAATAGGTTTTTTTTTTTGTTTTGGATTATATTTTTCAGATGTACTAGTGTTATTTATTTAAAATGTCGAGATGACTAGTTTTGATGATAGCTGATTCAATCTATACATATACCTCTTTTGCAAGCATGTGTATTTTTATTTAGTTTGTGAGAATTCTGGAATATGTAAGTAGTTTGCAGCATTTTTTTATAAATTAGATTTCATCTTTAAATATATAGCCTATTATATTCATCATGTAACTAGAGTTTATATTTGATACAGACAGTAATTGTGTTCCAGTTGTAATTACTTCCCCTGAAGAAGCCTGTGGGGTAAAACAAGCAACCCTTGTTGGGGTGATTGAGGCATATACTTCAGGGAGAAGAAGTAGAAGTATTGGGGTGATTGTGAAGTATGTACCTGAAAGAAGAAATAGAAGCACCATTAGAAGATATATGTCAAGAAGAGTTTTTATATTTTTGTATAAACATTGAGTACATGGTAGAGGTGTGCATCCGTTTTCCATGTATTTGTAATCCTCAACTTATTTTTTGCTAAATACGTGGGGAGGCGAAATGCATCACAACTCCCCACATATTAAACAGATTTCTGTTTTATTCGGCCTAAATAAAAATTTAAACCCCCCCCACCCTCCTGACCCCCCCAAGACTTACCAAACCTCCCTGGTGGTCCAGCGGTGGGGTCCGGGAACTCACTCACACCCTCGGTGCTAGTTTCATCATGGCGCCGATAGCCTTTGTCACAGGGGCTACCGGTGCCATTGGTCAGCCCCTGTCACATGGCCATCGGCGCCATCTTGTGCTCCTACCATGTGACAGGGACTGACCAATGGCACCGGTAGCCCCTGTGACATAGTATGGGCAAAGGCTATCGGCACCATTTTGAGTCCTGGCGTCGGACGGCAGGTCGCTCCGGCACCCCCGTTGGACCCACAGGGACTTTTGGCTAGCTTGGGGGGGCCTCCTGACCCCCACAAGACTTGCCAAAAGTCCAGCGGGGGTCCGGGAGCAACCTCCTTTCACGCCGGCCATCCGATCCCAATACTCAAATGGCGCCGATCGCCTTTGCCCTCACTATGACGGCGATCGGTGCCATTTTGAGTATTGGCATCGGACGGCGATTTTGAGTCTCAAAATGGCACCGATCGCTGTCATAGTGAGGGCAAAGGGAGTTTTGGTAAGTCTTGGGGGGGTCAGGAGGGTGGGGGGTTGTAGTTAATTTAGTAGTAACATATTTACAGATCGACAACTTATTAAATTCTCCATGCTTCCGCATGAAACAGAATTGACCCCCCACGAATACGTATCACGTACGCAAGGAAAACTTTTTGCCTGCACATCCCTAGAACATGGTGATATTTTATATGCTGGGTTAGAATGAGCTTGCGCTTAATGAGCGAAAGCCCCGCATAATGGGGATGCCTGAAAGAAGACACAGGCCTGACCCCATGACGCGCTGCCACTCCCAGACGGCAGTGCGTACGTCACAATGTCGACGGCGACGTCATCAGATTACGACACCACGTGAGGTCGCAGACCAATGATGTCGCTGTGCATTTAAAAGCCCCAATCTGGCCTCACACCGACCTTTTACATCACGTCTCCAATGAGGAGGCCCCTGTGCCATGATTGGCGCCATTGCGCCAAGACCCTTGTGCCATGCAGAGACCCTCGTGCTGCGATCAGCATTTCCGGGCTGGCAGCACAGATCCCCATGCCGCGATCGGCACCCTAAAAACAAACTAAAAAAAAGGTTTCTCCTGTGAAGCAAGCAGAGAGCCTGGTTGGGGCCATCTGGAAAATGAAACAAGAGGGAGCCTGGCTGGGACCGCATAGAAGAAAATTAATTCCACCTGAGACAAGGAAACCACACCAGATAATCGCAAATACTATAAAAAAATAAAAATAAAAAGGGGAAATGGCTCCCAGCATCCGGGAAGCAAAGAACAGCCCTGCATACGCACTTCAGCCTCCATAAGCAGCACAACATGGCATGGAGGCTAAATCAAGGGTGAATAGTGCACGGCAGCACGGGAAAGCACATGTGACACGTGTACTCACTTCGCACGTGTGTGCGACCGGCAGCACGCGTGGGGGGGGAGGTGCGGCGAGACTGTGAGTGGCGCTGTCCGAAGGGAATAATTCCCAAGCCGAGGCATGACAGAAACAGCAACAAGAGAAGATATTATACCAGAGGCGCAAGCAACCATATCCCAGGTCATGTCACATATGCCATCACTAAATGAGGGAATCACAGAGAAGACACCAAGAAATAAGATAAGAGAGTGAGAAGTCCAAAGAGGGATCATCCATGGAACTGGGAGTTTGTCCAGGAGATGCTGGTAAGGGAGAAGTGCCTGGGACCTCAGTGATAAATCAAGGTATAGAGGAGAGTGGAAAAACCGGGAGATTAGTCAAAGGGAAGAAAAAAGTTAAAGCCAAAGCTAAAGACAGATCCGATTCAAGCTCTAATAATTCCTCTGATTCTACCAGTTCTGAATCATCATCGGAATACAATCAAGATAAGGTGACGGATGCTGACAGGGGACCCCTACATTGACGACCTTATCACA
Organism: Rhinatrema bivittatum; assembly: GCF_901001135.1. Classification (NCBI taxonomy): domain Eukaryota; kingdom Metazoa; phylum Chordata; class Amphibia; order Gymnophiona; family Rhinatrematidae; genus Rhinatrema; species Rhinatrema bivittatum. The sequence goes on along the minus strand of NC_042615.1, from coordinate 631,598,479 downwards.
GTTATGGGAGAGTGTACCAAATGAATTAAGGAGAAAAATCAAGAAGCAAACATACATTGATACCTTTAGAATCATGAAGGGTCGGTGGAGAACCAGAGATAAGAAGAAAGACAAACAGCGAGATCACGCACTAGGTGTGGATAAACCTATTACAATAAATATAGTAAATTGGATGAGGGCCTTCCTGCAGATGACGAGTGTGATGGGACATGATGATCCATCGCAGTATGGTTACATGCTCAGCTATGCCGATACAATACTAGGGTCGCTTTCAATGATAGAGTCTACGCTCTGTATTAGTAATCATGCCACCAGGAGGGTGGAGTTAGCAATTTGTTGTGAATCTGCTAAGGAGTTAGCAATCTGTTATAGATCACCTCCTCCAGAGGGGAGTCGTGAGTAATCTGATCAATGCTGCTTCCTCAAGGGGAGGAGCTAACAATCTGTAATACTTTGTAGGCGGGGTCATGAAAATCCGACTGGCTGGGGGGGGTCCCCAGGACAGGGTTGAGAACCACTGTTCTAGGTTAACACCATAACAAATACATAATCTAGTTCATATTAATACATATTCTAGGACATCTCAATAGGAACTATATAATCTAGTTCATATTCATACATTTTTAGGTCAATACAGTGGTAAATACCAATTCTGATTCTGCTAATATTACACTAGATATACAGATATTACATTTATACTAGATATTACACTAGATATACAGACACAATTTCAGTAGTGGAAGAGTGAATGCTTGGTGAATTAAATTTGTTCCCACTAAAGCAAATAAATTTAGGGAAAAAATAATTTCCCTCTCTTTATAAATACATATCTAGTACAAGATGGTCTCTGATGAAGGAAGAGTCATGTGCCAGGGAGTTAGTCTCTGTTAAAATCTTTTTAAAGATAGTATTGTAAATTCTTGTGTTTCTGACCAGAGAGGATGAAGAAGAGAACCAGATGAGAAGACAGTGTACCCAAAACTTTTAAATGAAAGAGTACACCAATAGCACACAATAGTTATGGCCAGAATATAGACACTATAAGAAAACAAACGCAGGGTAAGAAAAGATAAAGTGGGATAAAAAGGAAATAGATACAGGAAAGAATAACATAAAGATAAGTGATAAATATATTTACTCAAGCACTGTTATCTTTTGCCAAATTTATGTAAAATTTAAGGAGACACAAAGCATCATTGTCCAAGAAGACACTCTAGGAAGAGCAAATAGAATTTAAAAAGAAAAAAACAAAGGACAGCACTTATCTGAACTGCAGAACTACTGTTTTTGTTCCTATTGAGGAAAAAGAAAAAGTTATTAGAGGTGTAAAAAGTTAGTAGTGAGAAATTTGTATTTAAAAGTTTGTAAAGTGATTTTTAATGTTTTAGCTTAAGTGTACCTCAAACACTGTTTCATTGGTTTTAAATGTTTTTTTTTTCAAATTTTATTAAACCTGCCATCTTATTTTTAATTTTTTGTTGAAATAAAAATTGTAAAATATAATAAAGAATTATACTAATTCTACAACATCATCCTTTGATTTATTTTACTCCCTGCTTTCTCTTCCAACCTCCAGGATCAACATTGGCCAGATGGCTTTATCCCATTCATTACCATTACCTGGTAGGGAAGAGCGCATGTGATCTCCTTCTGCTTATGAAGCATTTGGATGGGCCTATTCACAGTCTAGCTGTGACTAAAGTAGCAGGAAAGATATAGTGAAAAAAAAAATCAAAACAGAAGAGGTGTGCGTGGGGGGAGCACATTTATATTAGCCTGAGTATGACAGTTTGATATTCAGGCAGCTAAGTCAGATATTAAAGCTGAGATCTGTGCCTGGATTCCAAGTGAAAGTTCTGGTGAAGAGAAAGAGATCTGAAAGTTATTGGTGTAAAGAGAATATGGAAAGCATCTCTCTCTCTCTTTCTCTGTGGATTCTCCTTTCTTTTTTTTCTCTCTCTCATGCTGGTAGTCTCAGTCTCAGCCACTACAGTTCTAAGCCTTTTCCCTGCTGCCATACTTTTAAAGCAATGTTCCCTGATTCGTCATTGGAGGAAATCTTGAAAAATCCTCAGAGACAACTGAGCATTTATAGCTGTATATTGGCATTAAGGTCCATTTTCCAGGTCCAGATATTTGTTGTTTCATGCCAGTACAGACCTTTGATAAATATGATGGTAATATTCAGTGCTTCCTCAATGTTTCTTAAAAGTTCTGGTCCGTATAAATTTTGGATCAACATCAAGTTTGTGCTGGCACTTCCAATGGTACCTGATGTGTTTTATTTATGATAAGTATTATCATCCATTCAAATATGTAATCAAAATATCCACAAAGGATGAGGATTTTAATACTGAATATACAGTGTATAATTTTCTAAGCCCACAGTGTAGCAATAGAATAAAAAAGATCTTTTGATTATACTCTACAACATATGTACAGTAATCTTGATGTCAAAATAATTCAATAAAAGTGAAGCACTGAGAACTGTGATGAACTGTGAGGAATCCTTATTAGAGGCGTTATAAAGGTAAGATTGTGCTCTAGTATGATTGACTAAATTTATTCCGAAATAGATGAGCTTCTCTGACTTGTCTTGCAATAAGATAACAGAATAAATTGATCCCATCAAATATATAGCACCTAAAAGACAGGAATAGAAAGAGAATATCTCATCAGCCTAAAAAGATAACATGTTCAAAGTGACATATGAAGAAATACAGTTATGCTCAATTTATACCTAATTTTAGATGAGGAAAACTATCATGAATGGGGTTCTACCACAGAATTCCACTTGCATCATAGAAACAAGTTAATCTCAAACTGTTTTCTAATGTCACTGGAATATGAATCAAAATAATGTTTTATGATTGGCCTAGCATTATATGACAATACAAAAAAACTACCACCAAAGTACACTCAATTTATAAACAATAAAATGGGGCATAGAAACAATATATAGAAAATTATTGTGAAAAATGTGTGGTCCTGTGGAGCTAAATTAGTATAATATGGGAGACAAGACACTTAAAGAATATATCCATATAATCATACATCTTTTAAACAAACATACAAAGAATGTTTTTTAACACTTTACTGCATTTTAATATCTAATCCTAAGAGCAACATGATATTCTTGATCACCAACATAAGCTTATAAACTAACTACATATTTAATAAATGGAGTAAAATGTATCAATCTAATTAATTTTGCAATACAGAGGACACGTTCACTCAAACACTATCATGTCATATCAGTGTAATGAATAGACTCAAACTTGCTAAAACATTATTAAATCAACATGCCAGCAGATAATCTCACAAAGGAACCCCAAAACCTAGTCAACACACATTCAATAAATGGGTCAGGTTTTCCCTCAATTTCCATAAAAAAAATGGCCAGCCATTTCACCCCCCCCCCCCCCCATACCCCTTCTGCTACCCACCTTCGAATTATTACAAAAAAAAAAAAAAAATGGTTGGGGATAGTGGCACCCCCTCACACCTAGACCCAACAAGTTCATAAAAGAATATTTGGGGTCTAGTGAGGCAGCATCTGGAGTCCCCCACCCAATAAAAATCCCTTCCACCCCCAAATTTCAAAAATCTGCCAGAGGAAGGGCCTGGGGTGCCTACTAGCCCCGGGCCCATTCGGCACCATTTTCCAAAATGATGCCGACCTGACCTTGCCCTAGACTCATGGGTATTTTTATATGGAAATGAGATGGAGGAGAAATCTGTCCCATTTATTGAATCTATGTTGACTGGTCTGAGGGAGGCCATCATCATACAATCATCTGCTGGTATTAATAAACTTTTGTTGTCAGGGCTGCTTTGGGTAGCAGTCCCAGGGTAAGGAATGAAGGTCATGTTTGTCCCCAAGACACTTACTGCATTTGGTACATTTTTTTGTGGTGCTGGGCTCTTTAAGGGGATGGTAGCTCCATGTGTAGGAGGCTGCTATCTCATGGTAAAGGGCAAGGCCTAATGGAATTTTACCGTGAAACTAAACAAGATGGTGATACAGACATAATACTCCGCTCTTTAGAACTTCCCTATCCCCAGAGGTCTTGCAATCTAAGGGGGTCATTTTCAAAAGCGATCGCACGCGAAAAGTCCCTTTTCGCGTGCGATCACTAAATGGGGGTGGTGTCAGGGCGGAGTCAGCTCCGGAATAGGAGGAGTCGGGGAGGCACCAGGGCCGATGCTGCACAGACATCGCTGGCGACGAAAGGTAAAGACCTTTATCGCCGCCAGTTTCGCCCCGAATAACTACACCTTTTATGGTATAGTTATTCAGTGCGAAAGCTGGCAGCTCAGACCCCCCCCCCCCCCCAGCTTCGCTCCCCCACCCCCTGTTACCGCCAGATTTTCTAAGGTCTGCGACCTTAGAAAATCCAGCTCTTAATTTTGTAGATGAGGCAACAGAGGGTAAGGTGGGTATTTATATCACTATCACTTGAGGTGAGGTTTGGTGGTTGTCTAGGTTTTGTGGCCTGTTTTACATTCACAGGGAGACATACAAATAGCACAGTTCACATCAGTGAAAATTTGACATGATTTGGAGTGAGGAAAGTCACACAAAGATGAGATTTCTACAATGTTCTCTCACCCTAGCTTGATGGACAGCTGGCCCTCCTATAGTGATATAAATAGTTGACTACTATGTATACCACCCCAGCGGCTCTCTCTCTCCACTCCACTCCTCTCCCTTTTCCACTCCCCTCTCCCTGCCCAACAATGCCCAAAATGGAACTTGTGATATTTATCACAATTTCTATTTTGGGCATATCATACAGCTTAACGCCAGGAAAAAGGTATAGTTATTTCCGGCATTAAAAACATGCATTATGCTATCACATACTGCAATAATGCCCCTCATTTTCATAGATCCCACCCAAACCCCTCCCCAATTCATCCCCTTTCAATAAATTCCAAAAATTTGCAATTGTGCCATGCATTACGATAAATATCGTAGGCGTTACGGCCTTAGGGGTGGATTTTAAAAGGCCTGCGCACGTAAATCCTTCTGGATTTACACGCACAGGGCCCTCGCGTGCCGGTGCACCTATTTTGCATAGGCCGCCGGCGCACGTAAGGCCCCGGGAGGTGCGTAATTCCCGGGGCTTTCAAAAAGGGGCGGGAGGGGGCATGTCCGGGGGCGTTCCCGAACGACGCGGCGTTTCGGGGTCGTGCCGCGGCATTTCGGGGCAGACCCGGGGGCGTGGTGCCAGCCCGGGGGTGTGGTCAAGGCCTCCGGACCATCCCCCGTGACCGGAGGACGGAGCGGGGCTGCCGGCCGGCGCGCGCAAAGTTACCGACAAAGGTAGGGGGGGTTAGATAGGACCGGGGGGGGGGGGGTGGGTTAGGTAGGGGAAGGGAGGGGAAGGTGGGGGGAGGGCGAAGGAAAGTTCCCTCCGAGGCCGCTCCGAAATCGGAGCGGCCTCGGAGGGAACAGGCAGCGCGCGCTGGGCTCGGCGCGCGCAGGTTGCACAAATGTGCACCCCCTTGCGCGCGCCGACCCCGGATTTTATAAGATACGCACGGCTACGCGCGTATCTTATAAAATCGAGCGTAATTTTGTTTGCGCCTAGTGCGCAAACAAAAGTACGCGATCGTGTATTTTTTAAAGATCTACCCCTTAATGTCCATGATAACGCCATAACACATTTTGATCAATGACCCTGTTAGACATTAATCTTTGAATATTTACTGCACTATGAATATAGTAACAAGGCAGAAAAAATACTTGCATACAGGATAACGCTAATGAATAGATATATAGAGGAAATTTCCCCTAAGGATGGTGTTTCTTTGAGAGACTCTAAAGAAATCAGTGATGCCTGTGAAACCTATTACCAAAAGTTATATACCTCAGGTTTTGATAGAAATATATATAAAGTGGAAACATTTTTGGAAGCTCGCCCCGAGCCCGTTTCGGGGCGGGTAGGATAATGTGGGCCCAGGCCCACCGTGGGATAGGGCGGGCCCTAGGGAGGTCGGCGAGAGGGCAGCGGGGGGGGGGGGGGGGGGAGCAGGGACGCCGGGCTGTGGGCAGGGATTGGCTGCCGAAAGGTGTTGCCGGGCGACGCCCGGCTCCCCCCTCCCCTCGGGCAGTGCCGACGAGGCAGCGCGCGCATAGGGAGCAAGTGATCAGGCACACGTGCGTGTGCAGGCGGGCGCGTGTGGACTGCGAGCGGCGGTCTCGCGGTTTCCCTCCCACCCACCCTTCGGCCTGGTTCTTGTTGGTTTTGGGGGTGTTGTCACAGCAGGGGTGGCGGTTGGCCCGAGCCAGAATAGTTGATGTTTGTTAGTTAATGGGGGGTTTCAGCTGGAAGTGGACGGCGGTGACAACTGGGGCTGTTGTCGGCGATGGGGGCTCCTTGCCGGAAAGTGGCGGGAGACCCGGGGCCCTGACTCCTTGCAGGTTGGCGGCGGGAGTCCACCCGGGTTTGCTCCTTGCAGGCAGGTGGCGGGAGTATACACCCGGCGTGAGAGGCGGGGACATTGAGCCGGGTGGCTGGCGGCGGCTATCCTGCCGGAGGAGTGGCGGATGGTCAGGGGTGGAAGCTGAAACAGGGGAATGTTGTAAGTGTTAATGTGTGCGGGCTCGGGCCTCTTTGTTAATAAAGCTGAGGCCTTATTTTACCCAAACAGTTGTGATGATGGTTATTTGGCATGTGAAAGGGTGTGGAAGGGAGCGAGTGTGGTCCTGGATGCCCATATTATCAATAATTTGAATATCAATATTTTGTCTAATGATGAAGCAGACATGCTTAAGAGGAAAATCATTGAATTCAAGGTGGATAAGGAAATTAAGTCACTCAGCTCAGAGAAATGTCTAGGCAAAGGTGGCTTGATGTTAAATTATCACAAACATTTTTGCTTATCTCTTGATTCCCAAATTAATTGAATTATACAAAGGGATGTTAAAGGGGAAACCCTTCTCCAAATCAATGATCTGTTGCTTCAAAGCAAGAGAAAGCATGCAAAGAACTATGAATCACATAGGCCTATAGCCCTTTTGAATGTTAATATTTAAATATTTGCAAAGGACTTAGCAGACAGGCTGGAACTTATTTTCCCTAAATTAGACCACAGGGGTCAGACGGGTTTCATTAAGGGCTGACAAGGTTCAGACAATATTACAAGAACAATTAATAGTTAACCTGGTTAGTAAGGGCAATCAAAAAGCCATTCTTCTTTCCTTTGATGCAGAAAAGGCATTCAGTCGGTTTGAATGGCTATTCCTCTTCATTACCTTTAGACGGATGAAATTAGGAAACAACCTAATTAAATGGATTGAGGGATTCTATGGTGATCCTAAAGTCCAAGTTAGAATTAATGGGGTTAATTTGGGTTTGTTCACACTGGATCAAGGGATAAGCAGTGGTGCGTTCTATACCCCCTTTTATTTGGATTGTCTCTAAAGCCATTGACCACCTTTACTAATTATGTATTACTATTTTTCCATAAACCAGATAGGTCATTAAAGATTTTGTATGGCATGATAAAAAATTTGATAATCTCTCAGAGTACAATATTAATATGAATAAAACCTAATTCCTGGACCTGGGTATTGCTCTGACAATAAGAAAAGATATTAGAATAAAGTTCCCATCTAAGTGGGCACAAGGACACATAAAATACCTGGGTTGTCCAATCCTGAGTAAGTTAATAGAGTCTTTGAATTGAATTTATTGCCTTTTTTGAAAACATTAAGGACTTAAATGCTTGAGCACCTCTATAGCTGTCTTGGTTACATAGAATAACTGCTATGAAAATGAATGTTTTTCTAAGAATGCTGCTTATGTTTGATATGCTTCGTATACAGGTCCCAGTAATGTTTTCTAATGAGCTTAGTAAATAAATTGAAAAGTTTGTACAGGGGTGAAAAAAAAGCATTTGTGAAAAGCAAAGTCTTAACAGGGCTTAAAGATAGAGGAGCACATGAATTGACAGATTTTATGAATCATCAAAGAGCTAAGTAACAAGAGTCTCGTAATGTGGCAGAAAGAGTTCTCAGAGGAGCCCTAGGTAGATGTGGAAAAGCAGGCCTTAGCCCCAAATGTTCTTTACAGGTCCTTCTTAGACTTTCCTACCAAGTACAAAAACACTTGTTGGGAACATTCTTTTTTCAAAAGAATTTAAAAGCATGTCAAAATCTAAAAGCTAAGGAAAAGATTTCATCCCAGTCATTGCCTTTAATTCCATTATGGAATAATCCAATATCGTTGAGTCTTCTAAATCCAAGATCTTTGAAATGACTAAACAAATAGAAATTAATCAAGTCTGTCAATTGTTCAAGGAGGGGGATTTCTTATTTCTGGTGGCTCTAGCAGCAAAACCTACTACTTAGGAGCTTCCTATATTCAATTATTTATAATTCAAAGGGATTGTGAACTCGATTCATGACGAAATCCAATATAGTAGGCATTTCCTATTTTGTTTTATTATGTGTTCAAAAAGAGATGAAGAAAAAAACAATGAAAATTTCATTGGTTTTCTTTATTTCATTTTGAAAAAAATTATAGACTTCCCTGCTGACCCACAGCCTGCCCCACTGACCTGTGGCCTGATCTGAACCTACCTGCTGACCTGTGGTCTTTCTGGGAATCTGACCCAGAGTCTATCTGACCCCTCCCTCCATCCTTCCCAAAATTATTCTGCGGCTGGGAACTACCCCAGCCACCAGGGCCGGCGGAAGCACTAGGCAAACTAGGCGATCGCCTAGGGCGCTGAGCATTAGGGGGCGCCAAGCCGCTGATGGCCAATGGCCGCCGTTGGACGTCATCCCAATGGCGGCTGAGCAGTGAACTACTGCTATGCTGTGTGCCGGATACACACAGCAAGAAGATCGGCAGGACCGTGGTACAGTCGCGTCTAAACATGCTGGTGCTCCTCCTCCTTCCTGCCCGCGCGGCCCCGGAAGAAAAATGTTGCCGGAGCCGCGCGGGCAGGAAGGAGGAGGAGCATCAGCCAATGCAGGAACTTCTCCTCCTTCCTGCCCACGCGGCCCCGGAAGAAAAATGTTGCCGGAGCCGCGCGGGCAGGAAGGAGGAGGAGCATCAGCCAATGCAGGAACTTCTCCTCCTTCCTGCCCGCGCGGCCCCGGAAGAAAAATGTTGCCGGAGCCGCGCGGGCAGGAAAGAGGAGGAGCATCAGCCGCGTGCAGAAGAGGATCAGCGCGGCTCGAGAAGACCGGGGCCGCTGCAGAGCCCATCCTGCAGTGGCCTGTGAAGAGGAGGCCCAGAGGTGAGAGAGAGACTGAGGGTTTGTACAGTGTGTATGTGTGAGTGTATGAGATGAGTTGAGAGACTGTGTGTGTGTATGTGTGTGTGTGTGAAGACCTGAATGTTTGCAGAGACAGCATGGGAGAGCCTCTGTGTGTGTGAGAGACAGCATGTGATAGTGAGAGCCTGTGCTTGAGCAAGACAGCATGTAGGAGTGAGAGAGAGCCTGTGTGTGTGAGTCAGCATGTGACAGTGAGAGCCTGTGTGTAGGAATGATTGTATGAGAGAGAGCATGTGACAGTGAGAGCCTGTGCTTGAGCAGGACAGCATGTGGGAGTGAGAGAGAGCCTGTGTGTGTGAGTCAGCATGTGACAATGAGAGCCTGTGTAGGAATGATTGTATGAGAGAGAGCATGTGACAGTGAGAACCTGTGCTTGAGCAAGACAGCATGTGGGAGTGAGAGTTAGACAGGATGTGCAAGAGAGAGACTGTGTATAAATGATTGTATGAGGGACCGCATGTGAGAATGAGTGCCTGTGTATGTGAGAGAGAGAAAGCATGTGAGAATGAGAACCTGACTGTGTGTTTGAGGGAAGCAGACAGATGGAGAGAAAAGAAATATGTTATAAAAGGAATTGGCAAAAAAATAAGAAAGGGAAGGTGGAAAAAAAAAGCCTGTGACCAACCGATTAGAAAACTAAGATCAGACAGCAAATGTAAAAAGAAATAAATTACTTTTTACTGATTGGAACATGTAATCTTTGGGAATGTGCAAGAGTAGCACTTTCTCTATGCGGATCTCACAATGTACGAGATCAGCATAGAGGAACTGGAAGCCCATGGGGCCTGCACAGAGGAGGCAGCAGAATGGGCTTCAGTGCCAATAGCAGCAATCAGCACCTCCGCAATAGCCATACAGCAGCAGTGACAGTGGCAGCAGAGGGATGAGAGAGGCTCTGAGGTTGCTGGCAAAAGAAAGAGAGGGGGTCTCTGCCTTTAGTGTGTGCATGTGTATGAATGGGAGTCTGCCTGGCGGTGTATGTGTGTGAATGCATGGGTGCCTGCCTGAGGGTGTGTCTGTGAATGAGAATGTATGGGTGTCTTCCTGGGGTTTGTATGTGTGAGAATAGGTGCCTGCCTGTTTGTGGTGTATGTGTGTGTGTGAGAATAAATTGGTGCCTGCCTGGGGGTCTGTGTGTGTGAGAATGAATGTGTGCATGCCTGGGGGATGGGGAGGGAGTGGTGTGAAAATGAATGGGAGCCTGCCTGGGGTTCAGTGTGAGAATGACTAGGAGCTTGCCTGTGTGTGTGTGTCTGTGTGAGAACGAGTGGGAGCTTGCCTGGGAGTGTGTGTTTGTGTGTATGTGAGGGAGCCAGTGAGAGTGAGAGCATGAGTGTGTATGAGAAAATCCAGGGGAGTAAGAGTTTGTGTGGGGGTGTGTGTGGAGGGGGAGAGAGTGCCTTAGAGCCTGAGTGTGTCAGTGTCTGTGAGAGCGAGAGGTTATGGTTGGGTATAAGAGCATGAATGTGTATGTATGTGACAGTGTATGTGTGAGAGAGAATGGACATGTGAGTATGTGTGAGAGAGAGAGGATAACCTCCTAATCCTCGACAATATCAGGGTGACTGGAAATCAAGAGCTCCCATGTATGGACAGCAGGGGCTTTTTAAAATCCTTATTAGTTTTAATTATTGTGTGTTATTTGTTATATGTACTGTTTTGAAATATTTTATTGGTGTTTGGGAAATTGTAAAAAATGTATATGATTTTAATTAATAGAAATTCTATTTATCAGTAGTTTTAAAATATTTTATTAGTATGGTTTTACTATTATAACTGATGCTTTGTTTCTTGATTTTATTTGTTTTATGAGGAATGGTTGTTCTGTTTTTCCATTGCTAATACACAGAGTCTGGCTTCTTGGGGTTTCCATTTCAGTTTTTTCTAATTTGTGCTCCTTTATTTTGTATTCTGTATTTGGTGAGGGTCTGTCTCTGCTCTGTGTGTGTGACCATGATGAGAGATTCTGCTATCATATAGTGTCTGTATAGAGATCTATAGCAATTGGGTTTGTTTTGTTTCCTCAGTAGGTGGTGTATTGGTATTCTAGGACCCAGTGTAATATTTACCCTTGCTTATTCACAGGTAGGGTTATTGTTGTTTGAGTCCTTGGTGTTATTACTGTTATGTTATGATGGGATTGCAGTATAGATTTTGGGTGTCTCTTTTGCGGTGCTTTATGTTAGTTCACAATGTGTCTGGCAGTGGAAGGTGTTTGTGCTGCTGTTACTGTGAGGTGACACCAGAATTTGAAAATATCTTTTAGTATGATGAGCTGTAAGGGAAACATCCAAGCTCCATTGTTTGGGGGAATTTCAGTGGATGCACAGAGATACAGAACTGGAGGTGCAGGATTTGTATTGACATTCTGTCCCTTCCTATATATTCCAGACTTCACTCTCATAATCCATATAGAATTAGTTGAATGAGGCTATCAAATAATTTTATAGTAGCTTTACTAGAAGTGTGAAACTGGCCAGCTTTTTAAAATAATGCAGAGGACCCTTTGGACTTTTTTTAACAACACTTTTTTTTATAAACAATTTTAAAGCAGGATCCATGCTATAGAGGTGGGTGTGATGAAGAAATGTCATTTTGGCTCCCCCCCCACCCAAAACAAATTCTTCTGTCTAGAGATGCCACTGATTTTCTGTGGCACACAAATGCATTGGCCCCTGGGCGCCGGAGACCCTTGGTGCGCCACTGGGTGCAAGCCATATGGGGCTGCAAGTGGTGGCAAAGAGGAGTGGAGATTTGGCGGGCCGCAAGCAGTGCCCAATCTGCTCGCGACCCAGAAAACCCCAGTCAGCGGGCGTGATTGAGAATGAGGTAGGAGTCGGGGCCGAGAGGGGGGGGGGGGGGGGGCGCAAGGAAGAAGGCTCGCCTAGGGCGCCAAATCCCCTTGCACCGGCCCTGCCAGCCACCACTTACCCCTCCTGTGGGGTCAACAAAGTTGTAAAGGGGCAGGAGGAATGCCCACTCTCCTCCTGCCCCATTCATGGCCTCTTCAGAATGGTGCCGGTGAACCCTGAACTTAGCACCAAAGCAACTTTAAAAATGGCGCTGGCCTCAGGACTAGCAGGTACCATTTTCTTGAACAATCATTTTCTTGAACAGCCATGCTGAAGAGGGCATGGTTGGGGCAGGAGGCAAGTGGGCATCTCTCCTGCCCACAGGAGGGGTAAGTAGGGGCCAGGGTGATTTCTGACTTTGGCATCATTTCAGGAAGGAGGGAGGGGCAGACCCTGGTGCACACTTTTGGCTAGTAAGCAGACCGCAGGTCAGCAAAGCGGTGCCATGTGTCAGCAGGACGAGCCGCAGGTTAGGCCACAGTCCTGTAAGCTTCCCAACATTTCAGCTTTATTTTTTCCAGTTTTTGGAGGGTTTAAAATGTTTATTTCATCTCAGTAAAAATACCAAAATGAAATGAACGTTAAATAAAATGATTTTTAGATTTTAAACCGTGCAAAAACAAAATAAAACAAAATTTTGGAGACTGCACATTCCTATTCTATGGGGCGGATTTTCAGAGCCCTGCTCGCCTAAATCCGGGCGGATTTAGGCGAGCAGGGCCCTGCGCGCCGGTGCGCCGGTGCGCCTATGTTCAATAGGCCTACCGGCGCGTGCAGACCCCGGGACTCGCGTAAGTCCCGGGGTTTTCCGAGGGGGGCGTGCCGGGGGCGTGTCGAGGGGGCGGGCCCGATCCGCGCGGCGTTTTTGGGGCGGGTCCGGGGGCGTGGTTACGGCCCGGGGCGGTCTGGGGGCGTGGCCGCACCCTCCGGACCCGCCCCCAGGTCGCGTCCCGGCGCACTAGCGGCCCGCTGGCACGCAGGGATTTACGTCTCCCTCCGGGAGGCGTAAATCCCCCGACAAAGGTAAGAGGGGGGTTTAGACAGGGCCGGGCGGGTGGGTTAGGTAGGGGAAGGGAGGGGAAGGTGAGGGGAGGGCAAAAGAAAGTTCCCTCTGAGGCCGCTCCGATTTCGGAGCGGCCTCGGAGGGAACGGAGGTAGGCTGTGCGGCTCGGCGCGCGCCGGCTATACGGAATCGATAGCCTTGCGCGCGCCGATCCCGGATTTTAGCGGCTACGCGCGTATCTACTAAAATCCAGCGTACTTTTGTTTGCGCCTGATGCGCCAACAAAAGTACGCCAAATCGCGCTATTTGAAAATCTACCCCTATATGTATATCAATTAGGGAAATGGATATAAGATAATGTACTAATAATATACATCAGTTAAGCTACATAAAATGAATTTAGCCCCATCTAACCAGTGCTGGAGATGGTATATGAAAATTGGTTCCTTTATTCATATTGAGTGGATATATTCCAGTAATTAAGACCTATTGGCAAGAAATCCTTTCCTGGATTAAGCAATTCATACATTTTAATAAAGATAAAGATTCAAACATTTATGGGGATTAATTTATCTTTAGACCCTCAGTCACTTTTATTAGGGAAGAGGGGCCTCCTTAGATACCCATCTACTAGTAGGAACAATACTTTGCTCATTTCTAGAAGTGTCATATTTAAATGATCAATTGAACAGCTGTCTTAAGCTTGTCTGAAAGGTGTTTACTATGCACTAATCACATTCTGTGTGCGAGACAAATATCAGAATGAACAGAGAGTTTGGACACCCTTTCTAAAAGCTGTTGGGGGACAAGCATGTTTTCTTAAATTTTCTCTTAGATTCGCGGTTGCCAACGGGTGTATACTTTAATTGATTTTTGTGCTGTGGATCAACAAGTCCTATGTAAGTCATCTGCTGTCCGATAAAGAGGCATGACACATATACAATTGATTAAGGTCATCTGGAATAATGTAATTATATAGTAGATATAATCCTATGATAAATACTGTTCTATAGTTTTGAATACTATGTAAGTATGCTGGTTAAAGATTTTCCAGCAAGGAGTTATCTGCTGTACAATAAGTTCTTATTCATGTACTGTAGCTGAACATTCTAATAAAGAGAAGTTAATTAAAAAAAAAAAGAATATGTGCTTTTTACAAGTAATGGAGATTTCAAGAGCTTAAAAGACTTTATATAGATAAGTGCAAAATAAAGAAATGTCCAGCTGTCTTTAAGCTCTAATGAAACATATGTGAATTGTCCCTAACTACTCATTGAATCAGGCTAAGTGGCTCCTCAGAAACAATTTCACATTGACACAATTGTCAATTATAGTCAGGCAAAACCTGCTTTCTCCCCTTAACTCCAGAGGTTCTTCTTTCATTTGAGTCTCTAAGCAATTTTACATCGTCTCAGACTTTGAATAGTTTAGGTCCAAACAACAAAACCATGCTCTGTTCAGAAGCTTCATATAACTTGGCCAATTCCAATTCAACCAACACTTTATTTATATTCCATCTTTTGGCACTTCAAAGCAGATTGCATACAAGTATTTCCCTGTCTCCAGAGGGCTCATAGTTTAAGTTTGTATTTAAGGCAATGGAGGGAAAAGGACCTTGCCCATGGTGACAAGGAGCAGCAGTGGGATTTTTATCCTGGCTTCCCTAGTTTGCATCCCTCTTCTCAAACCACTAAGTGACTCCTCCACTCCACTTCCATCAATTTTCAATACAGAGCACTTGTTGTTATAAACATGATTTGCCCTGCAACTTCTCAACCTCTGGTTGGTACCAACTCAGTCAAACATATTTCAGTTTCAATCCTCAATTGCTAAAACACTATGAGGTGAATTTTAAAACCGTTGCTTATGTTAAAAGGCCCATATATGCAAGTATCTGGGCTGCACACAAACAACATGTATTTTAAAAGCCATAAAAGAAAAATGGATGGGGTTAAGGCATGACGGGGCATTCTGGGGCGAGCTCAAGAGTTATGTGTGCAAATCCATATGTTAATTCCGGCAGCTGCAGCACACGGCAGCTTGTTAGCCACATATATTTACTGCTGCTCCTGATGAGATGTAAGTCTGAAGAAATATCTTATGAAGCCTAAGATGACAGGGCATGGAGTCTGGATGTCCTTGAGGTAAACTAGGCAAATTGATAGACTAATTGGCAAAACTGAGAATGCCCTTCACGTGAGCATGTTCTAAAATCTGTTTACCTGCCAACAAAGTCCTAAGGAAGATATGCGAAGTAAGTTAGCCCAAGTAATGGCTTAAAATTAGGTGCACATATACGTGAATGTGTGCGTATTTTAAATCATTTGTACATAATTGTACACATAATTTAAAATTCCAGCGTGTATCACTCATGTGCACATACATGTATATAAGTGCTCCTGTGTGCTTGTTTTACAATTACCTTCCTGAGTATGATACATTTTCAAAGCGCACCTAACCACAAAGTTTCACACATACTTTTATGCCTGCAAACAATAAGCTGATCTTCAAACAGTAGGTACCGGCTTATATTCAATATGAAAAGAAGATATGTGGCAAAATAGACATGCATTTACATAAGTAATCCAAAATGGAGGTACACCATTAGGTACGCATGTAAATCAAATACACACATGCTAATCGCCCTCCCAGAATGCATCTTTGTTTATGCAGCCAAGTTTGAATGCAATAAAAAGTATTTGAATGGAGGAATGTGCAGTGGCAAAAGTTTTGTTTCAGTTCACCCATTCATTTCATAGCTCTTCTCCCTTCATTTAATTTGTAATAAACATTTTAAAAAATTGTTTATCAGTATCATTTATTTTTCATTTCCATTGAAGTCAATGGAGGAGTCAATCCCTAGGTCCCATTAACTTAAATGGAAAACAAAAATTGGGCCAAAGCTGGGAACCAGACTAGGGACCCAGACTGCGGCTTAGCCCTGAGGCCAAGTCTCAGAAGTGAGGCCTAGACCTGGTCTAGAGTCTGTTCCAAGGTCTGGACCCAGTGCTGAGGCATAGGCCCGGCACCAGGGCCTGGCCCAAACCCTGGTCTGGCATAGAGGCCTGGGCCATATTCTAGGGCTTACCCTGAGGCTTGGTCCTGACATCACAGCCTAGCTTGAGTTCTGATCCTGGCACTGAGGCCTAGACCAGGGGCCCAACCCTAGGTCTGGCTCTGGTGCCAGGCCCAGCCAGATAACTGGCCCAGTGACTGTAAGAGATTTAAGAAAGGTCTAAAGACATGGCTCTTTGAGCAAGCCTATGTATCCAACACATAACTGTAGGTTTTAATTATTTTTATTGGTTTCTTAGAGTATTTATTATGATTGTATTTTAGTTTATGATGTTTGAAATTGCTGTGTTTTAGATACGATATTGCTGTGTTTTAGATATGATATTGCTCTGTTTTAGATACGATATTGTGAACCGTTGTGATGTAACTACGAACGACGGTATACAAAATCTTTTAGATAAATAAATAAATAAATAAATAAATAAACTTATCCCGGCAACAAGGCTTAGGCCTGGCCTGGAGGCCTAGGACCAGGCCTCCTAATGTCTTTTTTCTTCTTCTATCACCAAAAAATGGCGCCATCCACTTGAAGGGCACAGTATAGTGACATAAATGTGGCAGCCTCCTCCCAAGTGGATAATGTTACTTTGATGTATGGTTGTTGAAATCTACAACTGTACAACAAAAAGATACTGCCCACTCGGGTGAATGGTTCCACAGTGACATCACAGTGTTGCATCCATTAAGTGGACAGCATCATTTTTTAGCGATAGAAGAAGAAAGAAGATGTTAGGAGGCCTGGTCCTAGCCTTTCCAATTGGGCCTATGCTTTGGCAATGGGACCAAGCTTTGGGCAGGACCCCAGTACTGGGTCAGAGCTTGGCTCTGGTGCCAAGCCTTATGTCGGGCCTGGTGTCAGGCCTAAGCCTAGGTCTTGATAATGGGACCAGACCTTGGACTGGGCCCTAGCATTATGCCTAGACCTTGGTGACAGGAGCAGGCCTCAGACCGGGCTCCAGTGTTGGGCCTCAGCAACAAGACCCAGCCTCAGGCTGAGCCCCATTGTGGGGCCTTGTCTTTGATGCTGGAACCAGACAGCAGGCTGGGTCCTGGCATTGTGTCTATGCATAGGCCTTGATGAAAGGACCATACCTCAGGCTAGGCCTAGGCCTTGGTGATGGGACCAGGCTAGTCCCCATCAGAGGCACATTTTTTTTTGAATGATTGAATGCAAAAGTACTATAAAAATTTGGAGTGTTTTCGTAGGAGGTTATTTTTTGTTTCTTTCATGTGGATCAAATTAGAAATTGCCTCATTGTTGGTATTTTATGCATTCATTTTAAACAAATGCACATCCCCATATGAATGTCCCTTTTATATTGCACCATCTCCCCTCTCCTCTAGGATATACATATTTAGCTCCTTGGTTCTCATCTGATAACACCCTTGGTGCAGAACCTGCACCATTATGATAGACCATCTGAAGAACTGCCACTCTTTATGGCCTTCAGAATTGGACACAATACTCCAGGTGAAGTTTCACCAATGTCCTGTACAGAGGCATTGTCATTAGTTGTTTGTTTGTTTTTTTTACTGCTTATATATTTTTTTCTTTGCACCCTAGCATTTCTGTTGTTCAGGACACTGCTTTGTCTCACACTTTTGTTACTTTGAAGTCATCAAAAGTTATTATGTCAAGGTCTCTCCTGATGTTTATAACAGTATTTCTTCCCTCATCATATACTGCTACCTCAGATTTCTATATCCCATATACATGACTGAATGTTTTGCATTAAAATTTACCTGCTAAGCCCTCACTCACTCCTCAGGCTTTCTTAGATCTTTCCTTATTCTGTCTACTCCCTCAGAGGTGTCCTCTCTGTTACAGAACCTAGTGTCAACCGCAAAAGATAAACTTTTCAAATTAACTCATCTGTAATATTGTTTACAAAGTTATTAAACAGCACTAAGCCCAGGAATGATTTCTGAGGTATTATATTAATCACCTTTGATTCACATTATTCAAAACAGCATTTCTTTCCAAAAAACTGCAAATGACACCAAATCTTTTTTGGTGATTCCTACTGTGAACATAAGAAAATATGAACATGAGAATTGCCATGCTGAGTCAGACTAAAGTTCATTGAGCCAAGAATCCTGTCCCCAACAGAGTTCAGTCCAGGTCATAGGTTCCCAGCAGATCCCCCAAAAGCTGATCTATTTCTTTTTCCTCACTTCCAAAATATAAGCACTGTTTTTTTCAAATCTACTTGGCTAATAACAGGTCATGGATTTTTTCCTTCCAGAACTTGTCCAATCCTCTTTTGAACCCCACTATGACAACTGCCTTGACTACATCCTCTGGAAATAGATTCCATAGCTTGATTGTGCATTGAATGAAATAATACTTCTTACGATTTGCTTTAAATCTGCCATTTGCTAGTTTCATGGAGTTTCTATTAGACCAAGTGTTATTTTAAAGGGTAAATAAACATTTTCTATTAACACATTCTACTCCACTCATGAATTTATTAATATCAATCATATACTCTCTCAGTCATGTCTTCTCCAACCTAAAGAGCACTAATTTGTTTAGCCTTTCACCATAAGGGAAAACTGTAAATATAATTGTGGTGTCAACTGTGTCAGAATCCAAGCAGAAGGAGGTGATACTGGACCTGGTGCATAATATTTGGGACAGTATCTCTGATGTTGAGGAGGATGGTCATCTAGGATCCAGTGATCACTGGAGGATGTGGTTAGGGTGCAAAAGATGAAGGTTCATTCAAAGCGGAGGGTCTTAGATTTCAGGAAAACTAACTTTCTTAAAATGGGGGAGCATCTCAAGGAGTTATTAGCTGAATGGGAAAACCTAGGGGAAGTAGAGGAGCAGTAGGGAAAACTAAAAGGAGATATAATAAAGGTGATTAACCTTTTTGTTAGCAAAGTAAATAAAGGAAAGAAGAAAAAGAGTCCACTATGGTTTTAAAGGTATGTGAGAAAAGGTTATCATTCATAACCTATAAGAGATCACAGCAAGAGAAAGATAGGCAACAATATCTAGAAAAAATTTAGAGATGCTGGGAAAGAAGACAGGAATGCAAAAATTCAAATTGAATAAAAATAGCAAACATGGTAAAACAGGGGACAAGTCTTTTTTAAGATATGTCAGTGACAGAAGGAAATGCAAAATTGGCATTATGAGACTCAGACTTGAAGGGGAGGACTATGTATAGGCTGATGAGGAAAAAGCAAAATTGCTTTTCAAATATTTCTGTTTGGTGTTCATTGTGGAAAGGCCTGGAGCAGGACCACATAAAATAAACACAAATAAGATTAGAAGTGATGTAAACCTCAATCAATTTTCAGAACAGTTGATAAGGCAATGGGGCCAGATTGGATGATCTGGCAGCTCCTCTTTTCTTTGCTACTTTAGAGTCAGGAGTAGTTCTGGAAGACTAGAGATGGGTGGATGTGATTCTTATTCATAAAAGTGGAAGAGGCTTGGAACTACAGACCAGTTAGTATGACCTCTGTGGTGAGAAAATTAATGGAATCACTGCTAAAACAAAGGATATTGCAGTTTTTGGAATTCAATGGATTGCAAGATCCAAGGCAGCATGGTTTTATAAGAGGTAAATCTTGTCTAATGAATCTGATCAATTTTTTTTGATTGGGTGACCAGAGTTGGATCAAGGGAGAGCATTAGGATTTCTGTAAGGTCTTTTACGTGGTCCCTCATAGGAGACATAAATAAACTGAACATCCTTGGTATTAGGCCTAGAGTGACTGGATTAGTAACTGTCTGAGTGGGAAGCAATTAGAGATGTGAATCGTGTCCTCGATTGTCTTAACGATCAATTTCGGCTGGGAGGGGGAGGGAATCGTATTGTTGCCGTTTGGGTTTTAAAAATATCGTGAAAAATCGTTAAAATCGTGAGCCAACCCCCTAAAACCCACCCCGACCCTTTAAATTAAATCCCCCACCCTCCCGAACCCCCCCAAATGCTTTAAATTACCTGGTGGTCCAGAACGGCGGCGGTCCGGAACGGCCCCCTCAATTGAATCCTTTTGTCTTCAGCCGGCGCCATTTTGCAAAATGGCCGCTGCAAAATGGCGGCGGCCATAGACAAAAACGATTCGACGCAGAAGGTCGTTCCGGACCCCCGCTGGACTTTTGGCAAGTCTTGTGGGGGTCAGGAGGCCCCCCCAAGCTGGCCAAAAGTTTCTGGGAGTCCAGCGGGGTTCAGGAAGCGATTTCTTGCCGCAAATCGTTTTCCGTACGGAAAATGGCGCCGGCAGGAGATCGACTGCAGGAGGTCGTTCAGCGGGGGTTCCGGACCCCCAAGCTGGCCAAAAGTTTCTGGGAGTCCAGCTTGGGGGGGCCTCCTGACCCCCACAAGACTTGCCAAAAGTCCAGTGGGGGTCCGGAACGACCTCCTGCGTCGAATCGTTTTTGTCTATGGCCGCCGCCATTTTGCGGCGGCCATTTTGCAAAATGGCGCCGGCTGAAGACAAAAGGATTCAATTGAGGGAGCCGTTCCGGACCGCCGCCGTTCTGGACCACCGCTGGATCCCCAGGTAATTTAAAGCATTTGGGGGGGGTTCGGGAGGGTGGGGGATTTAATTTAAAGGGTCGGGGGTGGGTTTTAGGGGGTTTTAGTGTGCCGGTTTTCCTGCCCTCCCCCTTCCCCCGATTTACGATTTTTTAACGATAAATCGGGGGAATTGGTATTGTATCGTGGCCCTAACGATTTTTGACGATTTAAAATATATCGGACGATATTTTAAATCGTCAAAAAACGATTCACATCCCTAGAAGCAATAAAGGTAGTGATAAATGGAGTTTTCTCTGAAGAGGAGGGTGTTCCTAGAAGCGTGCTTCAGGGACTGACCCTTGGACCAGTTCTTTTCAACATGTTTATTAGTGACAGCAAAAAGTTGGGAAAGGTTACTCTTTTTGCTGATGATACCAAAATCTGGAACAGGGTAGACAGCCAGGAAGGTGTAGAAAATATGAGGAGGAATCTAGGGAAGCTCATGGAATGGTATAGGGTCTGGCAGCTAATATTTAATGTAAAAAAAATGCAGAGTAATACATTTAGGGTGCAAAAACCCAAATGAGAGTTACAGTATTGGAGATGAAATTCTTCTAAGCATGAAAGAAGAGTGGGATCTGGGCGTGATTATATCTGATGGTTTAAGATGGTCAAACAGATGGATTAATTGATGGCAAAAGCAAGAATGATTCTTGGTTGCATAGGGAGAAAAATGGTGAGTAGAAAAAGAGAGATGATATTGCACCTTTATAGGTCCCTGGTAAGACCTCATTTGGAATACTGTATACAATTTGAAGACCGTACCTTCTAAAGGATATAAACAGAAAGGAATAGGTCCAGAGGGTGGCTACTAAAATGATCAGTAGTAATTGTTCTAAAGCATATGGGTATAGACAAAGATCTAAACATGTACATCCTGGAAGAAAGGTGAGATAGGAATGAAATGACAGAGATATTTAAATATTGGAAATGTTTCATGCATAAGAGACAAGTCTCTTTCAACAGAAAGGTCATGGGATGAGGGTGAAAGGGAATAGACTAAGGAATAATCTTAGAAAATATTTCTTTACAGAGAGAGTGGTAGATGCATGAAATGGCCTCCCATTGGAGGTGGTTTAAACAAAATCAGTATCTGAATTCAAGAAAGCATGGGCTAAATAAGGGGACCTCTAAGGAAGTGATGACAATTATGAAGCTAAATTAATTGGATGAATGGGCAGACTAGATGGGTCATATGGTCTTTTTCTGCCATCATGTTTCTATGTTTCCATACTTATCATTTTTTGCAAGCCTTCTCTGTACCTTTTCTAGTTCTGCCAAGCCTTTATCCAGATGGGGCAACCAGAACTTTGCACAAAGTATGCTATTTTTATTTTTGTTCTTTATTCCATTTCAAATAATTCCTAAAATTCTATTTGCCTTTTTGACCAGCAACACACACTGAATTGAAGATTTCAAGGTATGATCCATGAGGATGCTGAGGTCTTTTTCTGGTTGGGTCTGCTAATATGGAACCCAGCATCATGCACCTGTAGTTGGGATTATTTTTTCCTATGTGAATTACCTTGCATTTTCCCCATTAAATTTAATCTGCCATTTTCATGCCCAAAATTCTTGTCTCACAAGGTCCTTCTGCATTTCCTCACAATTTGTTGCTGTTGTAATGACTCAAAACAATTTTGTGTCATCTGCAAATATAATTATATTACGCTATGTTCCTTTCCCAAGATCATTTATGAATATGCTAAATAGCACAGATCCCAGTACAGACACATGTAGCACTTCACTAACAACCTTTTTCCATTTGGAAAACTGACCATTTAGCCGTCACCTCTGTTTTCGGTCTTTTATCTAGTTATCAATCCAAAGACCCTGCCCCCTATCCCATTACCTCCCAATTTACTGAGCAGTCTCTCATGATGGACTTTGTCAAATGCCTTCTGAAAAGCCAAACACTTTCTTAATGTGTGGAATGCATATGGACTGCGCCTCCAAGATTGTATTTTTAAACAATGTCCATGCCTGTTGAACACTTTTAATCTTTGCAGCTGCACATTTCAGTTTTTTTCTATTTTCCTCATGTTATCAGTTTCCCTTTTGAAAGTTTAGTATTAGAGCTGCAGATTTACTTATTGAACCCCTTCCAGTTATTAGTTTAAATTTGACAGTCTAAATACTCACCTTTATCCGCATGTTTATTTAGACTGTCAAATTTAAACTAATAACTGGAAGGGGGACAATAAGTAAATCTGCAGCTCTAATACTAAACTTTCAAAAGGGAAACTGATAACATTTATTTATTATTTATTTAAGTTATTTTACTATACCGATGCTCAAGACCAAGTCTTATCGTACCGGTTTACAATGAAACAAGGGGAAACCATTTAACAACTGTGTAGAAGATAAAAGTAGAAGATAAAAGTTACATTAAACAGGGAGCAAAAAAAACCATGGGCTTAGGAAGACAGGACAGATTTCAAACTGATATAACTGGAGAGTACTGATAATAGTCATCAACAAAGATACATGAGGAAACATGAGGAAAATAGAAACAAACTGAAATGTGCAGCTGCAAAGATTAAAAGTGTTCAACAGGCATGAACATTGTTTAAAAATACAATCTTGGAGGCACAGTCCATATGTATTCCACACATTAAGAAAGGTGGAAGGAAGGCAAAACGATTACCGTCATGGTTAAAAGGTGATGTGAAAGAGGATATTTTAGCCAAAAAAAATATCCTTCAAAAATTGGAAGAAGGATCCATCTGAAGAAAATAGGATAAAACATAAGCATTGTCAAGTTAAGTGTAAAACATTGATAAGACAGGAGAAGAGAGAATTTGAAATGAAGATGGCCATAGAGCCAAAAACTCATAATAAAAACTTTTTAAAATATACCACAACTCCAGGAGGTGGAATGATGTCATGTTCCACCAAGTGGGCATGACCAGACACTTTCGAAAAGATCTCCATGTTTTTCTTTACCATCTGCTTTAAGTCAGTTGTCTGTGTAATGGATAGCTGATCTCTGAAGGGAACTTGGGCTCAGTCCACTTAAGGCCCAGCCACTGGGCCAAATTCTGCTTCCTGTACCACACCACACTCCTGTGCATCCATTTCTTCAGGAGGTTTATGTGGTAGATTTGAGGGTTCTTTTGTTTATCTGGCTGAGTTATTTTGTAATCCATGGGCCCTGTTTTCTCCAAAACTTCATAGGGTCCTTGCTGATGAGCTAACAGCTTGTTTTCTGATGAATGAAGGAGGACAAGGTTGTGGTCCCCTGGCTAGAATACTTGTTGGACTGTAGAATGATTGTAAGCTTGAGCTTAAGAACTCTGAGCCTTTTCTAGACATAGGTGCACTGCCTCTCAGACTTTTTTAGGCTATCCTGTACTTGGAGGATGTAGACAACGAGGTTCTGCTCAGGGTTTGCTTTGTCTTCCCAAGACTTACAGGCTATGTCCAAGATTCCTTTCAGTCTCCTCCCATATAGCAAGTGAAATGGGGAAAACCCGATCAAGCTCTGTGGTACTTCGCGGATTGTGAACAGCACATAGGGTAGTAATGCATCACAGTTCTTGCTGTTTTCATCCACAAATGTACTCAACATTTTTTGAGCATCTTATTGAAGTGCTTATCCAGGCCATCGGTCCATGGGTGATAACCGAGGTCAGCAAAGTTTTTACCTTGTATTTCCTTATATTACCCTGATCTGTAAGGATTTCCTTGGGCAGCTCAAGCCATGAAAAAAACCTCTTTTAAGGTGGTCACCACCATTGCAGTCTTCATGTTGTGGAGAGGGGCTGCCTCCAGATATCTTGTGGCATAGTCTAGTATGATGAAGATGACCCTTTTCTTCACAACTGACAGATGGTGGTCCGATTGATGGTTACAGGTGAGGTGAAAAGTCTGGCTGGACGTGCGCTGCTGTCAGTTGAGACCTCTGAGTCTTAGGTTCTGCTGTCCTCTATCTGTGTTGAGGGGCATCTCTCAGAAACATGGCAATTTGGACATGGGTGGGTTTGAGGCTGTCCTGGAACATTTACAGAACAACCAACTATTATGGCCATCCTAACCCTTCCCTCCTAAACAATGATCCCTGGAGACACATTCCTGGTGTGAGAGGATAAAGGAGAGGTAGCCAACTCTGGTACTCAAGAGCCACAAATGAGCCAGGTTTTCAGGATATCCACAATGAACAGGCATGAGATATATTTACATGTACCGACTCTATTGTATGAAAATCTATCTCATGCCTGTTCATTGTGGATAACCTGAAAATCTGGACCTTTTGAAGCTCTCAAGGACCAGAGTTGGCCACCACTGGGATAAAGCATCACATAGAGAGCAGGTACTAACTCTGATCCTCCCCGAAATACCTCCTGCCCACCCCAAGAACACTCCCGACTTATCCATCAAATTCAAACAGGATAGATAGTTATTTGGCTAGAATTACCTGGATAAGTCTCTAAATATGGTGGTTTTTTTCCATTTAGACAGATAACTTTTCAGTTATCCGTCTAAATGGTTTTTGAATATTGACCTCAGTGTTTTTATCCATGTCTTGTATGAATTGCTCATGTTCTTTGATCTGCCTTGGACTACTTGTCTAGGAAAGGGCAGAATATAACAATTTTTAAATAAATAATTTAAACAAAGTTAGCCAGATAAGTTTATTCAGCTAGATTTGCTGACTGGACAGTAGATGAAAATGGACTCCTCAGGATTCTAAAGAAGCTCAAATGTAAGGTGTGTGCATATGTGGTCGTGCGGGGATGGGTGTTATTCAGGTTGTCACAAATATCTATCTAGGATGGAGATATTGCAGTTCTAATCTTTTAACTGTGTCTATTTCTATAAAATATAGTTTGCCAGCAAAACCTGAATGAGGAAAAGTGTGAAAATCTATTTAACACCCTATACATTTTTCAGATAAAAATAATATAGTCTATAAGTTTTCTAAATCCAAAAACTCCTTTTCCTTTGGTTTCCTATGGAGCAAGATGATTTTTAAAGGGTCTAAAACACATGGGTTTGCTTGGTGTGTACAAATCCAAGGTTAAAGTCAAAGTTACACAAACAACCTTCAAACCAGTCCATTTATTCCAAAATCAAAAGTGCTTATAGAAAAAGCAGCAGGTTTCTGAAGGCCAAATATAATTTACATTCAAACAAATCAGGGAATCTAAAGTAAATAGACTAATGACTATATTTAATAATAAAAAAAAAAAATCTTATTATTACCACTAGCATCTCAGTTCTCAGAGGTACTTTCTTCAGAATAAACAAATATAAAAGCATCAATAAATACTTGCAACTTTAAGTAGGGATATGCAGAGGCAAAGTTTTCATTTTGTAGTGGGTCCCTTGTTTTGGTGTTTTATTCTCAACCAGGGATGAGGTGGGTCCTGGTTCAAGTATGGATGAGGAGAAAGACTTATCTTCCAGAGCTCCTGGCGTGGTTAATCACAATCTCTGTAGCTACTAGGGATGTGCATTTGTTTCATTTGTTTAATTCGATTCATATGTTTCCCATTACATGTCAATTAGATGTGCATTTGTTTCATATGTTTCATACCTTTCATATAACATGCTTGTATAGGAAACGTATGGACCGTATGAAACGAATGCACATCCCTAGTAGCCATATCACATTCAAGGTTGACTAACTCCAGAAGGTGCCATATAGTAAAAAAATAAGAGCAAAGAAGCAAAAGTCAACACTACAGGAAGAAAGAATGAATCAAGCCAAGGACCATCCATTCACGTTCAGACCAGGGTGGTGAAAGGGTTAAAAGAAAACTCTGTAGTCTCAGATTGGAGTTCAAAGATAGTCTTTACTGTAATTTAAAGAAGAGGATCCAAGCCAAAATCACAAAAATTAGAAGCAGCATGTATCCAATAATTACCAAAAAGCAGACGGTTTCTCTGTTCATCATTCGTCTAATCACTTCCTTTCCTGCTCCCATGCACCTTCATCCTGAGAAAAGATATCCTCACCAGTGAGGATGGGATAACTAGAGAGTAACTCCAAAACCTAACAAAATTCCAGAGGAAAAATTAGTCCCCATTCTAAAATAGGTATCAAAAAGGGTTTCCAAAATCCCCAAATTTCCCTCTAATCCAGATCTTCACCAGATGATCCCCTTTGCTTTTCTTTCTTTCAAAAATCTCAATGTTCTCTTGACCATTGCTTATGTATCAATGGATATTGGATTGTTATATTCTAGCATTCCACAGGATGTTACTATCCATTTGGTAGAAGAAATTTTGGAAACACGGGTTGTTAAAAGGGTTCCTACTCATTTTCTTGTTCAATTGGCATCAATTGCATTGACTCAGAATTATTTTTTGTTTAAAAACACATTTTTTTCAGCAAATACATGGGACTGCAATGGGGGCCACTAGGCCCCGATCTCATGTGCCTGTATGTTATGACTTTTGAGGAACGCTATATGTACACCTCCCCTTTTTTTAAGTTTGTTAAGTTTGGTATCATTATATAGATGACATATTTATTATCTGGTCAGGAACACATTCCGATTTTGACCTTTATTTTCATCAATTAATTCAGTTTGATGTTAATCTCAAATTTACATATAACATCCATGTGCTTCATGTCTCTTTTCTAGATATGATAATACATCTTAATGAGGGTATTCTCACTACAGAACTTTACAGAAAAGTGATTGATAAGAATAGTCTTCTACATTTCACTAGCTTTCACTCTAGATTTATATGGGAAAATATTCCGATCAGTCAGTTTTTTCGAATATGGAGAACTTGCTCTAGGAAAGAGGACTTCAAAAAACATGCTGGGGACTTCTGTGAGAGATTTTTGGTGAGAAGTTATTCTCAGCATGTGGTTCATCAAGCATATAAGAGGGCTTGATTTATTAATCGTGACCTTCTGTTGACTTCACGTAAGACTCGCATCCCTCCATCATTGGTATGTGTATTACCTTTTTCTAATCATGTAGGTGAATTAATTGGTATTATCAAGAAACATTGGTATCTAGTGCAGGGATTCACTGGATTGGAAGATCTTCTGTGGTTTTCTTTTCAGAAATCTAGAAATCTATGTGACATGTTGGCACATTCTGAGATGTTGCCATTGATTGATTTTGATAGGTCATCGGTTGGACACTATCCTTGTAATAATTGTGGTGTTTGTAAGTTATCTTTATCATTGATCTCTTTTATTCATCTTGTATATGAAAAAATATTTTCTTTGAAAACTGTGACAACATGGAAAACATCTTTGGTTATATACATCATTTGTCGTCCATGTAACTTACTATATGTAGGTGAGATGATTGGGAAGATCAAAGTATGGATTATGGAACATTGTAGTAGGATTCACAATTCTGTTGCCAATGATCCACTCGTGGAACATTGGCAGTGGTATCAGCATTCTGTTGATGATCTCCTCTTTTTTGTGCTTCAACAATTGACTAATAGACAAGGCGGAGACATCAACAAGATGCTATTAAGAACCAAGTAACGTTGGATTTTCTATTTAAAAACTATTGCCCTGGGCTATACAAAGGATCTAAATGATAGGATCAATTGAGTAGCATGTTTTTGAATTGTTGTTTTCTGATTGGCATTCTTATATTATGTATATTCTGATTAGATGTTTTGGGCCACCTGATGGGACTAAGAAAATGGTGGCTTTGTAGTAGTGAATTTGTTTCATATTGAAGTTCCTGAGTTTTTTGGAAGGTTTCAATTTTCCTTATACAATATTATTTATTTTTTTGTATAGTATTGATTTTTTTCTCTATTTTATATGTTTTCTTTTACATAGATGTATGATATTTAGGAAACGTCAAGAATACTGTATTCATTTTCTATATGGATGCATGTAATACATTTGCATTAGAAGGTTTGTTATTTAAATCTTTGTTTTTTCATTTTTTGAAATTTATTGAATTTGTTTGTAATATTTTTTTGTAATGTTTTTTCTTATACATTTTTGTATAGATTTGGAAGAGATAGTCATATATAGATGAATGATTATTTTTATCCTGTGCAATTGATTCAGCATCTTTTCAGCTGATAATAGAAGTGGCTTATGCTTCAAGATTGGAGAATATACAAGTGCACCAGCTTGATTTTTGATTGAAGAACCTTTGTATAGCGAAACATTTTGGAGGCATTTTGTCCTTTGGATTTTTATAATGTGTAAGTGTGTGTGTGTTTGATATTTTGTGATTTTATGGACATTGGGTGGCTATAGCACTTGTATATGAACCTTGAAAATTGTATATTTTGTTTTTTTGTTTTGTATGTTTTTAATAAAATATTGATTTATATATAGTTTGTTATATCACTTTTTTTTCTTCATTTATGTAGATGCTTGGGCAAACAGATCTTTGATCCCAAATCCTTGGTGAGACAGGGGAGACCCTTCCCCTCACACTGGTCCAATGAAAAAAATCTCCAGAGTCAAAACACTGCTCCTTAGTAGAGACACTGGATGAATCTCCAAAACAGCTCTCCTCAGTTGAGACTCTGGATGAATCTCCACTCTCCAACTCCTTCTCTCTCCCTTCTCCTCTACTAGGCATGCTCCCACTACCCCATAACTTACCTCTCCATGAAAAAGGTGGGGACAAAGCAATGGGAATAATTCCAAGCATCTCTAAGTCCACCCACAACCTCTGGCTTATGAAAAGCTTCTAGGGAAAAATATTAGTGATGGGCAACGCGGCTATCATAACTTGTTTTGTAGGTCACTTCCATTTGTTTCATTAGTTTCAAATGAAAAAAAATGTTTATTCATTCCATTTGTTTCCCATTAAATCCATAGAGGAAGCAATGCAGCCTATTTTGAGCTTCAAAATTGGAGCTTTCTAATCAGTTATAATGAAATTTGTGGCTAGATAACGCCAAAACAGTGAGCTGAACTCCAGTGCACAAAAACAGTGACAAAGTGGCACCAAAAGTGGTATGAATAGCTAAAGGTACTGTACAGAGGTATTGGCTCCACTTTTCCCAGTTTCCTATAAATCCAAATCCCCCTTCTATGCATCAGTTTCTCATCCATGCATGAAGATGCTGAAGTTTTGCCTGTCTCTGTTGCCCTGCATATTGAATATGTAGTACTTTGGAGAAAACTACCCTTGCGGGTTTAGATTTCAAGAATTAGTTGTACTGGAGAAAGTACAGAGAAAAGTGACCAAAATGATAAAGGGAATGCATTGGCTTCCCTATGAGGAAAGGCTAAAGAGGTTAGGGTTGTTCAGCTTGGAGAAGAGATGGCTGTGGGAGGGGGATATGATAGAGGTCTACAAAATCATGAAAGGACTTGAAGGGGTAAATGTGAAACTGTTATTTACTCTTTTGACAAGGGGGCATTCAATGAAGTTAACAAGTAGCACATGCAAAACAAATCAGAGAAAATTATTTTTCACTCAAAGCACAATTAAGCTCTGGAATTCATTGCCAGAGGATGTGGCTAAGGCAGTTAGTGTAGCTGGATTTAACAAATGGATAAGCTCCTGAAGAAGTCCATAAACTGCTAGTAATCAATAGGGAATAGCAACTGCTTATTGCTGGCATTCGTAGCATGGGATCTGTTTAATGTTTGGGAATCTTCCAGGTACTTGTGACTTGGATTGGACTCTGTTAGTGACAAGATACTGGGCTTGATGGACTCTTGATCTGACCCAGTATGGCATTTCTTATGTTCTTATGTTCTTCCTAAGAGCCTAAATTTGTCTTCCAGAAATGTTTTGTTGTTCTTCTCGTTGCCATTGGTACCAATATGAACCATGATAGCATACTCTTCCACGGCACTTTCTAACATTCTCTCTAGGCTTTTTTACCCTCATACCAGGTAGGTGAGTCACCATGCAAACTTCATAACCACCAGCCACTCTATTATCTTTATTCTTATAATTGAACCACCAATAACCTCTGTAGTCTGAATCTTGCCCTCCTGGACTCTCCCATGGGAGACGTGATTGGTGTAAGAGGATAATACATGGCTTGCACAGCCCATCCTCGCTGCTAGATCACTTCCTGCAGTACAAGACTGATGCTCTCTGTTACCTCATGATCTTACTCCTTTCTGGCTGCACTCGGGCTACCAGAGTGTCAATAGGACTGTTCTGAAATATCCTCTTGGGCAGGAGGGGGAATGAAATTCCAGCAAAATACTTTTATACAGTTTATTCATTTTATCACAAAGTTATGTTTACTAGTTACAAGCAAATTCCCAGGAATATACCCTTGAAATTTAGAGGCACTCTTGGCTCTTACCAATCTGAAAGATTCTGCAGTTCCATGATGGTTAAAAACACAGGCTAGGAGTCATCCTGAGCGACCGCAGTAAGAAAGAATAGCAAATTGTAACCACTAGATCATGTTTACATATGTGCTATATCCCTTGATATTTCTGTGTTGCTATGAGATGCTTAGATTACCAGTTTAGTCCATTTGCTTTGGCCTAGGATGTAGGATTTGATTTGAAACATGGCATCTGCTTTAGTCTTTATGACCTTCCTCTGTGTTGATAACAGTCTCAGAATATTTAGTGAGGTTGTTGCAGCGCTATTCTAAAAAAAGCATAATATCATTGGGAAAACCGTATTTTTAAAAGGGAGGAGATATTGCAATGAGTCTGATTATGTATTTGATGCCTCAAAGGCAGGTTTACCCTAAAATACGGAATAAACCCCATGTATTTTTAAGTGTTTAGGCATGTATCCCTAACCTCAAGATTTTTCAAGGTAGGATGTTAATGAGTATCTTTGCCCCAGAAATTTTGCTAACATGAATTTTTATGACTCAATCCTAAAGAAAATAATAACTGGAATCAATACATATATGGTACTCAAGCCACAAAGAAGGGAAAACTTGTTCTTTTGTCTTGTGGCCAAACACTTCAGGACAAAAGAGCATGGCAAGTGGCCCTTTAATGCAATGATGGCCCCAACCTCCAGTTACATGGCTGGAGTAAGATCAGGGTGGCACCATTTTTGAAAACGGCGCTGACCGGGCCGGGTGCAAGAATGCCGCTGGCCCCGACACAGGATCTGTTTTTAGGCACTGGGAGGTGCAGGAGGGGGTCAGGGAGGGGAGAAGGTGGGAAAGGGGGGTAGGGCTGGGAAATTACTTTTTTTTTCCATTCAGAGGGGAAGGGTGGGAATGGGGGTTCGGTGGGAACCAGGGCCATTATTTTCTTTTACAATCAAAGAGTTATCACTATCACTTGTGGGGAAGGAAACACAAAAGATAGATGTTTGTGTCTTTTTCTGAATCTTTATTGGAGTAGAGACGTAGTAAAATGTACTGCCCGACTCAGCCAGAGTTTTGCAGCTTTCACAGTTGCTGCCTCAGTGGCTTGAACGCTTGTGGACTCAAATTCATTTAGGTGGATTGACCTCATGAACAACCATTGTATGCATGTAATCTGCAATGGTAAAAAATCTTATGTTGTACCGTCAGAGGTTCGTCTCTACTCTCAGAGCAGATTACATGCATACAATGGTTGTTCATGAGGTCAATCCACCTAAATGAATTTGAGTCCACAAGCGTTCAAGCCACTGAGGCAGCAACTGTGAAAGCTGCGAAACTCGGCCTGAGTCGGGCAGTACATTTTACTATGTCTCTACTCCAATAAAGATTCAGAAAAAGACACAGGCATTTATCCTTTGTGTTTTCCTAATGACTTTCGTAGATCGCCTACCCTTTTGCTGCTAAGGACTTGTGGGGAGGGGGCTGTCACTGTCACTTGGGGTGGGAGGAGAGGAGTATGGCATTAGGGACATTCACTGTCACTTGGGGGGTGGGGTGGGGGTATGGACTTTCAAGGTGAATCTATGTCACTTGGGGGTAGGTATATGGCAGCAGGAGGAATCTGTCACTTCAAGGGGTAGGTGTGATGGGTATGGTAATGGGGGATCTCTGTCACTTGATGGTGGGGTGGGGGTTATGGACTTTCGAGGGATCTCTGTCATTTGGGGAAGGGGGATAGGTGTATGGCAGCAGGGGCCATCACTGTCACTTGGAGAGTGGGGAATATGGACTTTTGGGAGATTCTCCGTCACCTAGTGGATGGCAGCAGTGGGCTGGGGTGACATTTTATGTTTTAGCTTTGGGGAGGGAAGAAGGGGGGCTGGGGCCATCACCATGCAGTTATTTTTTTTATTTACATTTTTTGGGGAGTCGGGGCTGCCTTAAATAGCGGCCCTGGGTTGAGATGGGGATCAACAGTGATCCCAGCTGAACCTCTCTATTTGCTGCAATATTTTTTTCCCTGCCATTTTAAATGTGCAGTGAGAGCCTCGGAACCTGTGTTAGGGTCCTGGGCCTCCCACCACATGTTTAATGCTTTTATCATGGCTGGCCACCTTCTCGGTCGTCCTTGACAAAATATTTATATTAAATTGACTAGTAATAACCTTCTTTACATGAGTTTGCAATATTCATGGATGCAAATTGCATACAAAGAAGATCATTGTAATAGGGAAGGGCATCTTGGTGGAAAGATGCAAAATATCGCATATATTGTGTGATATCCGCAATATAATGTGCATTAAAGCACTAGCACAGCCTGTTGAATCACCCCCCTGAGCCAGATAAGTGGCAATATTCACACTTATCTGGCTAAGTTGGATAAGTTAGCTGGATAAACTTATCCCGCTAAATCAAAGTTTTCCAGGTATATACAGCTGCATGGCTGCACCGCTGAATAACCCAGCTAAGTTAGCTGGATATGTTTACCTGCCTAACTTTCATAGCCAGATAATTTTTTAATATCTTCCTCATAGAGGGGCAGACTTTCAAAGGGTTACGCGTGTAAGATATGCGTGTAACCCCCGAAAAGCTGCCCCTGTGCGCGCCAAGCCTATCTTGCATAGGCTCGGCGGTGCGCGCAAGCCCCGGGATGCGCGTATGTTCTGGAGCTTGTAAAAAGGGATGGGGCATGGGCGATCCGGGGCAGTCCAGGGAGAGGGGCGCGGCATCGCCTGAACCTCCAGGCTCAGTGGCCATTTGCCGCTGTGCCTGAGATCGCGGGCTGGCCGTCGGCCAGCACGCGTAACTTCTTCAACAAAGGTAAGGGAGGTTCTAGGTAGGGCTGGGGGGCGGGTTAGGTAGGGGAAGAGAGGGGAAGGTGCGGGGGGTGGAAGGAAAGTTCCCTCCGAGGCCGCTCCGAGGCAGGCTGCACAGCTCGGTGCACTCAAGTTGCACAATTGTGTACCCCCTTGCGCGCGCCGACCCTGGATTTTATAACATGTGCGGCTGCAAGCGCATGTTATAAAATCGGGCGTAGATTTTAAAATCTGCCCGAGTAATTTTAGCAACTGAAGCTGTGCAAAGAAATTGAAGAAATGTCATAAATTTTCAATTTTTGAAACTCTTGGGTCTGAACTTCATGACTTGTAGAAATCTAAGTAAAATGATTGTACTCATAATTGGCCCTGTTCAGTTTGCTGTTCTCCATTCTATGTCAAGGTAGATCTAAAGTAGAATCCCCTATGTGACCAGGATAGTAGAGTCTAGAAACACTGTGTAGTTGATGAGCTCAGTCCCAGGGAGGGAGGGAAGACAGCTCCTACTATCCTACCAGCAACACTGAGGGTGTGGGTTAGAGGAGATGTGTCCTCAGCTCTGGGGCTGACAAGGGGAACCTGGAGTGCTTGGCATGATCATTGGAGGAAAGATGAAGTAACAGATATCACTGAAAATAAAACCAGGGGTCAGACCAAAAAAAGAAAAAAAAGATTGTTCCCCTCAATATAATTTATGTCTTCCAAAATATTCCAATCTTTTTGTAGAATCAAATAGCTAGAAAATGAATGGGCAAAATAGAACTTTTATGTCAGGAGAGTTAAACCTGAGAGTTAAATTTGAACTGATATAAAAAAAACTCTCTCAGGGAGGTATGGGTTTGCCAATCTAAAATTGTTCTACTGGGCAGCATGATTTTTAGTTGTTAAAATGCTGGCAGCTAGAAAAATATATGGTAGTACATACAAAAATTGGAGATGAAACCTCAAAGGTAGTTCAGATGGCAAATCAACCTTATTTTCTGAACAGAAAACAAAAGGATGGAACAAGTTCTATAAAGTGAACAAAATAACACGTATTTTTCAGACAGTCAATAAGGAAATTGGTTTCTACAATAAACTGACCTCGAGGACTTCAATTTGGTGCAATGTTCAGTTTGTAGATCTATATAATTTAGAAGGTTTTCAACTGTTGATAGATAAAGGAACTCTTGTCATTTGAACATCATTTCAGAACAAGAATTTTAAAATGTTCAAATGCTTACATATGGGTCTACTATCTCATGTAAATGTTTTTACAATTATATACAAATTAATCCTATTTAGTCCCAGCTCTAAGGCTCAAACTATAAAATTGAGCACTATAGTACAAAAAGGCTTAAGTTTTAATCTGCTGCCTGATAGGACTAGGCCATGAAAGCAGCCTGTGTCCAAATTATGAGAAACTCTTTTCACATTAGAACAATCTTTGTTCTCCTTCACTGAATGTATCTGCCTTGCCCATAAATATCCAGCATCAGAAGTACCTTGGACAAGCATACTTTAATTTTCAAACCCCAGTCAAAACATAATTCTACCATTACTATCATGGCTTAACACTTCATCAATCCCAGGAGCCTTGCTAGCCATGGAAACACAGGGCTCATTCCCCAAATTTATTAGCCAATATCCTGAATCTCAAAAAACTGTTCTGTTTATGACTCCAACCCCTCCCTTCCAGGCAGCTTGCAGGGAACAGCAGAGCAATTGTTTTCTTCTCTGCGGTGTCTGCTTCAGACTCACCTCTTCCCCCTCCTGTCTGAAAAGAAGGGGAGGGGGTAAAACTGGAGAGACACTGCAAGCCCCATGGAAAGAGGGGATGGACAAGTGAGCAGAGCAATACATTTTCTGTTCTGCTATGTCCTGTGCTCTAGTTCCATTCCCTCCCACTTTAGAGGGGATGGACCAATGCAGACTGAAGATAACCTGGATTAAATAACTAAATAATGAAATTAGTGGAACAGTTTTCCACAAGAGAAGGAATGTGTATTTGTTTTTAACAGGCTTTGCATGAGAGACGCAAGCAGTTTGTGTGGAGCCAGCTCAAGGCCTAGTGTACCAAGATAACGGTACTTTTACATCATTAGTTTAGGTAAAAGGTTTAGTCCAAGTAAGGAAGTCATCCCAAAACAAAAAACGTACACTGTTAGCAAAATCTGTATATAACAATGTAATGTGTAACTTGAAAACAGAGAAGGTGGAGATGCACTAAGCTTCTAAGACAAATTAATTATATATTCATTTCTTGCATTTTACTAATAAATATTATTCATTAAGATAAGAAGTTGTGAGTTATTACAGAAGGGCAGGCCTTCTGCCCCATCCTTTGAAATCCCGGAGTATGGCAGCGCTCCGGTAATGACCAAGACAAGCCACAGACCATGATCACAAGACTCAGGTTTCAGCTGAGGGCAAAGAAGGGAAGGAGGAAGGAGGCATCCTAGAGCATAATCATATGCCTTGGGGGTATGGACACATCTGTGCTCTTTGTAATTCCCTACACTGTATGCCTTGGAGGTTTTGACATCTTTGTACTGTTTGCGATTCCCTGCACTATACACTTTAGGGGTATAGACATCTCTGGACTTTTTTTGATTCCATGCACTATACACCTTGAGAGCTTTATACTGTTTGCAATTCCATGCACTTTGTCTTAGGGTAAGTGCTCATCACGAATTAACTCTACAGTCACCACAGTTAATCAAGTAACAGATGAAGCCATAACTGATTTAATTAACCATTCACAGTTTCATTGTACCGGCCATGTGAACATAACATGTGTATGGATCATTCTTTAGAGTTTGATAGAAGCATATGCTAGTCTACTGGTAGGAGCAACCATAGTCCTCCTACTGAGACAGGAATCACCCACTCTGGCTTCTTTGAGGTTCTATTCAAATCCCCTTCTCTTATGGTACTTGCTTTCTCTTGGTCTTGCCCTGGCTATCCATTGTTTTGCACACCAGCTGCACCTCTCTTCAGGCTTTTGATGCCATTCTTACCTCTTACCTGTTGGCACTACTCGATATATCTGCA
The DNA here is from genome assembly GCF_901001135.1 of Rhinatrema bivittatum. NCBI lineage: Eukaryota > Metazoa > Chordata > Amphibia > Gymnophiona > Rhinatrematidae > Rhinatrema > Rhinatrema bivittatum. The sequence continues at coordinate 631,561,659 of NC_042615.1, read as the reverse complement.
GCTTTCGACACGGTGAAGCACTCCATCCTCATTAACCGCCTCTCAGACATCGGTATATCAGGAACAGCCCTGGATTGGTTCAAGTCATTCCTCAACAATAGGAAATTCAAGGTTAGAATTAGCAACAAAGACTCGCACCCCGTCAAAGCCACATTCGGAGTCCCTCAAGGATCCTCTCTCTCCCCCACCTTATTTAACATCTACCTCCTTCCCCTCTGTCAACTTCTCACAAATCTAAACCTTACTCATTTCATTTATGCGGACGATGTCCAGATCCTGATACCAGTCAAAGAATCAATCGCTAAAACACTCAACTTATGGAATAGCTGCCTACAGTCTATAAACACCCTCCTCACCAGCCTTAATTTAGTACTCAACACTTCAAAAACAGAACTTCTGCTCATCACTCAAGAGGACAACAATTACGCTCAGGTGATCCACAACCTCCCCTCACCCCAAATGACCTCCACCACACATGTAAGAGACCTCGGAGTAACTATTGACAACCGGCTGAATTTAAAAAGATTCGTCAATAACACAACAAAGGAATGTTTTCATAAATTACTTATTTTAAAAAATTTGAAGCCTCTCCTTCATCTTCAGGACTTCCGAACAGTTCTCCAAGCTATTTTATTCTCAAAAATAGATTACTGCAACTCCCTCCTAGTCGGCCTTCCAGCTATCACTACCAAACCACTTCAAATGCTTCAGAATTCTGCAGCCAGGATCTTAACCAATACCAGCAGAGGAGAACACATCACTCCCATTCTTAAGAACTTACATTGGCTCCCCATTAAATTTAGAATTCTGTATAAAGTGCTATCTATGATCCACAAAACTATTCACTCCTAAACCTCACTCGAATTAACTTGCCCTCTTCAACATCACTCAACTTCCAGACCAATTAGAACAATGTACCTAGGTACCCTTTATGTACTCCCTGCTAAGTCGGCACTTAAAAAACGAGCCTTCTTGATAGCTGGTCCCATGCAATGGAATAATCTTCCCCCGGAACTTCACCTAGAACCCTGCCTGCGGACGTTCAAGAAAAAACTGAAGACTTGGCTCTTCACAAGAGCTTTTACTTAAAGTCTTTATTACCTAATACCATAGTATCATTCTTATGTTTGGATGTTTTTACTTTCTCGAGGTTCTCTTTAATCCTTATTATGTATCCCATGTTCAATGTATTCACTCATTTGTGTTTGCTGTAATTTCCAGTTCTTGGTTCTCTGTAAACCGAAGCGATATGTACTAGTACATGATCTTCGGTATATAAAAGCCTTTAAATAAATAAATAAATAAATAAATAAATAAATACATAAATAAATACATTCTTCCTCCATCTCAAACCATGAGGTACACCTAGGACCAAATTTAAGATTATTGTACCCATAGGCAGAATACTGGGGGTAGGGGATTTCACCCCAGAAATTAAAGAGCAGTGGGGCAGTCCCAGTTTTTGGATGTCTTCAGAATCTGGCACCCTAGGCATTTGCCTACTTTGTTTATTCCTAAATCCAGCACTGGCTACATTTAGGGGATTTTATGGCTACTCTTTGTGCTGTGTGCTCTGCTCCTACTGTTTCATTTTTAATAATCACTCTTGAACTTTCCTTGGCCATCCACTGCTTTCCGCACTTGCTGTACCACTCCTCCCTTCTTGCCATTGCAGGTACTGTTTGATCTTTACAGTATAACAGAAGTATATGCTACTGTTAGAATCAACTACATTCCTCCTACTGAGACAAGCCTCCCTGTTGAGGTTCTGTTGAAATCCTTTTCCCTTTGGGTAAACCTTGGAGTTTTTTCCATCACCTCTTCTTGTTGTGTTGCTCTGCTCCTACTATTTTGGTATTTAATAATCACTACCTCCACTGCTGCCACTGCTGCTGCTGCTGCTCCAAGCCAGTCTTGATACTTTAGGGTCCTACCTCCTCTGCCTTGGATATCTATGAGGTTTCTTCCAAATCTCCTTGCCCTATGGTACTTGCTGATGCTAGGTCTTTCCCTGGACATCTGATGCTTTACATAGACCTTACCCACACAGTTATCTTTAATAGTTTTATAGCCTCTTAGACATTTTTTTTCAAACTCTGTTCCTTTAAGGTGCTTATGATTATTGGTTTCATACAGTATTTAGTCTTCAGGACATAATACCACAGCAAAAGACAAGGGCTGCAGAAATAAAATAACCAAAACCAGTACTGATTAATGTTTCTGAAGTAATGAAGGCAGTATTTGCAAATACTGAATCAGAAGAAGAATCATGTCCTGGATTCTCTGAATCACAGGATATTAAAAGCTGGTGGCTAAAGAGCATTTGGTGCCTCTAGTCAATAGCATCTTAGCCTCAGTGAAGACCAGCTTGAAGCCCAAACAGCCAGTTACTTCACCTAATGATGCCATATAGAAACAACATCTGGCCTCCACCAGAGATTTCCTCTGGCTTTTTGCCAATATATTTGATACCCTTTCCCCATCATTTGTAGTACCAGGGTGTTCTGGCCACTCTCGGTGGCTACTTTGTACCTCTCATGATGCTTTAGAGGTCTTTATTCCACTCTTTAATTTATTTTTATCCTCTATCATCACCCTGGGAGAGTGGGTCTGCTACTATTGTTGCTTTGTGCCTCTTTCATGGTGCCTTGAGATATTCATGCCACACTTTGTGCTTCTTTGCCCCTCTCATACAGTCTGGGGAGGGGGGGGGGGCATGTCATGTCACTGTGGTTGGTGCTCTTTGTCCCACTTTTAGAGCTTTGGAGTAATCTGGTTAATCGTGCTGCTCTTTTGCTCCTATGATTGTTCCCTTTGGAAAACTCCTGACACTGCTGATACCATTTTCCCCCATTGTAGGTCCTTTGTCTCTAAATGCCACATTGACATTGTCTTCATGCTTTGGAATGCCTTTAGCCTTATGATATTGACTACCTACCAGTTTCATTAGAAATGATTAGAAAACCCCAATATTGGAGCCCAAAATAGGCTGCATTGCTTCCCCCTTTAATTATAATGGTAAACAGATGAACACATAAAATGAACAATTGAAAAAAAATAGTTTGAAACTAATGAAATGAATGGATGTCCCCTACAAAATGAACAAAAGAACTGAAATTAAAATGTTTCCTCCTTACATCCCTAACTGAAAGAGACAGGATTCTGAGTTTGATGCTACTGATCTCACCCAGCATAGAATGTCTTATGTTCTTATGCCATTTAGCCTCTTATTTTCTTTTTATTGTTTTAACACCATGAGCAGTTTCCTATTTAAAATGCCTGTCCCTAGATATATAATTTGTTTTGCTCAAATGACAATTAGAATAACAGAAAGTATGTAACTCATTGTGTATTGACAGATTTAGTATAGTGTAGAAAATAAATACCCTGTTGCTTTTCTGCCTTTTGAGAGAATTTACAATAATGACATTACTTAAAATTCCCATGCTACCACTTTTCTCTATTTGAATATTTGCAGCTATTTCTAATAGAGATGTGATTCAGCTGAACTTTTCAGTTCGGCCTTCATTATCAGCCCGCCATGGGAAATTTTGTTTTTCCGCGGTCGTGGCCGATTTTATTTCGGCTGCCCCGAAACAAATATCTGAAACCCACCCCAACCCTTCAAATTTAATTAATTACAACCCCCCACCCTCCTAACCCCACCAAAACTTGCCAAAAGTCTCTGGTGGTCCAGCGGGGGTTACGGAAGAGATCTCCCGCTCTCGGGCCATCAGCTGCCAGTAATCAAAATGGCGCCGATGGCCCTTTGCCCTTACCATGTGACAGGGCCTATCGGTGCCATTGGCTGGCCTCTGTCACATGGTAGGAGCAATGTACAGTGGGCACCATCTAAAAAATGGCACGGGCCATCCATTGCTCCTACCATGAGACAGAGGCCTACCAATGGCATTGATAGCCTCTGTCACATGGTAAGGGCAAAGGGCCATTGGCACCATTTTGATTAGTGGCAACCGACGGCCCAAAAGGGGGATATTGCTCCCGGGACCCCGCTGGACCACCAGGGACTTTCGGTAAGTCTTGGGGGGGTTGGGCAAGTCTTGGGGGATCGGGAGGGTAGGGGTTGCAATTAATTAAATTTGAAGGGTTGGGGTGGATTTGGGGGGGGTTTATATGCCCTTTCTCCCCCTCAAAAAAACAATAAGAAAACCACATGAAATTTTGTGGGTTTTCTTATCTTTTCTTCAGCTGTCAGAAATGCAACAAAATAGGAAATATCGTCACTATTTCATATTTCATTGCAAATGAATGCACATTTCTAATCATCTTGTTTTAAATCCTCATTTGTCAGGCTTTGCTAGTTTCTGTAAATTTTTATGTAAATCATATTTCTACTATTCTTTCTGTGCCTAAGCATTTTTTGGTTCTTTCACACACTTCCACACCCCATAAGGATCTGTTATAGGATAGCAAAGAGCTGTTCTCTGTTGAATGAAACATAGCACTGCTGGAAGGCAGCAAATCTTAGCCAGTTTGTTGCCCCTAAATGTTTCCCGCCTTAGGTACAGGCATCATTCTGTCTCCACAGTTTGAGGCAGATTTTCAAAGACCTACGCATGTAAATCCAGGAGGATTTACGCGCGTAGGGGGGTAACACGTACCGTGCCTATTTTCAAAAGGCCCAGTGGAGCACTTAAAACCCTGGGATGTGCGTATGTCCCAGGGCTTTTCTGAATAGGCTGGCAGGGGGCAGGACAGAGCGGGACAGGGGTGGGGCAGATGGTCCGGGGGCATGGTGTGGGACCTAGGGGTGTGGTGGGGTGGTCTGGGGCGTAGATGGGCGGTCTGAGGATGGTCCGGGAGGTGTGGATGAGGACTCCAGCACAGGGGGATTGCACACCGACAGTCAGCCACATGCACAAGCTTTGTCTGCCCTCCCCTCCCTATCCCACCCCCAGCCTAGGCTGGGGGTGGGATAGGGAGGGGAGGGGAGGGGAAGGTGGGAGGGGGAAGTAAAGTTACCTCCGAGGCCACTCCGATTTCAGAGCGGCCTTGGAGGGAATGGGGAAATCCAGTGGGGCTCCCCGAGGGCTCGGCGCAATTTGCACTGGTGTGCACCCCCTTGTGCGCGCTGACCTCTGATTTTATAACATGCGAGCATGTTTTAAAATCTGCCCCTATTTGTTTATGTTTCTTTCTACACTGCCACCCTGTGTCTTTCTTTGATATTGCTTGGCTTAGATTTCTGCAGGGTATAAAGCTCTTTTTCCTGTTTGGTTATTGTTAGTTACTGTTTGAATGTTTTAAAATTTCTAATTGGACCTTTTCCTGCCTTACCTTCTTTCTCTATCTGTGTTCTTTCTCCTTCCTACTGATCCTTTCACTAAAAGCAACTTGGGACAGTTTACTTCCTGGAGAGTTTTTTAGTTGGGTAAAACAATCCTTCCTCAAGCTCTGCAGAATCATAGCTTTTTACCATTCATTCTCCACAGCTTCTACTACAGCTGAAGTAATTTCCTTCAAATTTCCGGGCTTCCAGACAGAGCTTATCAGATCTGTAACAGTCTTTCCAATTTGCCTGGCTACTATTGCTATGTTCTCATTCGCAATGAGGGGCGGATTTTCAGAGCCCCGCTCGCCTAAATCCGCCCAAAACCGGGCGGATTTAGGTGAGCAGGGCCCTGCGCGCCGGTGAGCCTATTTTACATAGGCCTACTGGCGCGCGCAGAGCCCCGGGACTCGCGTAAGTCCCGGGGTTCTCCGAGGGGGGCGTGTCGGGGGCGGGCCCGGTCGTCGCGGCGTTTAGGGGGCGTGTCGGCAGTGTTTTGGGGGCGGGTACGGGGCGTGGCTATGGCCCGGGGCGGTCCGGGGCGTGGCCACGCCCTCCGTACCTGCCCCCAGGTCGCGTCCCGGCGCGCAACAGGCCCGCTGGCGCGCGGGGATTTACTTCTCCCTCCGGGAGGCGTAAATCCCCGAAGAAAGGTAAGGGGGGGTGTAGACAGGGCCGGGCGGGTGGGTTAGGTAGAGGAAGGGAGGGGACGGTGAGGGGAGGGCCTTGGAGGGAATGGGGGTAGGCTGCGCGCCGGCTATACAGAATTCATAGCCTTGCACGCGCCGATCCAGGATTTTAGTGGATACGCGCGGCTCCGCGCGTATCTACTAAAATCCAGCGTACTTTTGCTTGCGCCTGATGCGCCAGCAAAAGTACGCCTATTCGCGTTTTTTGAAAATCTACCCCTGAGTGTTGAATTGTTGAAACATTCTCATAAATGTTTTGGTAATCAAAAACTGAATTCATTTGGTATCTGAATCTAAGGGAAAGGTTTAACTGGCTGTCTAGGTACACAAACTAGAATTCGTGAACTGAGGGTAGCATAATGAAAAGCATGAAAGCTAAAGTAGTTATTAATCAGAAAATTCAGTGAAGATCTAGTTATATGGACTTTTCAAGGATTTAGAATATTCTCTCTGTCAATTTAGGCATAGACTGTGGTTTTCTACTTATATCTCTCCAAATTCATTCAGCACTACAAGTCAGCCAGTCAACTAATGACACAAGTCAAATCCTCCTGGCTCTCTACCCCCAACTGTGATTGCTTAGTAACCTGAAGGAGCTTGCAACATTGTTGCCACTTCTTAAGCTATACAGCTGCAGAGAAAGCTCTTTAACTAGTATTTGCCAACATTTCACTATTTTTTCTAAAGATGGCAGAAAGTACTTTTTCAGAAAATGTTGTGCTCTATCAAAATTCAAATAAGACTGCTTTCCCAGTCACCACTGCTTCTTAAAGAAAACATGTTTTGACATTCAAAGCTTTAGAGAATTATGATTCTGAGAAAGTGAATTGCCTAAAGAGGTTTAATAAGGCATGGGAAGAATCAGTATCTTATAGACATAAGCTTTCTAGTACCACAGGTACAGAATAAATTCATCAAAACATAAGCCAACTCATGTACAGCTACAAATGTTATCAATTCCGCTCAGAGAGAGATACCTCTCATTCCTAAAGACAATCAATACAGGGGAAAGCTTTGAGAAAAGAAGACCTACATAAGGCCATTGATCTACAACATGATAATTTGTTACAAGGCACAATTACATAAGCACAGCAACAAATTAAGAGCTTAAAAGAAATTGCATCCTAGATACCCTGAGAAGTGTTTTCCAAACACTTCTCAGGGTATCTAAGGCTAACTGAAATTAGTTTGGTCAGACCTGTCCACAGAAAGCACAGCTATTACCAGGTACATGCAGAAGAAGAATCAGCATGGGCACAAGCTTCCTTTAGTAAATAAGAGGCTGTTATTAGGCTAGCTAGAGCTAGAACTGAAGAAGTGGAAACACTGAGAGGAGAGGATCACCTTGCTGGTGGCTGAAAGGAATCAGTAAGTTTTTGCTTGGGACATTGACATTGACTTTTTTAAAAGTATTGGGGCAAAGTTAACTATTTGGGAATATTATTTAGTGTGTTTGTGTGTTTGTGCCTTTAATAGTCAGTCAGTAAATAAAACAAGTTAGACTGTTTGCATTTTTAAATAGTCAGTCAATAAGGTAGCAGTAGGTAGTGTGTTTATTTTTTAAAAAGTCTGCCTGACTATTAAAGTGTCCTCCAGACTTTTAAAGAGCTAAGTGTTTTATTTAATAAATAACTGAGTGCATTGTATTGAAAAACAAAAAAATCCACAAAAAAAAAAAAAAAAACCCAACAAAAAAGTAGCCAGAAGCTAGAAATAAGCTAGGAGCAGTATATACCAAAGTAAAAAAGTTGAATATTTCAGCTCAGTTACTCACCTTGGAAAGGTGTTGAGGTAGTGTGATTAGGTTTGAATAGGGAACAACATTTGTTAATCAAGGGAGCTGTGAGTCACTCAGGCTGACTAACTAAAGTTAGACTGTTTGTAATTCCCAACCCTCCCACCCCTCGCCCACCCACCCCAAGCTCATCCCTTAATTTATAGGCAGGTGCCACTTGCACAAAAAAAAACCCAAAAAAAAAAAAAAAAAAAAAACCCCATCAACAAAAACTTTATTGAGAATTCGATCAGACCCCAGTAGGCCACTACCAGACATATAGTGAATTCACTAATACATTTAAAGGAACTTAGACACATTCCTAATCCCATAGCAACCTAAAACTTAACTAGGAACTGATCAAAATTGAGATGAAGGCAGCAGTCCAGCAGCAAGAGGGGGGCTTCCCAGTCTTTTGCATCGAGTGTCACATGTATGATTTTTTACCCACCGGTGAGAACTTGTACATGTGCACGCGATGCAAAGAGCTCCTGGCTCTCAGAGAACGAGTCCGATCTCTGGAGGCTAGAGTGGCAGACCTGGAGGAGCTGAGGGAGACAGAGAGGTATATAGATGAGACCTTCAGGGACATAGTAGTCCAGTCCCAACTTCAGACTGGCAGCCCTGGTGCTGCCTTGGAGGAAGAAGGTCTCATAATGGGAGAGCACCAACCAGATGTAGCAGGAAAGGATCCTGTAGCAAGGACCTGCTCTCTAGGTGATGCATTGTCCTTTCGCACTGAGGATATCTCCCCAAGGCCTACTGCCCAGGAGGGAAGGGTTAGGTCGGCCGTCATAGTTGGTGATTCGATTATTAGGAATGTAGATAGCTGGGTGGCTGGTGGGCGTGAGGATCGCCTGGTAACATGCCTACCTGGTGCGAAGGTGGCGGACCTCACGCGTCACCTAGATAGGATTTTAGACAGTGCTGGGGAAGAGCCGGCTGTCGTGGTACACGTGGGCACCAACGACATAGGAAAATGTGGGAGGGAGGTTCTGGAAGCCAAATTTAGGCTCTTAGGTAGAAAGATTAAATCCAGAACCTCCAGGGTAGCATTCTCTGAAATGCTCCCTGTTCCACGCGCAGGTCACCAGAGGCAGGCAGAGCTCCGGAGTCTCAATGCGTGGATGAGACGATGGTGCAAGGAAGAGGGATTCAGTTTTGTTAGGAACTGGGGAACCTTTTGGGGAAGGGGGAGTCTCTTCCGAAGGGATGGGCTCCACCTTAACCAGGATGGAACCAGACTGCTGGCGCTAACCCTTAAAAAGGAGATAGAGCAGCTTTTAAACTAGAACAAAGGGGAAAGCCGACAGTCGCTCAGCAGCGCATGGTTCGGAGAGATGTATCTTTAAAGGATACTAATGATGCACTAGAATTAGGGCATCCCGACAGTGAGGTTCCAATAATTAGAAAAGTAGTCCAAATGCCTGTAACTAAAAACTCACCTGAGCTAAAAAATTCTAACTTATCCCTATCAATTAAAAAGCAGAATAAAAATACAATCAAAAAACAAACTTTGAAATGTTTGTATGCTAATGCCAGAAGTCTAAGAAGTAAGATGGGAGAATTAGAATGTATAGCAGTAAATGATGACATAGACTTAATTGGCATCTCAGAGACATGGTGGAAAGAGGATAACCAATGGGACAGTGCTATACCGGGGTACAAATTATATCGCAATGACAGAGAGGAGCAGTCGGGAGGAGGTGTGGCGCTTTATGTCCGGGATGGCATAGAGTCCAACAGGATAAACATCCTGCATGAGACTAAATACAAAATTGAATCTTTATGGGTAGAAATCCCTTGTGTATCAGGGAAGACTACAGTGATAGGGGTATACTACCGTCCACCTGGTCAAGATGGTGAGATGGACAGTGAAATGCTAAGAGAAATTAGGGAAGCCAACCAAATTGGTAGTGCAGTAATAATGGGAGACTTCAATTACCCCAATATAGACTGGGTAAATGTATCATCGGGTCACGCTAGAGAGATAACGTTCCTGGATGGAATAAATGATAGCTTTATGGAGCAAATGGTTCAGGAACCGACGAGAGAGGGAGCAATTTTAGATCTAATTCTCAGTGGAGCACAGGACTTGGTGAGAGAGGTAACGGTGGTGGGGCCGCTTGGCAATAGTGATCATAATATGATCAGATTTGATTTAATGACTGGAAAAGGAACAGTGTGCAAATCCAAAGCTCTCGTGCTAAACTTTCAAAAGGGAAACTTTGATAAAATGAGAAAAATTGTTAGAAAAAAACTGAAAGGAGCAGCTACAAAAGTAAAAAATGTCCAAGAGGCGTGGTCATTGTTAAAAAATACCATTCTAGAAGCACAGTCCAGATGTATTCCACACATTAAGAAAGGTGGAAAGAAGGCAAAACGATTACCGGCATGGTTAAAAGGGGAGGTGAAAGAAGCTATTTTAGCCAAAAGATCTTCATTCAAAAATTGGAAGAAGGATCCAACAGAAGAAAATAGGATAAAGCATAAACATTGGCAAGTTAAATGTAAGACATTGATAAGACAGGCTAAGAGAGAATTTGAAAAGAAGTTGGCTGTAGAGGCAAAAACTCACAGTAAAAACTTTTTTAAATATATCCGAAGCAGAAAGCCTGTGAGGGAGTCAGTTGGACCTTTAGATGATCGAGGGGTTAAAGGGGCACTTAGAGAAGATAAGGCCATCGCGGAAAGATTAAATGATTTCTTTGCTTCGGTGTTTACTGAAGAGGATGTTGGGGAGGTACCCGTAATGGAGAAGGTTTTCATGGGTAATGATTCAGATGGACTGAATCAAATCACGGTGAACCTAGAAGATGTGCTAGGCCTGATTGACAAACTGAAGAGTAGTAAATCACCTGGACCGGATGGTATACACCCCAGAGTTCTGAAGGAACTAAAAAATGAAATTTCAGACCTATTAGTAAAAATTTGTAACTTATCATTAAAATCATCCATTGTACCTGAAGACTGGAGGATAGCAAATGTAACCCCAATATTTAAAAAGGGCTCCAGGGGCGATCCGGGAAACTACAGACCGGTTAGCCTGACTTCAGTGCCAGGAAAAATAGTGGAAAGTGTTCTAAACATCAAAATCACAGAACATATAGAAAGACATGGTTTAATGGAACAAAGTCAGCATGGCTTTACCCAGGGCAAGTCTTGCCTCACAAATCTGCTTCACTTTTTTGAAGGAGTTAATAAACATGTGGATAAAGGTGAACCGGTAGATATAGTATACTTGGATTTTCAGAAGGCGTTTGACAAAGTTCCTCATGAGAGGCTTCTAGGAAAAGTAAAAAGTCATGGGATAGGTGGCGATGTCCTTTCGTGGATTGCAAACTGGCTAAAAGACAGGAAACAGAGAGTAGGATTAAATGGGCAATTTTCTCAGTGGAAGGGAGTGGACAGTGGAGTGCCTCAGGGATCTGTATTGGGACCCTTACTGTTCAATATATTTATAAATGATCTGGAAAGAAATACGACGAGTGAGATAATCAAATTTGCAGATGACACAAAATTGTGCAGAGTAGTTAAATCACAAGCAGATTGTGATAAATTGCAGGAAGACCTTGTGAGACTGGAAAATTGGGCATCCAAATGGCAGATGAAATTTAATGTGGAAAAGTGCAAGGTGATGCATATAGGGAAAAATAACCCATGCTATAATTACACGATGTTGGGTTCCATATTAGGTGCTACAACCCAAGAAAGAGATCTAGGTGTCATAGTGGATAACACATTGAAATCGTCGGTTCAGTGTGCTGCGGCAGTCAAAAAAGCAAACAGAATGTTGGGAATTATTAGAAAAGGAATGATGAATAAAACGGAAAATGTCATAATGCCTCTGTATCGCTCCATGGTGAGACCGCACCTTGAATACTGTGTACAATTCTGGTCGCCGCATCTCAAAAAAGATATAATTGCGATGGAGAAGGTACAGAGAAGGGCTACCAAAATGATAAGGGGAATGGAACAACTCCCCTATGAGGAAAGACTAAAGAGATTAGGACTTTTCAGCTTGGAGAAGAGACGACTGAGGGGGGATATGATAGAGGTGTTTAAAATCATGAGAGGTCTAGAACGGGTAGATGTGAATCGGTTATTTACTCTTTCAGATAGTAGAAGGACTAGGGGACACTCCATGAAGTTAGCATGGGGCACATTTAAAACTAATCGGAGAAAGTTCTTTTTTACTCAACGCACAATTAAACTCTGGAATTTGTTGCCAGAGAATGTGGTTCGTGCAGGTAGTATAGCTGTGTTTAAAAAAGGATTGGATAAGTTCTTGGAGGAGAAGTCCATTACCTGCTATTAGGTTCACTTAGAGAATAGCCACTGCCATTAGCAATGGTTACATGGAATAGACTTAGTTTTTGGGTACTTGCCAGGTTCTTATGGCCTGGATTGGCCACTGTTGGAAACAGGATGCTGGGCTTGATGGACCCTTGGTCTGACCCAGTATGGCATTTTCTTATGTTCTTATGTTCTTAAGAAGAATTTACAGTTGCTGCTGCCACCATCTAAGCTGCTGCACACAAGAAAACTGAGTAGGAGACATGATTATCAATTCAACTCAAATGCCCTTTTCTCGTATGTTGCGGATCTCATAAAGACCACCCCTCCCACCTCCCATGAAGAAAACGCCAAAGATAAATGCAAAGTACTAGCTAAGTATTTCCAGAACAAAATCACCAATATTCTCCTTCGCTTCCCTACCAATCCTTCTCCCACCTCTCCGCACTCAAATAACAACAGAGTCAATTTTGACTCTCTCGACCTTACATCATCCTTGGAGATTGAATCCATCCTGAAAAAGATGAAACCTGCTACACACATTTCAGACCAATCTCCTCGAAAACCCTCCTCTCTATCCCCACTGACCCAGCAAACTACCGGCCTATATCCAACCTTCCTTTCATCTCCAAAATCCTTGAATAGGTTGTCAACAAGCAACTCACTGACTTCCTTGAAGACTACAGTATCCTACACCCATCACAATTTGGTTTCTGCAAAGGTCGCAATACTGAAAATCTCTTACTAGCAATAACAGACAGTATCCTCATAGGCATGGACCAAGACAAATTGTATTTACTTGTCTTCCTAGATATATCAGCAGCCTTTGATACTGTCAACCACCAAATCCTCATTTCCCACCTGGCAGAAATAGGCATCGCCGACTCAGCACTATCATGGTTTTCATCCTATCTCTCCCACAGAGAATACTTAGTAAAAATGGATAAGTCTGAATCATCGCACATTCCACTTACACAAGGTGTTCCCCAAGGTTCCTCACTATCCTCCACCCTATTCAATATTTACCTTTTACCACTCTGCCACCTACTCTCTGACCTAGGCCTGAAGTTTTTCCTGTATGCTGATGATGTGCAAATCCTTATCCCTATTCAAAAATCCCTCTTGGAATCCCTGCAATTCTGGGAATCTTGCCTTGTTTCTATCAATTCCCTACTATCTTACCTCCACCTTGCACTAAACGCATCTAATACCGAAATCCTCATCATCTCTAAGCAACCGGAACACACATCTATATCCACCCCTCATAACTCTGCCTCAGCCCTTACCCCACTGCACTCCGTAAGAGACCTACGCGTCTCACTAGATCAATGCCTAAACTTCAAACCCCACATTAAGTCTCTAATAAAGGAGGGCTTCTACAAACTCCATGTCCTTAAAAAACTTAAGCCCCTCCCCTCCACACCCAGGACTGCCTAGTTCTGCAAATGACCATTCTATCTAAACTGGACTACTGCAATTCCCTTCTTTTAGGCCTCCCATCATCAACTATTAAACCCTTGCAAATACTGAAGAACTCAATGGCGAGAATCATAACCACAGGTACAGAATAAATTCATCAAAACATAAGCCAACTCATGTACAGCAAAAGGGACCACATCACCCCCATTCTAAAGGATCTGCACTGGCTTCCCATCCCTTTCTGCTTTCAATACAAAACTCTTACCATCCTACACAACATGATTTACAAAGACAACCCTCCCTGGCTTGAAGAACTGCCACGTTTCCGATCCTCTAACCGCCCCACCAGAACCTCCCTTGCAGGCACCCTTCACACCCCATTCCTCAAAACTGCATACCTTACCCTCACTAGAGAAAGAGCCTTCTCCATTGCTGGCCCCTCCCTCTGGAACTCCCTTCCCACTGATCTCCATCTAGAACCATCCTTACGTAATCTTAAAAAAGGCATCAAGACATGGCTTTTCAAACAGGCCTACCCAGATACTAACCAAACCTAGACAAGACCCAACCTCCCTCGCAGAACTTGCCCTACAATATATTTATGTATATAGCTAGCCCAGTTAATTTATGTACTCTCCCAATGATGTAAATATAGTAAGTTTCTATAGCTATTTTGGTTCCTGTCCACTCTCTCCTCTTTACTTCGTTTCAGTTCTCTACTCTTAGTCCCTCTCTTCTCCCCTTCTTGCCTGCTCCCTTCGTTAAATGTAATTTTCCTTTCTTTGAGTTAATTGTAAACTGGCGTGATATGTTCTACGAATGTCAGTATATTAAAAGTTCATAAACAAACAAATAAATAAATAAGAAAAAGCTATCATTGTTGCCACAATTGTTGCCACATTGTTGCAGTTGAATGCAGGAAAGCCAAATTAAATGCTAAGCTAGAAATGCTACATCAAGAGAGGAAAGCCTTGGCTGCAGAAGCCCAAGCTAAAAATCTTGAAGCAGCTGCAAGACAAGAAAGTGGGGAGATCCAGATTGATCAGGATTTTTCAGAGGATCCTATTCAGCACACCAGAAACTATATCTTAGATTTGCCTCTGAGCATGATGGCCTACTTTCACACCTGCAGCCAGTAGAGATAAAAGATGTTGAGACAATGCAGCCTGTCCATGAAATAGACTCTGCACCTAACAATACCCCTATCCAACCTTCCTACCTTTTTCCCTCTCCTCTCCTCCCTGATCCCTATCTCCTATATAACTATTAGGGGTTTTTTTGTTTTATTACTTACTTCAACTTTGGAGTTCAAATTACCTCTGCATGCCATTTGGCTGCTGGCGTGCTCTTCTTCGAGACAGTGGCTAATGGCACTGTCCCAGCCTGCCCCCTCCCCTCCCAGACCATGTCCGTGGCCTGCCCCTTTGGAGAGGCCTGGCAGTTCTGCATGTACTGGGGTTTACGCATGTGGCCATGCCTGTTGTAAAATGTGTGCGGTGCGCGCAAGGCCGGCCACACGCGTAAACCCTGAAATTTACGCACCTAGCCTTTTTACAATCCGGGCTTTAGAATATAGCCAGATATGGAACAATAGGAGAGAAATTCCTACAACAGACGTGGCATGGCATCATCCCCATCTGAGGTCTACAGCCTCTGGTTTCTGATTCTCAAATCTTATTCCTCCTTGGCAGCGATGTTTAAGGTTATATGTTTATCAGATGCACAATGGTCCATGTAATACCCTCTATGCTCATCATCTGGACCTAGAATGGATGATACTAGGTGACACTGTCTAGTTTATGCATTTTGTTATTACATATGTCACCTACTATCATACGAACATAAGAACATGCCATACGGGGTCAGACAAAGGGTCCATCAAGCCCAGCATCCTGTTTCCAACAGTGGCAAATCCAGCCCATAAGAACCTGGCAAGTAATAGTAGTGGCTATTTTCTAAGTCAGCGCAATTAATAGCGGGTAATGGACTTCTCCTCCAAGAACTTATCCAATCCTTTTTTAAACACAGCTATACTAACTGCACTATCTACATCCTCTGGCAACAAATTCCAGAGTTTAATTGTGCATTGAGTGAAAAAGAACTTTCTCTGATTAGTTTTAAATGTGCCATACACTAACTTCATGGAGTGCCCCTAGTCTTTCTATTATCCGAAAGAGTAAATAACCGATTCACATCTACCTGTTCTAGACCTCTCATGATTTTAAACACCTCTATCATATCCCCCCTCAGCCGTCTCTTCTCCAAGCTGAAAAATCCTAACCTCTTTAGTCTTTCCTCATAGGGGAGCTGTTCCATTCCCTTTATCATTTTGGTAGCCCTTCTCTGTACCTTCTCCATTGCAATTATATCTCTTTTGAGATTCGGCGACCAGAATTGAATACAGTATTCAAGGTGCGGTCTCACCATGGAGCGACACAGAGGCATTATGACATTTTCCGTTTTATTCACCATTCCCTTCCTAATAATTCCCAACATTCTGTTTGCTTTTTTGACTGCCGCAGCACACTGAACTGACAATTTCAACGTGTTATCCACTATGATGCCTAGATCTCTTTCTTGGGTTGTAGCACCTAAAATGTAACCTAACATTGTGTAACTATAGCATGGGTATTTTTCCCTATATGCATCACCTTGCACTTATCCACATTAAATTTTATCTGCCATTTTGATGCCCAATTTTCCAGTCTCACAAGGTCTTCCTGCAATTTATCACAATCTGCTTGTGATTTAACTACTCTGAACAATTTTGTATCATCTGCAAATTTGATTATCTCACGCGTCGTATTTCTTTCCAGATCATTTATAAATATATTGAAAAGTAAGGGTCCCAATACAGATCCCTGAGGCACTCCACTGCCCACTCCCTTCCACTGAGAAAATTGTCCATTTAATCCTACTCTCTGTTTCCTGTCTTTTAGCCAGTTTGTAATCCATGAAAGGACATCGCCACCTATCCCATGACTTTTTACTTTTCCTAGAAGCCTCTCATGAGGAACTTTGTTAAACGCCTTCTGAAAATCCAAGTACACTACATCTACCGGTTCACCTTTAGCCACATTCTAGGTCAAGGTGATGAGCATAGAGGGTATTACATGGACCATTGTGCATCTAACAAACATTATATAACCTTAAACATCTCTGCCAAGGAGGAATAAGATTTGAGATAAAGGTCAAATAATTTTTCAAAGATGAGTCAAATAGATGGGTAGATCCACTCCCATTCAGAGCACCCAGACATCATCTTCCCAACAACAAAAAGCAGACCCTTTCAAGGCATCCCTCACTGCATCAGAGCCTAGAAAGGAAGACAGAGACAAGGGCCACTTTGTGACCTTTATGAAGGACATATTCAATAATGGTCATGGGGAGATAGCTCTGCCTATTAAGGAAGGTGAAGAATTCTGGTCATCCTACCTTTGGTATTTACCATCCTCAGAAACCAGGACAAATTAGAGTTATATTTGATTCAAGTGCTCAGTTTAAAGGAGTCTTTGAACAATGTGTTCCTCACTGGGCCCAACTTAACCAACATTTATTGGGAGTATTGATTCACTTCAGAATAGATCCCATTGCCATCAAGGCTGATATTCTACAGTTGTTCACTATAACAGATGATCTTCTGTTTCACAGCTCACAAAGACTGGCTAAACTATCTAAGATTCCTGTGGTACAAAGACAACAACATCAACAAAAAGATTGTTGAGTATAGGATGCTTGTATATGCCTTCAGCAGCAGTCCGTCACCTGCAGTGGATACCTCTGGAATCAGGTGGGCAATACAAAAGGAGAGAAGAAGTATGGCAAAGATGCCAGAAAATTCATAAAAAGAGACTTTTATGTGGATAATGGATTGAAGTCCATACTTATGAAGAAGCTGCTATTGACTTGTTAAAGATAATGTAGTTAATGATAGTGGAAGTCAATCTGAGGCTCTATAAAATAGCCTATAACAGTATTCTCTCCAGAAGGTCATGCAGAAGACCTGAAGAACTTGGATTTGGGAGTTGACCTGCCATCATTCCAGCATAGTCTTGATCTAGATTGAGTTCCGAAAGGAGACACATTCATATTCAAAGTCTCAAGCAGTTATGGGATTATTTCTGACTTTTGATGAACTCAGAGCCACACACAGACAGAATGTACATATATATACAGAAAACTGATTCTGGTCCTGTTAACTTTATTTACACATGTGCAGGTACACAGAACTCTTCCAGACATCTGATCCCCCACCTAATTACTGCTTGCATATAACCAACCACTTGCATAATTACTTTCTGTTTGCATATCTCCCATAAACCTCTTTGCTAATGATTGCAGCTTAAGGGAGATATGTCTCACATATACAAATTATGTTGATTAGGAATGTCCCAATTAGAAAAGATAAAAGTAGTTTGCTCATTTCTACTCTATGCATCTACTATTGTTAGACATCTTCTGATAGGATTTCTTATAAATAGTATAAAAGCAGACAAATCTGAAAATGATTAGAACATTACACACTTCAGCTTCTGGAAGTGCAGAATAGATGGATTGGGCCCATCATCTATCAGGAACGTAAGCTTTGTTATTTCTATTGTATATTTAAGTGCTTTTCTAGTAGTGATTATCATTGTTATTTGCAATCAACTCTCCAGTGTTTATTCCTCTGTTGAATTATTATTTTGTTGCTTAGAAATTGCTCAAATAAACCTACCATTAACTACCTGAACTGCAGTATTTGTGTTGTTGAGATTAGTCCCGAGGTGAAAGCCCCTTGGTATATCCTTTCTCTGATTTCAGTCTGTATGTGCTTACAGTGCTTTAGCCTTAAGGTAAAACCCCTCAGTACATGCTGTGTGTGTGGTCTGAACCCAGAACACAAGCGAGGAGAAACCATGTTCCCACTGTGGCATTCTGTCCATAATAAACAGGAGAACTTTATGTTTTTTTCAGATGCTGTGCAGTGGCCTATGTGAAGGTGTCAGATGCAGAGGGCAGATCCTACATAGAATTTGTTTTTGGCAAGTCTAAATTACCTAACCATACCATGCCACTTCTTGAATTATGTGAAGTAGAGATAACAGAGGTTGTAGAGAAAACAGACCTAATACTAAGTGAAACAGACATTCAACCAGACATTGTCAAGTTGTACATTGAAAGCAAAGTAGTTCTGGGCCACATACTATATACAATCAAACCAGAAGACTCTATGTATATGTAAGCAACAGAGTCAAGCGTATCAGGAAGTCAACATGACCAGATCAGTGGCATTATGTGACCAATGATCAGAACGCAGCAAACCATGCCAAAAGACCTGTCTCAGTAGTTCACCTAATGCAGACAACATGATTAACTGGTCCTGAGTTCCTTACAAAGAACAACAATGGATTCCCAGCTAAAAGAGACTCATTTGACTCATAAATCCTGGACTGGACACAGAAATCCACCCACAGGTAATCATACTTTCCACTAACATCATTCCTGAATGTAAAACTGAGAGCATATTATTCAACCATTTTTCAAAGTGGTCAGCACTGAGATGAGCAATGTCATACCTCATCCACATTGTGTTCAATTTTTATCAGACCCCGGTAAATGCATCAAAAGTTTGTTACCACTGACATCTCTACAAGAAGCCACATACGGTTGATGAATTCTCGCATTCAGATAATGTAATCATGCATTGTGTTCAGCAAGAGGCTTATGTTAAATCAAAACAGCAAAAGAAGGAACAGTGAAGACATTCATCAGACCTGTCATATTGCGATTCCTCCCATGGCTGGAGTCATGGGAGGCCTCTTACCTGCCCGACTGACACCATGTTTGGCCGGAAGCTGCTGCTGTCATGCCGGCGCGACAGGAGCCGCGCTGGGGCTCTCTTGTGGCACTGAGCTGTGCCAGTCTTCTCATCCGCGGCCCGGTGGCCGCCATCTTCTCACAGGCCTGGAGGCCTGCTCTTCAGTAGCAGGATGCCACCATCACTATTTCCATGCTACTGGAGAGCCGCTGATGACATCGTCCTCTTCTGCAGCCGGGAGGCCACTCTGGAGCTCCTCTTCATGGCCCGGAGGCCGCCACTGATATTTCCTGGGGGCTGAAACCACCCCCGGATCTCCTTTACACGGCAGAACGATGCCTCCCATGTTGGACCTGATCGAGGCCTGCTTCGGCTCCTCCTCTCTTCAGCATCTGAAGGGCCGCTGTCCAGGGTCCTGCAGTCCTCCTCTTCCTGCTTCCTTAGGTGTGGGGCCGCAGCTCCTCTCTGGCTTTAAAGGGCCAGTGAGGGAGAGGCCCTCCTGGCCCCACCTGATGATATCATACTGGATACGCCTCTTCTGCCCTACAAAAGGGCTCCGCCGTCATTCTAACTTGCCTTCGCAAGGAGCAAGTCCTCCTTAGGACTTCACATCTTCCAGCTTCTCCAAGGCATTACGTTCCATGTGGGATCCCTCGTCTTCGTCTTTCCTTGGTCTCTCGTCTCATCAAGCCTCTGTGTTCCAGATGTTCCAACCTTCCAATGTCTTCTCATCCAGTTGTCTTCACATCCTGATCTTCATCTGCCGATGTCTTCACGTCCTGATGTCTTCAGTATCCTGATGTTCTGTTCCAGCCCTGATGTCTTCATCCACATTTCAGTTGTCCTCAGCTCTGCTCTGCCCATCTGTCGTGGTTCGTGACCAGCCCAGCTGGGTTGAGTAGGGCGCGTAGAGGCCCAGTGGTCCGCGACCACCCCCGCTGGGGTGTGTAGGGTGCTGGTGGGTCTTTCCATCTGTCAGCGCCAAGGAGTCTTCTCGTCCCTCGTCAGACCTCTACCTTTTTCCTGATGTCCATAAGCCTGATGTCTGTCCTTCCCTGGGCAGGCCCTGTGCTTCAGTGTGGTCTGAGACCAGCCCGGCTGGGCTGTGTATGGCACCTGAGGGACCTTGCTAGCTGTTCTTTTTCCTGCTCCTGGACCTCCTGAGGGGCTGTTGCTTATCCTCCTCTCCATGCTGCTCTTCACCAAGTGTCCGTGAATGGCAGAGGCCTTGCACTCTCTTGAGAGCTCTGGACTTTTAACTTCCTGATTTTAACTTGCCATGCCATGCCTTGTCGTGTCATGCATTGCCTTGACATGCCATTCCTTGCCTTGCCATGCCTCGCCTGAGTCTTCGTCTTCCTCAACACCTGAGTTTTCATCTTCTACAATGCCTGAGTTTTCGTTTTCCTCAATGCCTGAGTCTTTTTCTTCCTCAATGCCTGAGTCTTCATCCTATGCCAGATGTCTCCATCTGCCCTTGACCTCCGTCCGGCCTGCTGCCCTTGCCGTTACCCAGCGGCAGGTCCGAAAGGGCTTGGAGTGGACAGAGGACCACTCAGAGACCACCATTGTGTTGATGGTCTCACCAGGGTGTGCAGGTCCGGTGGAGGGTCAGGGCCTCCAGATTCCTCCTGTCTACCCAGAAGGGGCTCATCTCACCACAGGGGTATACATCTCGTCCCGCACTGGGGAGTGCCCTCTAGCGCTCCCTCCCATCGCAGTGCAATATGTCACAGAGACAGTGTTCCTTATGTCTCATGAAAATTTTGAACATTATGGGCCATTGCATGTTTTTGATATTTCTTTCATGTTATGTAATGTTTCATAAAAGTGGTATCTGTGGTATATGGCAAGGAATGTTCTGTCTCCACACTGTATGCATATGTTTCTTTATTACTCTGCCACCCTGTATCTCCATTTGAAATTGCTTGGCTTAGATTTCTGCAGGGTACAAAGTTATTTTTCCTGTTTAGTTATTGTTTGTTAGTTCCTGTTTGAATGTTTTAAACTTCTTAATTGGACCTATTCCTGCCTTACCCACTCTCTCTTTCTCTCTTTGTCCTATTGGACCTATAACCAAAAGCTGCCTGAGACAGTTTACTTCCCTGAAGAGTTTTTACGTTAAGGAAAAAATCCCTTCAAGCTAAGTGCTCTTGCTGAATCCTGCCGCACGCTCTGCAGAAGCATTGCTTTTTACCATTCATACTCTACCACAGCTGCAGTCATTTCCTTCAGACTACCAGGCTTACATACAGAACTTATTAGAGCTGTAAAAGTCATAAGTGGGCCCGGACCGAATGGTCAGAGCCCATCAATAACAGATGTGCCGCCCTTCCCCCACGGGGGACGGCGTCCCCTTGAAGGGGGAAGGAGAGGGTGCGCCGGGCCGGCCAGCCCCGGCGCGCGATTGGGCCACCGCCCGCGCCTCCCATGCGCGCAAAGGAATGGGGCCAGACCACGCCTACCACGGCCGGCGCACAGGAGAAGAAGAGGTGGCGCGGGCAGATGACGTCAATGGCCCTTTAAAGGGCCGCGACGAGGACAGGACCCCCCATTTTAACCCCAGCGCGCGCCCAGAAATGGATCCTTCGAAGAGCAGCACAGGGTTTTGTGGCCTGTGGAGGCCCGCGGTGCCAGTGAGTAGATTGTTCTCAGCGGCCTCGATCGGTGCAGCCTGCAGCGAGGTGCACCATCGGTCACAGTCATTGCATGCGCCAGCCGCCAGGGCCGGCAGGAGAGAGGCTTCCCCTCTCCATCCTCGCCTACAGCTTTGTTGTTCGGCCCCTGCTGCAAGCAGCGGAGGTTTGCGTCCATCGGGGACGGTTGGGACGGCAGAACTCGGTGGCCCGCCGGTTCCAGCGCATGCCCCGAGAGTCCGGGCGGCGCGGCCAGGTTGGGGGCACGCAGTGGAATCCCTCAGAGTCCAGCATCGGAGGTGCCACATGTTTTCGTGGTCGGTGTGGGCCATTGTGCGGCCGGGAGGAGGGCGGAGCGTTAGGACCCTCATGGCGGGGACAGCGGCTGGGTAGAGTGGCGCTGCTGCAGGCAGCGGTGGTTTGCGTTGGAGGGGACTGCTGGGCCGAGTTGTCGTTGTTGTCGTGGGAGAGTCGTGCGGTTGCTTCAGGGGCATTTTGATCTGCGGATGGGACAGCGCGGGACGGCCCACCCCGGTTCCTTGCGTTGGGGTTTTTCGGGGGGGAGGGTAGTTTCTCCTGATTTTTCGTGGTCGGCGGGGCCCGAGTGGGGCCTGTTGTTTTTTCTTCCCCTCATAACAAAATTAAAGGCAAACAAAGGAGAGGGGAGGGAAAGCATGCTGGCTCCGGAATGCACTGCCCCTTTTCGGCTTGGGCAGCGGATAATAGAAAGACTAGGGGGCACTCCATGAAGTTAGCATGGGGCACATTTAAAACTAATTGGAGAAAGTTCTTCTACTCAACGCACAATTAAACCCTGGAATTTGTTGCCAGAGGACGTGGTGAGTGCAGTTAGTATAGCTGTGTTTAAAAAAGGATAGGATAAGTTCTTGGAGAAGTCCATTAAATGCTATTAAGTTCACTTAGAGAATAACCACTGCCATTAGCAATGGTAACACGGAATAGACTTAGTTTTGGGTACTTGCCAGGTTCTTATGGCCTGGATTGGCCACTGTTGGAAACAGGATGCTGGGTTTGATGGACCCTTGGTCTGACCCATTATGGCAGTTTCTTATGTTCTTATGCTCGACTTGAGGCTGTGTATTTACTCTCTAGAACTGCCTGATCGCCCGGGAGTAGTAGAACTCC
Source organism: Rhinatrema bivittatum (assembly GCF_901001135.1). Classification (NCBI taxonomy): domain Eukaryota; kingdom Metazoa; phylum Chordata; class Amphibia; order Gymnophiona; family Rhinatrematidae; genus Rhinatrema; species Rhinatrema bivittatum. The sequence goes on along the minus strand of NC_042615.1, from coordinate 631,538,609 downwards.
ACCGCCCGCTTGCAGAGTTATATTCTTAAGGGGGAACTATTCCCCCCCCCTCTCCCGGTAGGAAAGCAGTTACAGTAGACTGCAAGATTGGGCATCCGTGTGGCAAATGGGTGATGCACGTGGGGAGGGATGGCCCTGGCTACAGCTACATGACTTGGGCCTCATGGTGGGGAGCTTATCTGTTTCTCTTAGCTCTTGGTTCTATTTCCCTTCCACCCCCACCTTTAATGTAGAGAGCAGTGATGGAGCTGCATCCAAGTGAAATATCTAGCCTGATTAGTTAGGGGTAGTAGCTGCCAGACTATGTTATACAGCCCTTATTGTTTGTTTTTCTTCTCCCATGCTGTTGAAGCAGAGAGCCATGCTGGAATATGCATCGAAAGTGAAATATCAGGCACATTTGGTTTGGGGTAGTAACCGCCGTAACAAGCCAGCTACTCCCCGCTTTGTGAGTGCGAACCCTCTTTTCTTCTCCCCTGCCGTTGAAACAGAGAGCTCTGCTGGATGTGTGAAGTATCAGTTTTTCTTCTCCCCTGCCGTTGAAGCAGAGAACTATGCTGTATATGCATTGAAAGTGAAGTATCAGGCTTATTTGATTTGGGGTAGTACCCACCGTAACAAGCCAGCTACTCCCCTCTTTGTGAGTGTGAATCCTTTTTTCCACATTTCCTCTTGCTGTTGAAGCTTAGAGCGATGTTGGAGTCACAGTAAGCATGTGTATGTTTATTTAATAAGGGTATTGTCTCCAGGCAGTAGCCATCATTCTGGCGAGTCACCCACTCTTCATTGGCGGCCTCTTGACTTTATGGATCCACAGTGTTTATCCCACGCCCCTTTGAAGTCCTTCACAGTTCTGGTCTTCACCACATCCTCCGGAAGGGCATTCCAGGCATCCACCACCCTCTCCGTGAAGAAATACTTCCTGACATTGGTTCTGAATCTTCCTCCCTGGAGCTTCAAATCGTGACCCCTGGTTCTGCTAATTTTTTTTTTTCTTTCCTATGGAAAAGGTTTGTCTTGTCTTTGGATCATTAACACCTTTATAAGAGGTTAAGGCTGTTCTGCTTGAAGGGGCTATATGATGGAGTTGTTTGAAGTCATGGGAAGGCTAGAACGGGCAGACGTGAGTCGGTTATTTACTCGTTCAGATAATGGAAGATATTCTTTTATGTTAAGTGGCACATTTAAAACCAGATGAGTGCTTGGCACTCGATGTTCAATGGTGCTCTGGAATCTTTGGCCAGAGGACCGTGGTTGGTGCGGTACTGTTGATGGGTACCAAGGGGGTTTGGATGAGTTCTTCGAGGAGCAGTTCATAGAATAGCTATTAATCGGGTTCCTTTTGGAATTGCCACTGCTAGTAAGCGTTTCAGTGTCATGGAATTTTCTTGGTGTTGGGATGGTGGCCGGGTGCTTGTGACCTGTTTTGGCCGCTGTCGGAAACAGGAGGCTGGGTTTCATGGATCCTTGCTATGACCCAGCATGGCAATATAGGTTATTAATTATAGGAACTGAGCCTCACATGCGCTGTAATTTTGTTCGATGCTGCTCCCCAAGGGGAGGAGCTCGCAATTTTGCGGAACTCTTAGGCCGACGGCAGATGACAGCGCCCTCAAGAGGAGATCCTGAGAGGGACCACCTGCATAGGCTGTAGTATTGAGATACACACAGACAGTCTTATATTAGACTGGAAGCAGAATCGACAGATATGGAAGTAGTGAGTTGATGTGCCGGCAGGGGCTGCAGTCCTTCAGGTATTGGAAGTTCAATCTTTGAGTTGCTTATGTAACATACAACACGCTTTATACGGTATTCTTGGTGTTCGTGGCAGCCAATGCGGGGTTAATTAAAACAGAGTAATGTGATCATCTTTCTTACAAGTCGTCAACACTCTGGATCCAGAGTTCCGAAGCACCCGAAGGGCACGCAAACTAGATCGTGGGTGGCCAAAAGAGGAGAGAATTACAATAAGACAACAAAAGATCAATACCCGTAACCAACCGGAAATCACTAATCCAATAAGGGCTTCATTGTTCGCAATACCACCTGGGGATACTCTCCTTCTCTGAACTTAACAGATATGTTTTAAAGTTTCCTGGCAATCAATAGTAATCCCCAGATCTTGCAATGAGTCCGAAAGTACTAATCTGGTATTGTTTGATAATACAAAAGGGTTTGTTCAGTACGGGTAATATACCTTCTGAATTTTCTATCAAGAAGAATAATTTCTGTTTTCTCCATATTTAGGGCAAACTTCATGGGGCACGGCGATTGATTAATGCCTCTAAGAAAAACGCCTATTAATTTAAAGGTTTGCTCAATTGTGTCCACTATGGGGATAAGAAGCTGAATATCATCAGCATTGATGTGGAAGTTTAAACCTAAGCCTGCCGTCACCCCGTCTTACATTGTAAGGAGTCTTAGGGACGAGGAACAAGGGCACGTGTGGAGCGATTATCCAATCACTATCTGCAATAGAACTCATGGGGTCAATGTCTGCGCTCGCCACCAGGCAAGAATGTAGGGCCCTCGAGGAGCGAGTACCGGATCCCGTTCAGCAGGCTGGAAGCAAGAGGAGAAAGAACGGAGTCTCCGAGGAGCGATACTCCATTTAAGATTAGGGAGGCAGATTAACGCTGGGGCCATAATGGTATAAGGAAAATCTAGATAGTTATGAAGTTACGAAGCATGAATAATTAGGGGTAAAACCAAAACCATTGAATATCAGACCGGTCCCAGCCGAATCAGAAATTCAAGAGGGTGGAGCGAGGCAGATAAGCAGGCACGAACGCAATAACTGAGTGGGCACGCACAGGCAGATGCCCAAGGGTATACGACGAAAAGCTATACAGATGTTTTTCCCGGCTGTCACTGACAGTGCACATCAGACGACCGAGGGAGCGCAGGTGACGGATTGCTACGACGGAGAGTGAGATGACGCCGGCCAGCGAGCGGGGCCACTCCAGAGCCCGACACCAGCAAGACGGATCTAGATAGATCCGACAGTGGTCCACATCTAGATAGATCTGACAGTAGTCCACAGAGCAGTTTACATGATAATATGTTAGGGTGATGCTGGGAGAGATGATGGAGAGTGGGACGTTCCCACAGAGGGAAAGGGAGAGGCCGGACGGCGGAGGCGGCATAGTAGCAGTAGTTGACGGCATTACTCCCACTGTAGAAAGCAACCCGAGTGGAGGAACCCGAAGACCCATACCCAAGAGGGTAGACCCGTGAGGAGCACCTTTAGCGGCAGCGGGCACCCCCCAAGGAGTGGGCATACTGAGTGGTTAAAGCGAGAAAAACCCCGGAGAGTTGGTAGACGCAGAAGGGACCTGAGGAGCGGGTACCTGGGCGTTCTGATATCCGCGAAGTACCAGGTAAGGCTTGAGTAGGTCTTCCAAGCAGGTGGAGAGCGAGTGCCCTGGCGTTCTGATACCAGCGAGGTACAACGGCAGGCTGGAGGAGGTCTTCCAAGTGGGAGACTTAGAAGTGGTAAGAGGGAATGAGACCTAATCCTGGCTACCCCGTAGCGCTGATCGTGAGAGCCGAGTTGGGCGACAGTAGCTGACGGGGCCACTAAGAAGTTCCCGCCAGGATTTAACGCATTTGCGGCCTTATTACGATGGACCCAATAGGCTGATGGTGGGTAGACATGGTTGTATTGTTAATTGGTATTGCCGGATACCAGGGTTGGCACTTGATAAAGTTACATAACTAACAAAGACTAATTATTTCTTCCAGACACACCATGCATTGTTTAGAGTGGTCCTTGAAAACGGTTCATACCATGACTACGGCACCCCAGAGACTTGGGGGTGGCTGCACAGGTAATAGCAACAATGATATGTCGGGGATCAGGATGTGCAACATGGTAATAATAATAAGTATACTTCGACTACACAGGTAATTATAATAAAGACATATGACTCCACGGTCCCCAACCTGGACCGTCACTGCAAAACGTGAGGAACTCACAGCTATGTGAAGGAGGGTTCGAGAGTTGTCAGGGGGAGGCAATATTCATGGACTGGTCAAAGTTTACCAATGGGAGATAACAACGAGGGACTGGAACTTTTGAGAATGGAAACAGTTAATCATGTTCTATGGGATGCCATTGGGGGCAGGGCATTTTACAATGCTCTACAGGATTCCAGGCCGCAGCTTATTTAGGAAGTGGGGGACACGAGGCAAGGGTTCACCCTACCTCGTGTTTTGGCGGTTACCCGGGCCGGTAGGGCATATTGCAAGTGATGCCGGTGACATCACAGGATGGCGTGGTAGCCGGTCAGCGCCTTGGGTGGCGAAAAACGGTTGTGGCGCGGAACGTGCCGATGGTCAGGGCCCCCTTGCTGGCGGACAAGGCGGGGGGCCCAGGGAGGAAGACTGCCTGGCTTGGTACCTACGGCGGGCAGCGGTGGAGACATCATACTGGCTCGGGTACCCAGGGAAGTTTTATTGATCTGTTAAATAAAAGCTGCGGCCTTATTATACCAACGACAGTTCTCGGTGTGGTTAATGAGTATAAAGTGAATGTTTACAGGATTAAGGAGAGTAAAGTAACAAAGGTAGGGACGATGGACACGGGGAAAAGTGGCGGCTGCTAGAGTTAATAAGTGGGCCCGGACCGAATGGTCAGAGCCCATCAATAACAGATGCGCCGCCCTTCCCCCACGGGGGACGGCGTCCCCTTGAAGGGGAAGGAGAGGGTGCGCCGGGCCGGCAGCCCCGGCGCGCGATTGGGCCACCGCCCGCGCCTCCCATGCGCGCAAAGGAATGGGGCCAGGCCACGCCTACCACGGCCGGCGCACAGGAGAAGAAGAGGTGGCGCGGGCAGATGACGTCAACGGCCCTTTAAAGGGCCGCGACGAGGACAGGACCCCCCTTTTAACCCCAGCGCGCGCCTGTTTAGTTATTGTTTGTTAGTTCCTGTTTGAATGTTTTAAACTTCTTAATTGGACCTATTCCTGCCTTACCCACTCTCTCTTTCTCTCTTTGTCCTATTGGACCTATAACCAAAAGCTGCCTGAGACAGTTTACTTCCCTGAAGAGTTTTTACGTTAAGGAAAAAATCCCTTCAAGCTAAGTGCTCTTGCTGAATCCTGCCTCACGCTCTGCAGAAGCATTGCTTTTTACCATTCATACTCTACCACAGCTGCAGTCATTTCCTTCAGACTACCAGGCTTACATACAGAACTTATTAGAGCTGTAAAAGTCTCTCCTATCTGTGTGGCTCCTCATTATGTTCTCATTCACAATGAATGTGGAATTCTTCAAACATTCTAATAAAAGTTTTGATAATCAAGAACTGAGTTTATCTGGTATATGAAGCTAAGGAAAAGGTTTAACTCTCTGTCTAGGAACACAAGCTAGAGATCATGAATTGAGGGCAGCCTATTGACAAATCCAGGGCTGAAAAGATATATAATGCAAAATGGTTTTAAACAAGTGCCCAAAATCAACTTTTCAGAATTGTGCAATAGCTCCATTTTCAAATGGATGCAATTATATTTCCTTAAATTAAAACTGATTAGTGAAAAACTGGACTAGCATATTACTATTAAGCCTTTCAACTTCTGAACACAAATACAATGGTTTCAAGAAATTTTAAATCAGGATCAGAAATTAAAATTATTACTTAAGTTTTAGCTGAATTGAGTATAATCCTCCAAGCTTAATGCTTGATGCTGAAAGCTGATATGTTCAATTAACCACTAAACATGTGGTTAATTGAACATATCACTTTTTAAATTAATTTTTATTTTAATAATAAATTCAAATACATCCATATAGAAAAATCAAAAGAAATAAGCACAGAATATTTTCAATACTGTTAAACTAAGATGTAATAAAAGAATACATGATGAAATATAAATTTGAATACCCCATGCAATTCCCAGTCAAGCCCTCATATTCAAGAAGAACAGCATTAGAATGAAAGAAATAAAAAAAAGGAAAAAAAAATATGATTCCATCAATCACAAATTAAACAATCACAGACCAATTTTATAATGCGGACTTCAGCCATAATTTTCGAAGTGTGTAAGTCCGCGTACCGGCACAAACCTTTTTGTGAGAGCGTAGGAAGCACTGGGCACAGTGCTATGTTGATGTCAACAGCAGAGACCTAGCTCATCTGCATCCCACATAGCTGTGTTTGATACCTGGAAGGTTAAAATCTGGAAATATACCACTTTTAGGATTATTGTAATACATGAATGGCATAATAATAAATAAAGATTGGCACTGTGTGCGGTCCTGGGCTAACCAGAGAACTACCTGAGCTCTGGCTGTCCTCTCATAAACTTCTTTATTAATGACAAGAAAACAAAACAGAAATGTTGCATTGGTGGTCCATGGGCTATCATCTCCCCTGGCTGAACTGGCGCTCTCTCCCTTCAGCCTGGTGAATGCTATCGATCAATCCTGTGGCGGGATGTTGATCTTCATTGCTGCTTGAGCTCACAGCAGGACACCACCACCAGCAAGCACCACACCTCCCCCTAGGCACACACCATGACGGAAAAATTCCTGCAGCCCCTAGTGATGACATCACCAACACAGTCCTACTTAAAGGCAGATCCTGAGAAGCAAATTGCCTCAACAACAGGTCCAGTTATACTTCGTAATGCACTTTGCTTCCCAGTGAATTTCTTGTCTTTGATCGAGTTCTAGTCCTGCTTTTCTTCATCCACATGGTCCACTTGTTTTTCTCCTTGCCTGCCTTTCCTGCCTATCCATCCCTCCTCCCTTCTCTTGGATAAACTCCCAGTTTGATCTTGACTTGGATCTCGGATATGACTGACCGCTACCTGCCTCTGACAATTGCCTGTACCCTGGACACATCTGACTGCTGTCTGCTTATGACACAGCCTACTATGGACCTCTCCTGCCATCAAGAGAGACCCCACATAACTTCTGCCAGCCCCGGCACCCAAAGGCTCAACCCAAAGGGAACAAGGGCTGGTATAGGTGAAGGTCCAGATGGGTCTCTGCACTGCCCAGCCTTCCTGCCTATGGTGAGAACCTGCAGGGCTCCTCCTGCAGGTAGAGCCAATCTGTCTCAACCCCATCTTGTCCACTAAGGCAACAAAAAACTGTTCTGCTTAACTTCGCAGTTCACAAATAAAGAACAACAATATACTCACAGTTCAGCAGTATTTGGACTTCCCTAGGCTTCCTTCTCTTCTCTGTGGGCTTCCCTGTTCTCCCTGGGCCTATTTTTCTTATCCCCTTCTAAAGAGAATGCTCTCAGTGTTGAAATCCTTTCCTGTCTATGGCTTACGTTAGATCAGGCTAAATGTGTGGTCCTGAGCTTTTAAGGAGGGTTTAGCATACATTCGTTTACACAGGGATTAAGTCATTTATAAACAGATGAAATTAAAAGATATGTAGATTCTCCAAAAAAGGGTATTTTGAATATAGATGATTTTAGGGGGCTTGCACTCTTACCCTTTATCATCACAAAATAAATACAATTAAAGAAGACCAATTTATAAGTTCACATATGCATGTAAATTAGTGATTTGTAAATTGCTGTCTGAAATTTTTCTCCCTCTTTATGGCTAAAAGTGATGTCATGACATTCTGAAGGACGTGTCTTGCACAGAATCAGAAAATAGAGCATGCAAATTGGGATTTCAATGCTATGCACATTGTTGTACCTACAAATTATACGGGTGGAAAAAGCATAGACAAGTGGTCCACAAAGTACTTGGTATCAACAGCAAGTTGCAAAACGGGAAAGCACCCATGTGCTTCTCTTGAAATCTGATATAAAGTCCGTGGATAAAAATTACATTCCTTGTGAATCATGCATTTAGGGAGGGCAGCTCTTGGACAGGCAATTTACATGTATAAATCCCCCTCTACCTATACAAATGTTTTTTAAAATTTTCCTCCATTATTTTTTTTCCTTTGGAATGTTTGATACAACCTGAGTGTATTCCATGAACCAAGCCAGTTAAAAGATATTCTGGATTCTAAGTTCATTCCTGGGAATGTCAATGGGTTAGGATAAACAACTGGAGGCCAATATTCAAAGCTAGGTAGCTAGATTACTCACATATTATCCAACTCAATGGCAGGGCTATCCCCTCTGCTTATCTAGCTAACATTTAGCTAACATTTAGCCGGATAAGTAATGAGCATTTGGGGGACATTCTGAAGTGGGGATGAGTTAGCTGAATAACTTATCCAACTAACTCCGATATTAGGAGAAAGCTAAATATGTTTTTTTCAGCAAACTAACCATGCCCTGCAGCAGGTCTAAAGTCAATTGGTCTTCTGTGGTCAAATAACTTTAGACTTAACTAGCTATGTTCCAAAGAATATATATAGCCAGTTAAGGGTCCAAACTGTTAAACAAATAAACAAAAAAAATTATCTCATGGGCCTAGCAATCTGAAGCACACAATCCACAGAATATGTCACACATCTGCCCTGCCGGGCTGACCTTTCATTTTCTGTATTGCTGAATAACAGCTAACTGGCAATTTTCAAAAAATATCTGGTTATGCTTAAAGTTATCCAGCTAAAGATAGCCGGATACCTTTAATCAGGGATATGCAACAAGATGTTTATCCTACTGAATATGCCAAATAACTTATCCAGTTAGCCTGATAAATTATCCATTCTACATTTTTTTTATAATTGGCCTCTTGGATTTTATTTTGCCTTCTATGCTATTAACAATCTGTAGTTTGTGTTAATATTTAAAATGTTTCTAATGGTTGTTTCCTATAGTTTAGCTTCTCGTGTAGTTCAGGAAATCTGAAATCTCATATTGCTAATTTTGCATCCCAGCCCCCCTCCCCTTTGTCAGGTCACATTGATTTTGTCAATTTTCTTTATTTTTCATTTATAAGGGTTTGGGAAAATCTGTCCCTGGATTTTTTCTTATGATTTTCTGTTGTCAAAATCAGATTTTCTGACTTGCGATGAATTCTTGAATTGCTATTAATTGAAATTTCATAAATAACATTTTTAAACAATTGTCTTCCGGATCTGTAGTCAAGACAAGCATTTAAAAAGATGGTGCATTTTTTCCAACTGTAGCAAAGTACTAAAGCATGATACAGATGTACGGATGAGGATTTTTTTTTCTTGTCTGACATGCAAAGCGAGCACATGTAGAAATGAAGATTAATTCCTGCTCAGAGTGAGGAGAGAAGATTGTAAAAACCAAGGTGTCTCTTGGGAGGTGCAGGTACAAAGCACTGATGAAAGAAGACAGCCAGGTCAAGCATAGATTAGCATGCTGTTATCATCACTGCTTGACCCAGGCCAGCCTTGACGGTTTAATCCAATCCTGATTTTCTCACTCCTCATTCCATAGCATTCTATAAACTATGGTCTTAATTTTTCTTCTTTTTATTTAGTTTTTCCTGAAATAAATTCACTAGGGAAAAAATATATTGTCATTCCCAAAATGTGCTGGATTAACAGCACTGAAGGCTGAAGTCCTCCATAGTGCATCTCAATCTACTCCTTGGGACACACCAAGCCAGTCAGGTTTTCAGGATATCTACCATAACTATGCATGAGGTAGATTTGCATGCAAATCATATTCCAAGTGATGTCTGGCTTCCTTCCATGTCCAAGGCTCAGTCCATAGCCTGCCTTGCCTCTGGCATGGTCTGTGACCAGTCCATGGAGGGTGGTGAAGGGCATGCAGCGGGACATTGTGTTCCATGACCAGCCCTCGGGCTGGTCTTCGTTCAAGTTCCAAGTCTTCATCCAAGTTCCCATGATGCTTGTTATGCTCAGTGTATCTTGAACTTAATAGTGGACCCTTGGGTCGAGGCAAGCAAAGTCTCCACCCACAGGGAAGAGCCCTGTGGGCTCTTACCCCAACAGGCAAGGTCTCAGTAGAGATACAACAGAGGATCAACTTTATTCTACAGCAAAATCCTGTAGAGCAGAACAGATGAGTCTGGAATTAGCTGATCAGTCCAGTAGAACTCTGAAACGTGGAGAGTTTCAGTGAACACCTTATCTAGGCTTGCTTGTGCTGGCTATCCCGGTAGTGGTCCGCAGCACGGGGTAGGCCAGAAGCAGCTGGTAGAATGCACAAGACACGATGGATCCAGTAGTGGTCCACAAGCAGGGTAACCCAGGAATCCATGCCACAAAGGTAGTGTACTCACAATGGAAGGTAGAGACAGAGGTGGTAAAGCCCCGAAGATGACTTGAGCAGGATTAGCCGGAGTAGATGAGATGATGCAGGAACTCACTGAAATGAGAAGAGAGAGAGATGGCTCTCTGAGGAGCGGATAGCCCTGAGTGTGGTAAGGCCCCCAAGGAGGGGGTACCTAGGTCACTCAGTAGTCAGTGAGGAAATCCCAGAGAAGCAGAACTAGCAGGAGGAGATTCCTTGCTAACTCATAGCTCAAATGGTCAGCTGGGTTTAAGTATCATAAGCGGGTGATGTTATGCGGTGGGGACGCCCCCTGAGGTTCCCGCCATGATGTAGTTAAAGGAATGGCAGGCGCGCGCGTGCGTGCATGCCTAAGTAACCCCAGATTCAAGATGGCTGCCAGTAGCATCCACGCCATCCCGGGCATGCCATGAGGGTCGGCATGTGGAAGCAGAAGCCGCCATTCTGCCCAGACATAGAGCTGTATAGAGAAAGGAGGTGAGCAGCATAGGTCGCAGCTGCCTGCAACCAATGAGTGCAACAGTACGCCCCTTCTTAGGGCCCCTCCCAGGGGGTTTCAGCTTCCTGGTTTGAGCAAGGTGGAAGTGGTGTAGCATCTCTTTGTCCAGTATGTTGCAGCTGTTCTCCTCTGGTCTGTACCCCTCCCAGGAGATGAGGTACTCCCAGTGCTTCTCTTTTTTACACACATCCAGGATAACATCTACCTTGTAGGCAATGTCATCTTCAGCATCGAGGGGTTGTGGATCAGGAGTTTTCTGAGAAACCTGGATAGGTTAAGTGGTTTCAGAAGTGAAATGTAAAAGGCATTATGCATTTTCATTGAGAGTGGTAACCTCAAGCTGTAAGTCAAAGGTCCCAAACATCAGAGGATGGTGAAGGGTCCAATATATCGCAGAGCGAAATGAACTGAGGGTAGCTTGAGTCGAATATATATGGTACTGAGTCATACCTTATTTCCTGGCTTAAATTGGGGAGCTGCTTGATGATGGAGATCATATAATTTCTTTGCTAGTTGTCCAGCTTTATGAAGAAGCTCCTTGGTCTGGATCCAGAGTTGATGAATTTCATCAGCCATAGCTTGTGCAGCTGGAGGTGTACCAGTCAATAGTAATGGGAGTGGTGGAAGTGGTTGACGACCATACACAATTTGTAATGGTGAGCATTCTGTGGCAGATGCCGGATGCAAATTCAAGGCGAATTCAGCCCAGGGTAGTAACTGCCCAATCATTTTGCCTTGAGTTGACATAGGCATGGATGAATTGCTTAAGAGTCCTGTTCATTCTTTCTGTTTGTCCATTGGATTGAGGGTGGTATGCGGACATCAAATCCAGAGAGATATCAAATTTTTGATACAGTGCCCTCCAGAACTTGGCGGTAAATTGGTCTCCTCTGTCTGATACTATATGTTTCGGCATCCCATGTAAATGAAAAATGTGTCGAATGAAGAGCTTGGCTAACTCTGGAGCAGATGGCAGTCCCAGAAGAGAAACAAAGTGTGCCATATTCGAGAACCGGTCCACGGTAACCCATATTGTATTGTTACCATTAGAAAGGGGCAGGTCAACTACAAAATCGGTTGCAATATGTGTCCATGGCTCATCAGGAATGGGCAAAGGTTGGAGCAGGCCCCAAGGATGACCGGCAGGAGGTTTTTGCCTGGCACAAGAGGTGCAGGACTCTACGTAGGCTTGCAAGTCTTTCCTCATAGGCGGCCACCAATAGTATCGCCGTAGGGTAGCAAGGGTACAGGCTTGTCCAGGGTGGCCTGTTAACTTAGAGTCATGAGCCCAATTTAAAAGCTTCCTCCTTAAAGACAGGGTCACCAATGTCTTCCCTGCTGGAATCAAATGGGTATCGGCCAGCATTAACTTCTCAGGGTCAATGATGTGATGTGATTCATCGGGGACATCATCCGGAGTGAAGGACCAGAAGAGGGCATCTGCCCGAACATTTTTTTCAGCAGGATGATATTTGAGCAGGAAGTTGAATCTGTTGAAAAACAGAGACCATCTAGCTTGGCGATGATTGAGCCTTTGAGCATGATTAAGATACTCCAAATTCTTGTGGTCAGTGAACACTGTTATCTGGTGTTGGGCATCTTCTAACCAGGGATGCCACTCTTCAAATGCTAGTTTGATAGCCAGCAGTTCCTTATCACCGATGCCGTAGTTCCTCTCCGCTGGTGTGAAGCATCTTGAGAAAAAGGAGCAGGGGTGTAAAACGAATGAATCACTGTGCTGGCTAAGTACAGCCCCTATGCTGACATCTGAGGCATCTACCTCAACGATGAATGGCTTCTGAGGATCAGGGTGGTATAAGCATGGTTTCTGAAGGAAGGCCTTCTTTAGTAGTTGGAATGTAGAAATGGCCTCTGGAGACCATTCAAAGGGGTTAGCTCCTTTCTTTGTCATGGCTGTCAGAGGAGCTGTCAAGGTAGAGTAGTCCATGATAAAAGAACGATAATAATTAATGAAGCCAAAAAGCAGTGTAGTTCCTTGATACCAGAAGGTTGAGGACAGTCTTGTATGCTTCTCATTTTCTGGGTATCCATCTGAAATCCTTTGCTCAACACAATGTACCCCAGGAAGGGAACAGACTCTTGGTGAAAGGCACACTTCTCAAGCTTGGCATACAAATGGTTATCCCGGAGCTCCTGTAAAACAGTAACAACATCTGCTTGGTGGGTTTGCACGTCACAGGAAAAAATGAGGATGCATCAAGATAAATGACCACACATTGATACAGAAGGTCCCGTAGAATGTCGTTCATCATATTTTGAAATACGGCTGGGGCATTGCAGAGACCAAAAGGCATTACCAAATATTCGGCCATCGCGAGTATTAAAGGTTGTTTTCCACTCTTCTCCATGGCGGATACAAACAAGATTGTAGGCACCCTTTTGATCCAGTTTTGTGAAAATCTTCGCCCCCCTAAAGCCGATCAAATAATTCTGAAATTAAAGATAAGGGATACCGGTCCTTGATGGTGATCTCATTCAGGCCTCTGTAGTCAATGCAAGGGCGAAGGGATCCATCGTTCTTGCCAACGAAAAAGAATCAGGTTCCTGCCAGAGATTTGGAGGGTCTAATATATCCCTTCTGAAAGTTCTCCTGGATGTAAGCTGACATAGCTTCCATTTCGACTAGAGAGAGTGGATATACTCTTCCCCTAGGTGGCTCAGAATTAGGCTTTACATTGATTGCACAGTCATAGGATCTGTGTGGTGAAAGTACGTCAGCAGCCTGCTTAGAAAATACATCTTGAAAGGAAGCGTACTGTGGTGGTAGACCAGGAGGAGCAGATGTAGTGGCCATACAAGGCAGTTGTGTTATTTTTTTTAAATATCTGTTATGGCAGTCAGGGCCCCATTGAGAAAGCTCCATAGTAGACCAATCAAATTGAGGAGAGTGTTCTTGTAGCCACTCTCCTCAATTTGAGTGGATGGCTTTTTTGAGAACCAGGAAGGTGATGTTTTTAGTTCGTAAGGATCCCATGCGAAGGCAGACTTCTCCGGGCAAAGGTTTGCCATGAATGGATGAGAGAAGAAGTGGAGTGGGAACCAGTTCAGTTGGCAGTCATAAATATTCAACTAACCTCTTGAGATTGAAGTTCCCACCAGCACCTAAATTGATCAGGGCTTGGGTGGCGAATTCGAGAGGCCTAGAGATGATGGAAACAGGAAGAGTCAGTGGAGGAGAAGGAGCAGTTAGACCTAGGAAGAGTCCTCAAGCGGATCCTAGGTCTGCATGTTTCCCAGACAGATAGGGCAGGTTTGAACCGCATGGCCAGTCTTCCCACAATATATGCACAGGCCCATCTTCTTACGAAAGCACCTCTGTTTGGCTGTAAGATGACTATGGCCTAATTGCATAGGTTCATCTTCATCTTCTTCTGGGCTAGGTGTAGCCTGGACTGGAATGGGCAGTAAATTCTGGGAACGGACACCACTGGATACATGTTTCTTCGGAGGTTTAACCTCAGTAGATCGTTCCCGTACACGGTGACCAATTCACCCAGCCAGGTCCATCAATGAGCTTAGAGTGTCTGGTAACTCACAGGCAGCAAGTTCATCCTTAATGCAGGAGTTAAGTCCTCATAGAAAAATAGCTCTTAGCCAACCTGAGTCCCATAGGAATTCAGAAGACAATCACATAGTCTGGGTGTGGTCTGGTTCCCTGTTGTACATCCCACTTGCCTGCAATAGACTGGCAAGTGGGATCATAAAAAACTGACTTAAAGAGAGCCAGAAACCCAGGAAAGTCATTTAATATAGGGTCATTGTGGTGTGATGCCCTTGCCAGGGCTTTCCCATCCAACAGGGATAAAATGTAGGTAGTCTTGGTAGCAGCTGTAGGAAAATAAGCTGGTTGCAAAGAAAAATGCATACAGCATTGATTGAGGAAGTCCCTACACAACAGAGAGTCTCCAGTGAAACGTGTGGGGGCTGGAAGAAGAACTGTAGTATGACCACTGGGGGTGATGCAGTCAAGCTGGAATTAGAAGTGTCCATCAGTCTGGAATTCATCTGGTTGAAGGCTGTAGTCAAAGTGTCGAGAGACCTCTGTTGCTCGGTGATCCATTGGGCCAGGCCAGGAATTAGAGATGTGCAGTCATTTATCAAGAAATAGGCAATTACAACGAAATTGCCTAATTCATAGTGGTTCGGGGGCCCCGAAACCCGAAAAGGATTTTCCCCAAACTTCAGGGAAATTTCATTTTTCGGGTTTGCATGGGGAGAGGGGCACATTTTTTTTTTAAATTAAAAACCGCCCCAAACATTTAGATTTACTATAATACAAACCACCCCCCCCCCATCCTGATCCCTCCCCAAGACTTACGAACATCCCTGGTGGTAGGGATGTGAATCGTGTCCTCGATCGTCTTACGATCGATTTCGGCTGGGAGGGGGAGGGAATCGTATTGTTGCCGTTTGGGGGGGTAAAATATCGTGAAAAATCGTTAAAAATCGAAAAATCGAAAAACCGGCACATTAAAACCCCCTAAAACCCACCCCCGACCCTTTAAATTAAATCCCCCACCCTCCCGAAACCCCCCCCAAATAACTTAAATAACCTGCGGGTCCAGCGGCGGTCCGGAACGGCAGCGGTCC
The DNA here is from genome assembly GCF_901001135.1 of Rhinatrema bivittatum. Taxonomy (NCBI): domain Eukaryota; kingdom Metazoa; phylum Chordata; class Amphibia; order Gymnophiona; family Rhinatrematidae; genus Rhinatrema; species Rhinatrema bivittatum. The sequence goes on along the minus strand of NC_042615.1, from coordinate 631,523,340 downwards.
GGAACGGGCTCCTGCTCTGAATCTTGTCGTCTTCAGCCGGCGCCATTTTCCAAAATGGCGCCGAAAAATGGCGGCGGCCATAGACGAAAAAGATTGGACGGCAGGAGGTCCTTCCGGACCCCCGCTGGACTTTTGGCAAGTCTCGTGGGGGTCAGGAGGCCCCCCACAAGCTGGCCAAAAGTTCCTGGAGGTCCAGCGGGGTCAGGGAGCGATTTCCCGCCGCGAATCGTTTTCGTACGGAAAATGGCGCCGGCAGGAGATCGACTGCAGGAGGTCGTTCAGCGAGGCGCCGGAACCCTCGCTGAACGACCTCCTGCAGTCGATCTCCTGCCGGCGCCATTTTCCGTACGAAAACGATTCGCGGCGGGAAATCGCTCCCTGACCCCCGCTGGACCTCCAGGAACTTTTGGCCAGCTGTGGGGGGCCTCCTGACCCCCACGAGACTTGCCAAAAGTCCAGCGGGGGTCCGGAAGGACCTCCTGCCGTTCAATCTTTTTCGTCTATGGCCGCCGCCATTTTTCGGCGCCATTTTGGAAAATGGCGCCGGCTGAAGACGACAAGATTCAGAGCAGGAGCCCGTTCCGGACCGCCGCTGGACCCGCAGGTTATTTAAGTTATTTGGGGGGGGGTTCGGGAGGGTGGGGGATTTAATTTAAAGGGTCGGGGTGGGTTTTAGGGGGTTTTAGTGTGCCAGCTCACGATTCTAACGATTTCTATAACGATAAATCGTTAGAATCTGTATTGTATTGTGTTCCATAACGGTTTAAGACGATATAAAATTATCGGACGATAATTTTAATCGTCCTAAAACGATTCACATCCCTACCTGGTGGTCCAGCGGGGTCCCGGGTGCCATGTCACATGGTAGGAGAACCGACCAATGGCGCCGAAAGCCCCTGTGACATAGTATGGGCAAAGGCTATCGGCGCCATTTGATTACTGGCAGCCGACAACGAAATCGCTCCCGGACCCCCGCTGGAGCTTGCCAATAATCCTGGTGGTCCAGCGGGGTCCCGGGTGCCATTTGTTCCTCCGTGCCCATGTGCGCCATTGCCAGCCTTGCTCAAAATGGTGCCGAATAGCCTCTGAACTACCATGTCACAGGGGCTTTTGGCGTCATTGGTCAGCTCCTGTCACATGATAGGAGCACAAGATGGCGCCGAATGCCATGTGACAGGGGCTGACCAATGGCACCAGTAGCCCCTGTGACATGGTAGTTCAGAGGCTATTCGGCACCATTTTGAGCAAGGCTGGCAATGGCGTACATAGGCACGGAGGAACAAATGGCACCCGGGACCCCGCTGGACCACCAGGGATGTTCGTAAGTCTTGGGAGGGATCGGGATGGTGGGGGGAGTTTGTATGTATGTACGAAAATGATTTTAAATGCTTGGGGTGGGGGGGTTTTTAAGCTTCATTTCCCGCTTCGTTTTTTGGCCCGGTTTCGGGTTTCCTCGTTTCGTTTTTCAAAAAAACTAAACGAGAAAACCCGAATTTTACCACGAAGTATCCGAGTCAAAAAACGACCCGGTAGAAAAAAACGAAGCACATCTCTACCAGGAATGGCCTGCAAGGCTGAGAGCTGACTGGGTCCATGGAGTTAGCAATCTGTTATGTTCGGTGTGTCTTGAACTTAATAGTAGACACTTGGGTCGAGGCGAGCAAAGACTCCGCCCACAGAAAAGAGCCCTGTGAGCCCTTACCCTGACAGGCAAGGTCTCAGCAGAGATACAATAGAGGAACAACTTTATTCTACAGCAAAATCATGTAGAGCAGAACAGACGAGTCTGGAATTAGCTGATCAGTCCAGTAGAACTCTGAAATGCGGAACAGCTTATCTAGGTTTGCTTGTGCTGGCTATCCCGATAGTTGTTTGCAACGTGGGGTAGGCCAGAAGCCGCTGGTAGAATGCACAAGTCACGATGGATCCAGTAGTGGTCCGCAAGCAGGGTAACCCGGGAATCTGTGCAACAAAGGTTGTGTACTCACACCGGAAGGTAGAGGCAGAGGTGGTAAAGCTGGATTAGCCGGAGTAGATTAGCCGGATTAGGATTAGCCAGAGAAGGATTAGCCGGAGTAGATGAGATGATGCAGGAACTCACTGAAATGAGAAGAGTGAGAGATGGCTCTCTGAGGAGCGGATAGCCCTGATTGTGGTAAAGCCCCTGAGGAGCGGGTACCTAGGTCACTCAGTAGTCATTATGGAAGCCCCAGAGAAGCAGAACTAGCAGGACGTGATTCCTTGCTAACTCGTAGCTCAGATGGTCAGCTGCGTTTAAGGTATCTTCTGAGCAGGTGACATCATGCGGTGGGGACGTCTCCTGAGGTTCCCGCCATACGAAGTTAAAGGAATGGGCAGGCACGTGCGCGTGTTCCTAAGTAACCCCGGATGAAAGATGGCTGCTGGGAGCTCCCATTCCGTCCCAGGCATGCCATGAGGGTCGGCGTGTGGAAGCGGAGGCCACCATTCTGCCCAGACTTGGAGCTGAATAGAGAAAGGAGGTGAGAAGCATAGGTCGCAGCCGCCTGCGACCGACAGGCACAACAATGCCATGCCTTGATCTCAGCCTTCGTCTGTCCTGATGCACACACCATTCCAAGCAGCAGTCCAAAAAGCTATCGAGTGGCCAGAGGCTACCCCCTGAGATCTGCACTGCGTTTCTGGGTCTCACTCCTATGTGAGCAGGCTCTGTGGAAGCTTTTGTGCTTCACGGCTCCACGTGCTTCACATCTCTAAGTGTCCAAGAGTCTCTAAGTTTTGGCCCAGTCCATGTGCGGATAAGTTTGCCTCCCCACAGTGAATACCTTGGAGTTCCCCTGGGGTTGCGCCATGGTCCAAGAGCTCACAGTCTCAACAAGTGACCCAAACTCTCCTGTGCTCACAATGGGTTGTGAAGGCTATGAGCTGGATGAGCATGTTCCTGCAACAGACCCATGTTTTCTGGATTCACTGCATCAGTCCTGAACTTTGTCCAAGTCTTGATGTTTCTGAACTCTTTCTCTATGACTTTTAGAAGGCATCTGCATTTAGTTTTGAATTTTTTTCCTATGATCTGTTGCATTGTAGGTGGACCGTTGGGCTGAGGTGAGGTTAACGCAACCCATAGGTGAGGACCTTTGGTCCCCACTGTCAGCAGGTGGAGTGGGCTTAAGGTAGAGGCAGCTGGAGCTTCACATATTCCAGCCCTCATTCCCTGTGGGGTTAAGCCTTTGGGTGCCAGGTGCCGGCAGGACTTAGGTGGGCCTTGAGGTTGATTAACGAGAAAGGTTGGTTCAGCCCAGAGACAGCAGATGATTGATGGTGTAGTCCTATTCTGGACTGGGTTCGGTACTGGAACTCGGGTGCCAAAGGAACGGAGATTAGCTGGGGGCACTCGAGCAAAGGTATGCCGAAGCCTAGTAAGTCCACGTCCAGGGAATAGGCTAAAGGAGGCATCAATGACAGGCTTGGATAAGGGCTGGCAAGTTCAGATCTCGAAGAAAGTCAATAGCGTTAGTCAATCAAGGCAATGGTTTGATCACGGAGAAGTCAATAGCGGTAGTCAGGTATAGCAGAGGTGCTGGGTCAAGCAAAGTGAAGTTGATATCCGTAGAGTCAGCCAACATATAGACAAGACAGGGACAATGAAGACAGGAACCGAGAACAACGGAGTTCAGGAATGAAGAGGATTCTTTAGCAGCAACGTGTACTTGAGTAGCGAGGAGACCTGTTGCAAAAGCAATGTTATGGAGCGAGGCCTGAGCTTAAATACACTGAAGAGTTTGACGTCATCATCCAGGACCGCGGCCATGTTCCCACTGCGGGCCCTTCATAAGGATCAAAGGTGCATGCGCACCTAGGGAGGGGCAAGGCATGGGTAGTGACATCTCACCATGGGCCATGCGGAGAGGCCTACCGAGCAATGGATTCCTGCAGTACTGGGGACCAAGGAAGAGCGGGAGGCACCGGGGGCGACCTGAGGTCAGAGCTGGTGGCCCACTGCCGCCAGCGAGAAGGAACCAGTAGCTGGAGTCCGCGTGAGAAGGTGAGGGGGCCACGCTGATGGTCTGCCTTGGATGGCACATGCAACATGATCCACAGGAGGTGCCTGCATCTATTCTGGAATTTTTTTTACAACCCACAGGTTGTAAAACCTGTGGAATTGTTTTCCCTATGACCCGCAGGAGGCACTTGCACCTATTCCTGGAATATTTTCTCTACAATCTACAGAAGGCACCTGCATCTGTTTTGAATTCTTTTTTATGACCTACAGGAAGTGCCTGCTTGAGTCCCTGGGTTTTTTTCGACCTGCAGGAGGTGCCTGCACTCAGGTTTTTCGACTTCTGCAGTTGTTCCAGGTCCTTTGGTGATTTCTCTTCACCTTTGCTGCCTAAGACCCACAGAAGGTGCCTGCATCCAAGATCTTGTTCAAGTTCTTTAATTATGTTCCAGCTTCTGCTTAACACAGTCTTTGTTCAAGCTGGTGGTAGTGTTTTAAGCCCTTATCTATGTCATCGCCTAAGCCTACAACTTGTTTCAAGTTTTTTACTTGCTCCAGTGATTCTTCTCACAGTATACAAGCCATTAGCCTTATCTCAGCCATCAGTCAGCCCTGGCCCAGACTTCAGTTCCTGGTTTGGGAGGAATTAAAATCAGTGGTTCCTTTGGATATTACTAGTTGCCTATTACTCGACTTATTGGACTTCAGCCTCAGAAAGTCCTAGAATTGTGATTCCATCTCTTTCAAGAATACAGCAGAGTACTAATCACCTTTTTCCATGATGCCAATATGGAGAGTCATCTCTAGGTCTGAAAGAACTTCCACTACTGCTACTTTCAAGCCACCTCCCTCCAGCGCCATCCTTCTGGAGCTCTCCCTGAGTCAGTGTGACTTTGAAACCTGGTTGGTGAATTCTGATTTATTTCCCAGTTTCTCTATCATAGCAGCTAGTGCTCTCTCCATTGACAGCCAATGGACTTAAAAACCAGCATTTCCATCTTGTCTTGAAAGGCTAACACTGTCCTTTTCTCTACCTATCCCTCAAGTTGTATCCATCAGTACCAATTTGGGACCTCATCATCAACAGCTGTTTTTTCTACAGAAGTGTTTTTGCATTACAGCATCTTTACCCATAATCAAACCGAGGGATGTGCCTGGCATTTTCATCTTGAGTTTCGCTTTGCTGCTCCTGCTTGGTAGTGGCCTTTATACTCAAGACCCTCGAAGCCTCTTCTAAAGTGCAGCCAGTTCTACCATGGACATCTATAGATATCTGCTAAAATCCTACAATTTTCTCCAGATCTATCGTATCTCTAACCAAATAGTCCCTAAATCCAGTTATGAGGCTGCCTTCTAATTAAAGCTTCGGCATTGCCACTTCTGCCACGTACTTCTTGGAGGTGACTATTGATTTTGAAGTTTTGAAACGTGAATATTGAATTGCAAGAGAATGAGACACTCCTGGTAAAGAAAACCAAGAGTGTGACTGGTCTCTAGAGTTATTTCACATTTAATTACAAACTCTGTCCTTGCAAGTACCATTTAATTCCATCAGGTGTACATGAGATCAGCTCAAGAGTTACCTCTGTTAAAGAAACAAGTATCAATAGCCTTCCAGTGATTCCTGGAAAGGAAACTTGTTTCTTCTTACTAAAGTTTCTGCAAGACTTAATGTCATCTCATAGGGAGTGGAGGAAACCTAATGAAGAGATGTTTAAGTTGATACATTTGGGGTTGAATTACCCCTCTTCCACAATTGGTGAACAATTAGTCCTGATCTGGTCAACTTCAATGGGGGCAATAGAAAGTGAAAAGGAAGCCATCATCAGTTCTTCTTCCATCTTCCTTTCATTGCTACAAAACTAAAGACCAGATTCCACCGTTGACAGTGTGTCTACTTGACCACGGACATCAAAATCTGGGAACAAATCCTCTTCCTTAGCCATACTTCAGCCAGCTGACCCTGTTGCCTTTCAATTCTGGTTCATGCCTTGCAGCTAATTTTTTTTCCTTCTATCAACAGAACCTTGTGCCGTTGTCTGTTTCATCACATGTTCCAAGTTATTTTATCTTGTGCCATCCATTTATGTGAATCATAGTTTGGAATTCAGTACTCCCTGGAAAGCATTTCTTCTGTTCAGAGAGGTTTCTAGTGCCATCTGTTATTCAGTCTGCCAATCCAGTTGCAGTCCAATTTATCCATCTATTTGTCCAACAGTAACTTGAGTCACAGGAGGGTGAAGAATTGAGTCCTCAACAAAATTCAACTCCATCACTGTTTGAGTAGTTTGTGGACAGTAAATTTAATTTAAGCCTCCTTCTGGTAATGTCTACATGGGAACCTAAGAAATTGGACCAGTATTCCAAGATGCTATATGTTGTGCTGCCACCCGTGGAAGCCCACAAGCAGCTCACTCACCTCTCCTGATGCCGTTTGTGAAGCCATGGCCTGGGTGCCGCCGATTCCTGTTGCTGTGCAGCCTCTCCTTCCTCAGTGCAGTCTGGAAGGAACCCCGATGCTGTCCATCTTCACGACTGGGAGCCATTGAGATATTCCTGTTTCTGCCATCATCCTTGCTGCCTGGATTGCCACCGCCAATGCATCTCCTGCGCGGTGCCTTCCCTAGGCACGCATGCGCGTCACTGTTGTCTATTTAAAGGGCCTACGGTGGGAAAAGCCACGTGACCCTTTTTGATAACATCATCACCTCATCACTCCTGCAGCCCTATAAAAAGGTTTCCCTGTCAGTCCAGTTTCACCTTCACAAGGTTCCTCATGGACATCCATGGCTCTTTGTCCTTCAAGTTCTTCTGTGGTCATGTTTCTGTCTTCATGGTCTTCTTGTTCCTTTTCCATGTTTCTGTCCTTTTTGCTCCTGTTCCATTTTCATGGTCTTTCATTGGGTCTTTGTCCAAGTCTTTGGAATCTCGGCCTTGTCCAAGTCTTCTATATCTTCACTTGATCCTTATTTTCTTTCTTCTGAATCTTCAATCAAGTTCCTGATGTTCCTGTCTTCATCCCAAAGTCTGCCTTCCAGATCCTCTCTTGTCCTTCTTTCAGGCATGCCAGCAACATGGCCTGTGACCAGCCCATGGAGGGTTGTGTAGGGCCCTCCTGGCACAAGGCCTATTTCCAAGTCCATCTTCACTGGATCAAGTCCTTAAAGTCCTTCCTTGTTTTGAAGTTCCAAGTTCCATGTTTCAAGTTCTGAGTTCCAAGTTCCTAGTCATATTCATAGTTCTGGTCTCATGGAGCTTGACCAGCCAGCAGATCTCCTTGTTCCTCAATCCAAGTCTGAAAGGGCTATCAAGTGGCTGAAGGGCTACCCCTGAGATCAGCATTTCATTGCTGGGTCTCACTCATGTGTATGTAGGTTAAGTGCTTAAGTGCTTCATGTCTCCAAGTGTCCAAGAGTCTCTAAGTTATGGCCTAGCCCGTGCCTGGATATGTTCGCCTCCCACTGCATTGGAGCTCCGCCCTGGCATTATGCTGTGGTCCAAGGGCACTCTCTCAAGCAAGCGACCGTACTCTCCTGCGCTTGCAACACCAAGTTGGGAAATCCAGTGCCAGTCTTGAATAAAAGGTCAGTTTGGTCACACTTCTTCCAACTTCAAGTACTTACCTGCTTATGCCTGTGTTTTGTTAACTCCTTGGCTTGAGTTACAGTAATAGTTATAGAATATCATGACCACATTTCTAATAGTCATGATATTCTATTGCTGTGCCCTTGAGGTAGTGTCTAGTTGTTTCTATCACACTGAGCATAGCAATAGAATAACTCTGGCCATCAGGAATGTGAGTTTACTTCACCTCAGACCAAAGAAGAAATTATATTTTCAACTGTATGCTCTTTGTGGCCTGCACCTACAGCTGATCAAAATTTAGGATTTATTTGGCAGACACTATCAGCTGAATAGTTTGCATTTTAGTGTTGTACATCCTGACTTTGGCATACTGTTCTGTTGTAGGTTCCAGCTCAGGAAAACTTACATCATAAATTTAAGTACTTTCTGGGTCTGAAGTAGAATACCACATTATTCTCAACCATAGACAACATTGCCCACCAGAAATATGAATTTAGTCCACCTCAGACCTAGGAGTTAAATTTCCAATGTAGCTCTCTGTCACAGGGTGGTTTGTTTCCCTGAACAGCTGGACAGAATGCACACAGTGCTAAAGTGTATTGTTGGCTGTTTGTGTACACCCAAACAGCCTATGCTTTGTTCATTAGCTGTAGGTGCCTTCGCAGAGAGATTATTCACATGCAATGCTATTTTGGTAAGGCATGGCAAGAAACATCAAAGCATAAGCTCTCTAGGTTGAGCACCTTCAGCTAAACAGTATTAGATTAGGCCCTGTGCATCTATCTTTGGTGTCCTGTTCAGATGAAGGTGCCTCACCCCACTAGAGAGTTTATGCTTTGATTTTACTTTTCATTCCTTGCCAAAATAGCCTTGGGTGCAAGAATTTGATATCTGGAGTGAGCAAAGTGTAAGTTTGCTGGGATGGGCATCTACAGTTAAACAGAATGAAAAAGCTGGGAAGCACAACACTGGTGTACTGTTCAGCTATAGGTGCTCACCTTAAGAACTTACACTGGAAATTAAACTCCTAGGTCTGAGGTAGAGTAAACTCACATTTCTGGTGACCAAGGTTATTTTATTGCTGTGTCCAGTCTGAAAGAAACAGCTAGACACTACCACACTGGGCACAGCTATAGTATAATAATAGTTTTACTCCTGCTCTGAAGCAGAAGTTAAATTTCCAATGATAAGAAAATGTACTTTAAGCTGTCTGCCATATAACACACCTCTCTGCATTGCTGGGAAAAAGTAAATGCCTTCATTTACATGGGATTTGTATGAACCAGTGCTATTAACTCCTGTTTTAGCGCCATATTTTTAGGGGATACAACACCTGTTAAATACCAAAGCTAACTTCCTGCAGAAAAATGCACGCTGAAACAGGAGTAAAACCTGAGCTAACATTAGTGTGCTTTATAACATCATCCCTATGGGCTGGATTTTCTACATTCGCAGAACTTAGAAAATCCGATGGTCACAGGGGGTGGGGGGGGGGGGGCGGTGCTGCGCTAGCCGGCAGCGATCGCACCGCCGCAGTACGATCGCTGCCGGCATTGCGCCAAATAACTACACAATAAAAGGTGTAGTTATTGGGTCCGAAATAGGCAGCAAAAAGGCTCCTTACCGATTCGCTGTCCGCGCCGTCCTCGCAGAGCCGGCCCCGGTGACACCCCGACTCCTCCTCTTCCGGGGCCGACTCCGCCCCGATGTAGGTAGCGCAGGCATGCACTATCTTCGCTAGCTATCGCAGGCTTGCGCTGTTATCACAAGCCTGCAATAGCCTTAGAAAATAAGGCCCTATGTTAGGACAGGGAATTTAGCACCAATTGTTTTTAAGTGGCAAAGTCACTAATATAAGGCCCAATTGGATCCCTCTCCTCTCCAGATGTTCAGAGTGTTTCAAGTCATCTAGAGAAGAAGGTACAAAATGAAATGCAGAGAAGTTTGCAGGGGGTAATTTTCAAAGCCATTTGTGTATACTAAAGTAGCCCAGAGTTGAGTTCATGTAAAAGTATGCGGGTAAGCTGGTTACACACATATGTTTATGCAAATTGTACAGAGACATTCCAAGGGAAGGAGTAACTTTATACAAGTGAATGTGTGCACATACTTGGACAATTACCTGAATATTTTCAAAGTAAACTTATATGCCTGTTTGCTTTGAAAATACATGGTAAAATATACTTGTATAATATGCATGTAGAATTTATCACTATGTGGGCTGGGTGAAACTACTCTCCCAAAGTCCCAATCTCCTATACGTCTAAGCAATGTGCAGGCTAATGCTTCTTCAGATAATAAGCCAATTTAATAAACATTCAAAATCCTTTTACTGCATTCCATTTCCTTATATACTAACAAAAGTTTACAAATGTCTCGTGTAGATGCAAATGCAAAAAAATGTATTATACCAAATGGAATATTTGTCTTCAATGCCTCTGAAGGATTTATATATTTTTTTTGCATAGAAACAGAGAAAGAATGAGTTATTGAAAAAGAATCATATTACTGTGTAATACATTGCCTAGTTACTGTTTGCTGGAGGAGTCACCAGATTCTCTTTCACTGGGCTGGATTTTCTAAGTTCGCAGAACTTAGAAAATCCGGTGGTCACAGGGGGCGGGAGGGCGAAACGGGGGATGGGCGGTCCTGCACTAGCCGGCAGCGATCACACCACCACGGTGTAGTTATTTGGCACAAAATAGGCAGCAAAAAGGCTCCTTACCTTTTCGCTGTCTGCACCGTCCTCACAGAGTCGGCCCCGGCAACGCCCCGGCTCCTCCTCTTCCAGGGCCGACTCCGCCCCGATGTAGGTAGCGCAGGCGTGCGCTACCTTCACTAGCTATCGCAGGCTTACTTACATATATGACACACATATATGTAAGTAATGAGGTCAATATTCAAAAGCCATTTGGACAGATAACACACAAGTTATCCTTCTCAATGAGTTATATGCCCCCAATTATGCATGCATAATAGAAATCACTAATTTGCTGATACCTCCATCATTTCACCCAGTCTATCTCCAATTTATTTAGACCCTCCTAGTACTTCACCCTGAACCTCCCCAAAGTTCAACCAGACCTCACACCCAGAAATAGCTGACAACAAGTAAGTCTGATATCATTTGCACTAGATTATTAGCAAGTGTAAAATTGTGCAAATAAGTTTCCTAATGTAGCCACATAGATCTCTTGTAAAATAGCAACTTATGCATGTATCTCTTGGCCTTGACCCAGAACACCCCTAGACCAACCTTTTCTTCCAGAAGTAAATGTGCACATAAAATCGAAAATATGTGTATATTTTAGATGTTTATAAAATACCATGTACACGAGTACATGCAAGTAGCGTTGTTCTCTCCACAAATTCATATGCTGACGATTCTAAGAATTCGGTCAAATTCTCAAGAACATTAGGAGTTATCTGCTTTTTCTGAGCTTTTCGTATCGGGAGGAAGTATACTTTATTCAGAGGCGGAGTTTTTTCGGAAGAAATTTCAAGTACTTCAACGAAGTATCTTTGTTAAATGAGGTAATTCTCCTACTACTCTGGGAAAGTTTAAAATCCTCAAATTTAGATGTCTCATCGCATTCTCCAGATATTCTAATTTTCTATCTATAGCTCCACAGTTCTGCACCATAGTTGACTGAACCATCTTGTTTTATTGTTTTATAGGATGTACATTCAGACAACTACCAACAAGGATTGAATTGCATAGTCTGGGTAAACAAATAAGCATGGGAGTAACTTGCTTATTGCGGCGGTTACTACCCCTAACCAATTAGGCTTGATACTTCACTTTTATGCAGCTCCAGCATCCCATCAATGGCAGGGGTGGAAGGAAATTAGAACCAAAAAAGTTACCAATAAGGACCCTGACCTCAGCGGTCAAAGTAACAGATAAGTATTAGAAAAATAACTGTGAAAGTTTGCTGGGCAGACTGGATGGGCCATTTGGTCTTCTTCTGCTGTCATTTCTATGTTTCTATATTTCTTCTATTTGTTGAAATTTTCCCACTCCTGTAGGCTTTTCCTGTAGATTTTTCAAAATTCTCATTTAGCAGGCACATCTGCGAGGAAAGTACACTTATATTTGCAGAACAGTCCGATAAAGACTTAGCAAGGGTAGATGTTAAAGACCACAGGGATTCTAAAGTCACTACCTCCGGTTTTATCAGACTTATAGATTCACCAGGCTTAATAGGGGTAATGAAATCTAGGTTCTCACCACATCCACTAGCTTGACCTCCTACATTTTCTAGCACAAGGCCTTTGGCGGTATTCTCTCCGGTCTCTCCAGGCGTCTGTGTGGTGATGCTCTCCAGCTCAGCCCATCTGCTCGACCAAGTCGAAAGTCCACATCGGGGCTTCCTGTCAGGCATGGTGTCGAAGAGCCCCATTCAGATGGAGGTAGCCTCTGATCCAATGGGCTGAGGGAAAACACTTCCGAGTTTGGGTCGAGATCTCCTTCCGACAGCCCGATAGCTGGACCACTCAAGCCCTCCTCTGTTGGTTTGACGGCACATTGTGGGATGGTTTTCTGCCCAGCAGGTAGCAAGGACATCGAGGGCTAAGACCTCTGCTTCTCTTTTCGTTTTGGAGGCATTGTTCTTTAAGAAAAACTTTACTAGCAGAAAGAAATGCCGGAGCAGACTCACTATGCGACCGGTCGAGACGCCATCTTGACTCCGCCCCCCCCCAGAGCAGAGCTTTACTGCTGTCCCCCACAAGACTGAATCCTGGTCCTGGGGCTGCACAAAGGTTCTTTACCCACCTTTGCAGCCACCGAAAGAAGGGGGTGTTACATGTAGGCCAACGAGTGGCATGCAGTCAGGGCCTTCAAGTGATTTCATGAATCCCCAGCCCTGAACGATTTCCTTTATTTAATTTTTTTCTTTGCATTTTTTTTTTCAAGTCGAGCATGGATAAACCAAATCCCTGCCCGAGCCAATGCTGCACTTACCCGCCACTTCCTAACCCCGGCAATCGGCAGCAGGAGATACGTGAAGTGAACATCATTTCCTGCAGTTATGGGGCCAACCTCACAGCTTATTGCAAGATCAACCCCATGGCAGCAGGAGTTAACTTTGCACCAACACACTGTTACAGACCATGCCACAAAGTACCTATGATTTCGAAGGCCGCCGCCGCAGAGTCCATCCTATAGCTGACAAAAATTACAAGAGACCACGAAATCCAGCAGCCACCAGTGGAGTCCATCCTGTAGGCATCTGAAAACGAGTCCTGGTAGGCCACTGTGGGTAGGGATGTGCAGAGGGACGCCATACGTTGCATTCGGGATTCGTATTCGTTGGGGGGCAGATACGTTGCATTCGGCAAGTGGGCCCCCGATACGTTTATCCGTTAATTCTTATTCGTTTCCTGGCTAAAATTAAATTAACTATAACCACCCCACCCTCCTGACCCCCCCAAAACTTACCAAAACTCCCTGGTGGTCAAGCGGGGGGTCAGGGAGCCATCTCCTGCACTCACACCCTCGGCTGCCGGTATTCAAAATGGTGCTGATAGCCTTTGACCTGCTGTCACAGGGGCTACTGGTACCAAATTGTACGTGTATATGTTAGGGGTATGGATACCTGTGTTTTATAATCTGCTCAGGTGAATCCATGCAGATTATAAAATACTATAGTAGATCTCTGCAGCCCCCTATCCATTTTGTATATGGGGTCGCACAGAGATTTTAAAGTGTTCCTCCCTATTTTCTTCTCACCTGTCTATCTAGAATAGTAGAGATAGACCAAGGTTATGCAGGCTTAGATTTGTCACCCAAAAAGATTTGGGGTTTTGGTTAAGGTTTTGTAAGATCCAAATGGTTTTGGTTTTAGCTTTGCATTTAGTTAAAACTAAAGAAAATATAGGGAACTTTCCTTCTGATTTTCCATAATACCTTAAATTTACTGATGACCATGTTCAAAGGCATTTATCTGGCTAACTCAGACATTATCCAGAAAATTCTAGCTGGCTAGTAAGTTATGAGGGTAGAATTTAGCTAGATAAGGGGGTCATTTATCAAAGTGCTATATGGCATTTTCGCATGCGTTAAGGCGTTTTGGCATGAAAAAACGCCTTTAACGCACGCAAATTAGAAAAAGGGGAGGATTTGTGGCCTGGCTTCATAATTTGCAAAGCCATATCACATGGCTTTAACATTTGTGTACATGCCATTTTTAGTAGTTTGAAGCTCCTGCCTAGTTGAGAGAGAGAGAGAGAGAGAGAGAGACTAACCATAATGTGCTCATTCTAGGTAAGTATTTATACCTCTGTATGAGGCCTACCTAGTCACTTGAAATGAGGTTTAGGTATTAGTGTAGTACGGATGTGAATCGTTTTTTGACAATTTAAAATATCGTCCGATATATTTTAAACGTCAAAAATCGTTAGAGCCACGATACAATAACAATTCCCCCGATTTATCGTCAAAAAATCGTAAATCGGGGGAAGGGGGAGGGGAAGGGGGACGGCGGGAAAACCGGCACACTAAAACAACTAGGGATGTGAATCATTTTTTGACGATTTAAAATATTGTCCGATATATTTTAAATCGTCAAAAACCGTTAGGGCCACGATACAATACCAATTTCCCCGATTTATCGTCAAAAAATCATAAATCGGGGGAAGGGGGAGGGCAGGAAAACCGGCACACTAAAACCCCCTAAAACCCACCCCGACCCTTTAAATTAAATCCCCCACCCTCCCGAACCCCCCCCCCAAATGCCTTAAATTACCCTGGGGTCCAGCGGCGGTCCGTAGCTAAATCGGGGGAAGGGGGAGGGCAGGAAAACCGGCACACTAAAACCCCCTAAAACCCCCCCCCGACCCTTTAAATTAATCCCCCACCCCCCCGAAACCCCCCCCCCCAAATGCCTTAAATTACCCTGGGTAGAGCGGCAGTCCGAAACGGCCTCCTGCTATTGAATCGTGTTGTCTTCAGCCGGCGCCATTTTGCAAAATGGCCGCCGCAAAATGGCGGCGGCCATAGACCAACACGATTCGACTGCAGGAGGTCGTTCCAGACCCCCGCTGGACTTTTGGCAAGTCTTGTGGGGGTCAGGAGGCCCCCCCAAGCTGGCCAAAAGTTCCTGGGGGTCCAGCAGAGGTCTGGGAGCGATTTCCTGCTGCGAATCGTTTTCCGTACGGAAAATGGCGCCGGCAGGAGATCGACTGCAGGAGGTCGTTCAGCGGGGGTCCGGAACCCTCGCTGAACGACCTCCTGCAGTCGATCTCCTGCCGGCGCCATTTTCCGTACGGAAAACGATTCGCGGCAGGAAATCGCTCCCAGACCTCCGCTGGACCCCCAGGAACTTTTGGCCAGCTTGGGGGGGCCTCCTGACCCCCACAAGACTTGCCAAAAGTCCAGCGGGGGTCTGGAACGACCTCCTGCAGTCGAATCGTGTTGGTCTATGGCCGCCGCCATTTTGCAGCGGCCATTTTGCAAAATGGCGCCGGCTGAGGACAACACGATTCAATAGCAGGAGGCCGTTTCGGACCCCCGCCGTTCCGGACCGCCGCTGGATCCCCAGGTAATTTAAAGCATTTGGGGGGGTTCGGGAGGGTGGGGGATTTAATTTAAAGGGTCGGGGTGGGTTTTAGTGGGTTTTAGTGTGCCGGCTCACGATTTTAACGATTTTACGATACTTTACCCACCCAAACGGCAACAATACGATTCCCCCCCTCCCAGATGAAATCGATCGTTAAGACGATCGAGGACACGATTCACATCTCTAAAACAACCCTAAAACTCACCCAAACCCTTTAAAATAAATCCCCACCCTCCCAAACCCCCCCAAAATGCCTTAAATTACCTGGGGTCCAGAGGAAGGGTCCCGGTGTGATCTTTTACTCTCGGACCTCCGTGCGTTGTAGAAATGGCACCGGCACTACCTTTGACCTGACAGGTCAAAGGTAGCGCCGGCGCCATTTTGTTTTTTTGTCCCCTGACGTCAGGAGCGTAGGAGATCACTCCCGGACCCCCGCTGGACCTCCCAGGGACTTTTGGCCAGCTTGGGGGGGCCTCCTGACCCCCACAAGACTTGCCAAAAGTCCAGCGGGGGTCTGGGAATGACTTCCTGCACGCGAATCATTTTTCCGTACGGAAAAACGATTCGCGGTAGGAGATCGCTCCTGGACCCCCACTGGACCCGCAGGGACTTTTGGCCAGCTTGGGGGGGCCTCCTGACCCCCACAAGACTTGCCAAAAGTCCAGCGGGGGTCCGGAACGACCTCCTGCAGTCGAATTGTGTTGCCGTACGGCCGGAGCCATTTTGCGTGTTGCCGTACGGCCGGCGCAAAATGGTGCCGGCCGTACGGCAACACGATTCGACTGCAGGAGGTCATTCCGGACCCCCTGGACTTTTGACAAGTCTTGTGGGGGTCAGGAGGCCCCCCAAGCTGGCCAAAAGTCCCGGGGGTCCAGCGGGGGTCCGGGAGCGATCTCCTACCGTTAATCGTTTTTCCCTACGGAAAATGGCGCCGGCCATACACCGTATGGCCGGCGCCATTTTCCATACGGAAAAACGATTTGCGTGCAGGAAGTCGTTCCCGGACCCCCTGGACTTTTGGCAAGTCTTGTGGGGGTCAGGAGGCCATCCCAAGCTGGCCAAAAGTCCTTGGGGGTCCAGCGGGGGTCCGGGAGCGATCTCCTACGCTCCTGCAGCGAATCGTTTTTCCGTATGGAAAAACGATTTGAGTGCAGGAAGTCATTCCCGGACACCCGCTGGACTTTTGGCAAGTCTTGTGGGGGTCAGGAGCCCCCCCAAGCTGGCCAAAAGTCCCTGGGGGTCCAGCGGGGGTCTGGGAGAGATCTCCTACGCTCCTGCCGTCGGGGGACAAAAAAAACAAAATGGCGCCGGCGCTACCTTTGCCTGACAGGTCAAAGGTAGCACTGGCGCCATTTCTACAACGCACGGAGGTCCGAGAGTAAAAGATCACACCGGGACCCTTCCTCTGGACCCCAGGTAATTTAAGGCATTTTGGGGGGGTTCGGGAGGGTGGGGGATTTATTTTAAAGGGTCGGGGTGGGTTTTAGGGTTGTTTTAGTGTGCCGGTTTTCCCGCCTTCCCCCCCCCCACTGGACCCCAGGCAATTTAAGGAATTTTGGGGTGGTTCGGGAGGGTGGGGGATTTATTTTAAAGGGTCGGGGTGGGTTTTAGGGATGTTTTAGTGTGCCGGTTTTCGATTTACACGATTTACACGATTTACATGATATTTAAAAAACCCAAACTGCGATGATCCGATTCTCTCCCCCTCCCAGCCGAAATCGATCGTGAAGACGATCAATCACACGATTCACATCTCTATAGTGTAGGGGTTAGAGGCCACTTTGACATTCAAAGTGACACGTACGAACAGAACAGTGCTCTCTTGTGAAGATTTGATGACCTTCGGAGTGAGGAAACTCACACAAAGATGAGATTTGCGCATTGTTCTCTCAACCTAGCTTGATGGACTCTCTACCTAACTAACATCAAGCTAGGTTGAGAGAACATTGCGCAAATCCCATCTTTGTGTGAGTTTCCTCACTCCGAAGGTCATCAAATCTTCACAAGAGAGCACTGTTCTGTTTGTACGTGTCACTTTGAATGTCAAAGTGGCCCCTAACCCCTTCACTAATACCTAAACCTCACCTTGAGTGATTAGGTAGGCCTCATATAGAGGCCTAAATACTTACCTAGCATGAGCACATTACAGTTGGGTTCTCTCTCTCTCTCTCTCTCTCTCTCTCTCTCTCTCTCTCTCTCTCTCTCTCTCTCTCTCTCTCCTCTCATAGCTAGGCAGGAACTTCAAACTACTAAAAATGGCATTTGCACAATAAAGCCCTATTGCACAGCTTTACACAAATGAAAAAGGCATAATTAAAGCCATATGACATGGCTTTGCAAATTATGAATGTAAATGACAAAAGTGCAGACCAAAAGAACATTTAATGTGTAATCATATGGCAACTCCCTGTAACTTTGTATCTACACAGCGATAAAAACACTTGATTCAATGGTGTCCCTCCCGACACAGCCAGTGTGTGAAACATGGGGTCCTGTGTTGGGGGACCCCCACTTTGTATTGGAATAATACATGAAATAGAACAGTGGAGTTGCCATATGATTACACATTAAATGTTCTTTTGGATCGATAAAATTTGGTCCGCACTTCTCGTCATTTACATTAACTGTTCAAAGTGCAGCATCAGCCCATTCTGTGTTTTGGAATTTGCAAATTATGAAGCCAGGCCACAAATCCCAAACACCTCCCCTTTTTCTAATTTGCATGGCATTTTTGCATGCATTAAAGGTGTTTTTGCATGCATTAAAGGCGTTTTTTCATGCAAAAACGCCTTAACGCATGCAAAAATGCCATATAGCACTTTGATAAATGACCCCCTTATCTAGCTAAATTCTACCCTCATAACTTACTAGCCAGCTAGAATTTATCTGGATAATGTCTGAGTTAGCCAGATAAATGCTTTTGAACATGGTCATCAGTAAGTTTAAGGTATTATGGAAAATCACAAGGAAACTTCTCCATATTTTCTTTAGTTTCAACTAAATGCAAAGCTAAAACCAAAATCATTTGGATCTTACAAAACCTTAACCAAAACCCCAAATCTTTTTGGGTGACAAATCTAAGCCTGCATAACCTCGGTCCATCTCTTCTATTCTAGATAGGCAGGTGAGAAGAAAATAGGGAGGACCACTTTTAAAGATCTCTGTGTGACCCCATATACACAATGGATAGGGAACTGCAGAGATCTATTATAGTATTGTATAATCTGCATGGATTCATCTGAGCAGATTATAAAACACAGGTATCCATGCCCCTAACATATGCACGTACAATTTGTAAGAACATAAGAAAATGCCATACTGGGTCAGACCAAGGGTCCATCAAGCCCAGCATCCTGTTTCCAACAGTGGCAAATCCAGGCCATAAGAACCTGGCAAGTACCCAAAACTAAGTCTATTCCATGTTACCATTGCTAATGGCAGTGGCTATTCTCTAAGTGAACTTAATAGCAGGTAATGGACTTCTCCTCCAAGAACTTATCCAATCCTTTTTTAAACACAGCTATACTAACTGCACTAACCACATCCTCTGG
Source organism: Rhinatrema bivittatum (assembly GCF_901001135.1). NCBI lineage: Eukaryota > Metazoa > Chordata > Amphibia > Gymnophiona > Rhinatrematidae > Rhinatrema > Rhinatrema bivittatum. The sequence continues at coordinate 631,504,663 of NC_042615.1, read as the reverse complement.
CAACAAATTCCAGAGTTTAATTGTGCGTTGAGTAAAAAAGAACTTTCTCCGATTAGTTTTAAATGTGCCCCATGCTAACTTCATGGAGTGCCCCGTAGTCTTTCTACTATCTGAAAGAGTAAATAACCGATTCATATCTACCCGTTCTAGACCTCTCATGATTTTAAACATCTCTATCATATCCCCCATCAGTCTTCTCTTCTCCAAGCTGAAAAGTCCTAACCTCTTTAGTCTTTCCTCATAGGGGAGCTGTTCCATTCCCCTTATCATTTTGGTAGCCCTTCGCTGTACCTTCTCCATCACAATTATATCTTTTTTGAGATGCGGCGACCAGAATTGTACACAGTAATTAAGGTGCGGTCTCACCATGGAGCGATACAGAGGCATTATGACATTTTCCGTTTTATTCACCATTCCCTTTCTAATAATTCCCAACATTCTGTTTGGTTTTTTGACTGCCGCAGCACAGTGAACTGACGATTTCAATGTGTTATCCACTAAGACACCTAGATCTCTTTCTTGGGTTGTAGCACCTAATATGGAACCCAACATTGTGTAATTATTAGAGATGTGAATCGTGTGATCGATCATCTTAATGATCGATTTTGGCTGGGGGGGAGGGAATCTGATCGTCGCGGTTTTGTTTTTTTTTTAAATAGTTTAAATCATAAATCGGGGGAGGGAGGGAAAACCGGCACACTAAAACAACCCTAAAACCCATCCCGACCCTTTAAAATAAATCCCCCACCCTCCCAAACCCCCCCCAAAATGTTTTAAATTACCTGGGGTCCAGTGGGGGGGTCCCGGTGTGATCTTCCACTCTCGGGCCACGGCTGCGTTAATAGAAATGGCGTCGGCACTACCTTTGCCCTGTCATATGACAGGGCAAAGGTAGCGCCGGCGCCATTTTGGTTCCTGTCCCCCGACGTCACGAGCGCAGGAGATCGCTCCCGGACCCCCGCTGGACCCCCAAGGACTTTTGGCCAGTTTGGGGGGGCCTCCTGACCCCCACAATACTTGCCAAAAGTCCAGCGGGGGTCCGTGAGCGACCTCCCTGCACTCGGGCCGTATTGCAAAATGGCGCCGGCCGTATGGCCGTATTGCCGTATTGCAAAATGGCGCCAGCCGTACGGCCATACGGCCGGCACCATTTAAATTGTCAAAAAACGATTCACATCCCTAGTAATTATAGCATGGGTTATTTTTCCCTATATGCATCACCTTGCACTTATCACATTAAATTTCATCTGCCATTTGGATGCCCAATTTTCCAGTCTCACAAGGTCTTCCTGCAATTTATCACAATCTGCTTGTGATTTAACTACTCTGAACAATTTTGTGTCATCTGCAAATTTGATTATCTCACTCTTCGTATTTCTTTCCAGATCATTTATAAATATATTGAAAAGTAAGGGTCCCAATACAGATCCCTGAGGCACTCCACTGTCCACTCCCTTCCACTGAGAAAATTGCCCATTTAATCCTACTCTCTGTTTCCTGTCTTTTAGCCAGTTTGCAATCCACGAAAGGACATCGCCACCTATCCCATGACTTTTTACTTTTCCTAGAAGCCTCTCATGAGGAACTTTGTCAAACGCCTTCTGAAAATCCAAGTATACTATATCTACCGGTTCACCTTTATCCACATGTTTATTAACTCCTTCAAAAAAGTGAAGCAGATTTGTGAGGCAAGACTTGCCCTGGGTAAAGCCATGCTGATTTTGTTCCATTAAACCATGTTTTTCTATATGTTCTGTGATTTTGATGTTTAGAACACTTTCCACTATTTTTCCTGGCACTGAAGTCAGGCTAACCGGTCTGTAGTTTCCCGGATCGCCCTTCTGGTCAAACTTCCAGTTCTTCCAGGATAAGCTCATTCCAAGATAGCCTCTCCCTCCAGAAAAGCAGCCATATTTCACCACCAGGCACATGGTTAGGCTGGGGTCCTTGGTGATGGAGAATGAAGGAGAGATCTTCGCCATCCTGGTGTTGTGGTGAAATAATGCTGTGCTGCACTGGCCTGGCACAACCTCCAGTGCTCTTTTAATCACCAAGCCCGTAGCCCCATAGGGAAGTACAAAGTGGGAACTATGGAGGAAAATTTGACTGAAAGGAGGTAAGGTGGGGTGGGAGGGTGGGGGGATGTGGAGGGAAGGGTTTTGGGTGGGGGAGTAGCGGTGGGGAGTTAGGGTGGGGCAGGGATGTTGGGGAGGTCGGTAGGGGGCTAGAAATAGTTGCTACCAGAACCTTACTTCATACAGCCCTTAACAACAAGCTGAAGAATTTTGAGAAAATAGACTTCCTAGCCATTGGAAGGTCACACGACTTACCACAGTCAACTACAACCCTTTTTCTACTTATATAGATTGAAGACCTTATGAAGAAGGCACCACAAAGATGGGGAGTGGCTGGACCAGCTGCATACAAGGCTGAAAGAGGCCAGAGGTAAGGGCTATAAATAGCCATCACAGAAGTTTACATGCTCAGTCAATTTGCAGTGTGCATCACTGGCAACATTATTGCCCTGCCACTCAGTTAAGACCCTGTCTCTGCCTTGATTCCCAGTACCTATCTTCTTAATTGTACCATGTCTGGAAGGAGGGGAGCCCGGCTTAGGGAAGCAAAACTTCTAGCCAAGGGAGATAGTTCTTCTGGAGAAGGAAGTGATGATAGTCAGCATATTTTGTATGGGAACGAGTCACGGAGAGTGCATTCCTACCAGAAAAAGCAGAGATCTGATAGAAGATCTGTCACCACTCAATGCTTTCTTTCACAGTAATAGTAGTATGCAAGAACCGAGTCATTAGTGGTGAGACCTCTGATATCAGGTAACGCAGAATAAGGCCAGGATGAGGGCAGAGGTGACTGCAAGGCAGATTTCCTTCTCACAGGCAGAATGGATGGTCATCAACATCATTTTGGAGGCAGCTATGAGAGGTGTGGGAGAGCTGGAAACATCTTATTCTGTAGGCCATCAAGGTGAGCTGTTTTTAAAGGAAAGGCATATAAGGTGCTTGTATGTAATAGCAATAATAATATCTAATACCTTACGTATATATCAATATGTACCTTTTAGGAGATATTAAATGGTGCACAAAGCTGATAGGGCCAGCAATCAAGAACCACACCAAAATGTCAGTCCTCTCTCTATCCATGCTGTTGGTGCATTAAAAATGCTTCATGGTAGCTTTCTCACCAACGAGAATGCTTGATAAAAAGTTTGTTGAGTAGCAGGTGGTAGTAGAATAGGGCCCATGGATATGTTCTTGCAAACAGGAAGGTCCAGTGAGTGAGAAGAGAAAAGCCCACATAGGATAGTGAAAGTTATCACACTTCTTTTTTGTAGGAGAGGAAACAAGCTATGACGCTGAAGCTACCAGACCCATTGACCTTGGACAGGCAAAGTGGCATTCACGGGTACTGCCAGAAAGCCCTGAAGAGGAAAGTGAGGAGGAGGAGGGGCCATCAGATATTCATACACCAGCAGAGTGTCACTAATCTTTCATGAAGGAGGATACCTGACTTGTAGATACCCTGTCATCCACTCTAGACATCTGGTATGCTGTTGAAAAGGGGGATAACAGGTAACCCAAGGAAGACATATTCTGTGGTAGAGAAGAGATGCTGTCCACTCCGAAAGGGGCATGCTGCAAATAAATCAAAGAATGGAGGACCAAATAGTAGGCCAAAGATAAGATATCCAGGGTTTGAAGAATGTGGTCTGGGAAGAGATACAGGATGTGCATCAAGAGCTGCAGGGAATGCCTGAAGAAATGCAGTCCCAGACTGTTGTCTGAAGGGAGATGCTGCAGCAGATGCTACCATGGATTACTACCTGGCATCCAATGGGTCCTCTGAATGCAGCCCCATTAGCATTTGCTGTGACACTACCCTGCATACTGCATCCCCATGTGTTTGTTCCATCTGCTTCATTAATAGCACCACCCCTTCTTGCTCCACCACTGGCCATGGTAGGATCCACTTCCTTGCATGCCACTGCTACATGCACTGATGCAGTCCCCAGCAAACACCATCACTACTGCAGAGAAAGGCTCCCCCACCCATCTCTAAGGGCACAGGTAAGATCCTCCTCCTTTGCTGCAACGGGATGGCAACACCTAGTGCAGCAGCTGCTGAAGAGGAGAGGCCCACCACCTCTGCTAGGCCTTCTTATCACCTGCCTACCACCCCCTCTCTGCAGCAGTACAACCCCTCCATGCCCTTTCTTCAGACCATCCACCCCCCTGCCACTGCCCCCCAGATTACATGCCCTCTGAAGGCACAGTGAGTAGTAAGCAGACATTGCTGAGGAGGAGCACCAGACTGAGGACAGTTGAAGGCACTGGAGCTCCCCCAACCCCACCCCACAAGAGAGGATGTCCAAGGAAGAATTAACTTATCTTTTCACTAGTATCACATTTTGGAAATAAATGTACCTTCCCCATTGAACATTTCTCTGTATCAGTGTTTTCCTTTCCTATTTACACATTCCTGATGATTTTCAGATATGCCCATAAGTTCAGGTTATGCCCTGACTGGCCCCAAACACACTTACTCCTCGCAAGTAAATTACTCTCAAAGGCCGATATATGCACATAGGTGACCATTTGGAAAACAGGGCTTCATGTGAATTCCTCACATATATGTGTATCTACCATTGTCAAGCGTGTAACTCTTTTAAAAAATGACTTCCACTTTGGTGTCTGCAAAGCTAACATCAGAAAGAGAGAGAGCTCTATTATTGGCAGGGCCAATAATCTGGAATAACTTACCAACAGAATTAAGATTAGAAGTTAACACGAGTCAGTTTAAAGAAAAGATAAAATCTTGGCTTTACAAGCAAGCGTTTGGTACAACACAATTGAATCTGAATAAATGTGGTCAGTAACAATGTGATACAAGCAAGCCGTGGGCACTGATAAACTGAAATAGAACACATTTCTTTTCAGGAACAATATGAAAGTAGCATGCAGTATTTGTATTGAGGCCACTAATGATATGAATGCCTAGATGAATGAGGATATATTGGTTCAAATTGTAATTTTTTTAATTTGTATAGAATTCAGAATGAGGTTTTAGACTTTTTATGTCGTTTGCGATCTGTACATTATGTTAAATATTTGTGAACCGTTATGATGGTTTCTTTTCTAATAGCGGTATATAAAAGCTTTTAAAAATAAATTTTAAATAAATTTGACTCAAATAAGTGATCTGCCAGCAAAGTACTTTCTCTCAACGGCTATACCTAATTAAATTTCACTTTTGTAATAAAAATCTTGCTTCCAAAATATCACTACTGAATATATCAGAATTATTTTGTAATGGAAATAAACATTCTATAACATTAAAGGGGATTAGGAGAGATAAGATGGACAGTATATTTCAGCATTTTGGCAAAAAAAGGGTCAGAGGATGTGACTGTGTAGAAAAGTCTTACTGAGGTGGTAGTGGATAGATTTGCAAGTATGTGAGATATAAATGAGAGAGGTTATTTTAAGGTCAAGGAAGGCTACAGACAAAGAAGGAAAATCTAATAGAATCGAGGAAAGAGATTGAACAGATGGCACTGCATTTAATGAGGTCTCACTTGCCCAAGGAGAAGGACTATTGACTTGAATATGTTCAGTTGCAGAAAGTGAGTTTGAGCATGAAACACAAAATGTTACTGAAAAAAATAAACCATGAATATATCCAGGTGAACATTATCACATAATGGAGCAATGGTGGTTTGTAATGAAACCTGTAGGAGGAAACAAAAGAGAATACTAGAAGAGATGCTGTTACAGAGGAGTATTCACCTTTAGAGAGAGAAGAAATAAGGTGAGAGACAGAACAAAAAAAAAACAGAAAATATTTCTGAGATGCTAGCATAGTACTGCAAATGGCTGAAGAGAGAAGAGTTATCAGTAGTGTCAATACCTGCATTTAGTAAAGAAGAAAAAGAAATTGGTCACAAAGAGAAGGCAATTTTTTTTTAATTAAGTGAATCAGATCAGCTTTGAAGTTATGATAAAATTATAAAATTAATCTAGTATACGTGGCAAAAAATTGTGCCATTCTTCAAACAATTCTGGTGAGTCCAAGTTATTTAGTCCATAGCCTTTTTAAAATTAGAGTCTGTGAGATATTTGTTTAAAAAAGGAGTTGAGTGAGTCTGTGAGATCAATAAAAAGGGGCTAAAAATGTATTTAGCATAGTGTTATTTCTCAAAGAAACCTGCACAAACATATTTATTAATATACAGTCCCTAAATAATTTACTTTGCATATTAAAATGACATTTAATCCATTATGTCCCTGGCTCAGGCCTGACTCCACAGCCCAAACTGGAGGCCAATTCTCAACACTGGGAACTTGACCCAAACCGAGATTCAATGCCGGAGCCTGGCCTGGAGAACAGGTCCTGATGTCTGGGCCTCGACCTATGCTGGAGCCCGGCCCCAACCTGATGCCATGATCTGGGTCCTGATGCCAGGGCCTCGGTTCAGGCCCATACCCAACACTGCAGCCTTGACTTAGATCCATCCAGACCAGACGCCATGGCCTACAGTTAACTCCAGTGAATTCAACCAAACAGATGGCATTATTTTACAAAGAAAGAAGCCAGAAGAGGACCTTTTTATTAGAGCTCCAAGGCCTGGGCTCTGGGCCTAGAGCTAAATGTCCTGCTGAATATACTAATCAAAGGTTATTTGGCTACATGTAGCCAGCTAACTTTAATGCCAACCAGCCAGTGTTTAAATCTGGCTAGTTAGGCCTAAAGTTATCCAGCCTTGTGTGACCAGATAACCAGCTATTTAACCAAGTATGTGAAAGATATCCAGTTAAGTAGCATGCATTAAAAAAAAAAAAAATAGGTTTGCAGGCCTCCCAGCCCAATTCCTACCCCCACCAGAAAATTCAGACCCCAAGCCCTCCATTTGAGTTGATACTTCAATCACTGGATCCTTTCTATATCTTGGATTGTAGTACAGGGTGATTCTGGCACTTCCAGCATTGTTTCATACTAATGTGCATTGGTTGCCCGATCGTTTCCACTTTCGTTTTCATGTAGCCGCGGGAAAAGTTCATATTCCCGCAGATTAGCATTTTTGTTCGTATCTAATCGTTTTGGGTTTAGCGCATACTCCCATTAATGTGCGCTAACATGAACCTGTTAGTGCGCACTAACGGGAGCTAACGCGCATTAACGGGAGTTAGTGCAAGCTAACTCCCATTAGCACACACTAAACAGAAAAACGATGTTTCCCAAAAATTCGTGGAAAATGTGATCGTTTATCGGTTGTGCCGATACATGATGAATTAAGAAATATCGTACAATATTTTAATTTGTCAAAAAAATGATGCACATCCCTACAGTAATAATGCTGGAAGTGTAAGCTTGCGATTAATAGCTTATGCTTCCAGCAAAATTACTAGAGCAACAATGGAAGGTCCTGGGATTGCATTATGTTGTGATCTCAGATAGAGAAAGGGTCCAGCAATTGAGGTATCTGGTGGTTGGGAGGGTTTTTGGGGGGAAGGGGGTGGTATGAAGGTGCTGTCTGGGGGGGTCATGGAGGCATTATTGTAATTTTTTTAAAAGGAGTGATACTTAATTGGCTATTTTTGAAGGTTAAGTAGCTAGTTAAAATCCCTGCCCTGAAGCAGTTCTAAATTTATCTGGCTAACTTAGCCATATACAACTGATATTTGGCTAAGTTAGTTGGATAACTTGATTCCTTCCTGAAACACTCCCAGAATGCTTCTTTTATATCCAGCTAGATTTTAATTTATCCATCTAAATGGCTTTTGAATATTGACCTCAAGGCATATAGGAAGTTGCAATAGTTGAGTAGGGAAATAACACAGGATTGAATAACTGTTGGAATAGTCAAAAGATGGATGCAGATGACGTAATTGGCACAGTTGAAATAATGCTGTCTTAGAAGTGGATATTCAAAGAGCTGTGTGCTCAAATATATGTGTATAAGTTAGATATCTTAAGCACCTATTTTCAGAGTATAGATGCCTAAATAATTCTTCAAATATAGGCATCTAACTTTAACTTTAGGTGCCTTAACTTGGAAAAACCTAAATAAGGCCAGGACAATCTAACTTCGGACAATTAATTTAGGGCCCAGCACTGGAAATCAGCACTGAGCACCTAAGTTTGATACACGCCTGTTCTCAGCCTTTCATACCCCCATTTTAGGAAAGTAAATTTAGGTGCCTTGTAATTTAAAGCACATAAATTTACACCCTTAGCCTTAGAAATGTTATAAACTGAAGGCCCATATTCAGCTGTTGGTTGGCAAGGAAAGTTAGCCAGATAAACATATCTAAATATCCATTTATCAACTTTTTTACAGAATCAATTTAAAAACATGAATAAACTGTTGCTTATCTCAAAAGAATGTGAAGTTTTAACTTATCTCCAAGGAATATAGGTCTCATGCATTTTAGATTTTTGTGTCTTTCCTTCAAAACACTACTGGTTGTGTGTTCTTTGGATTTTCTGTGTCTTTCAACATTCCCATTCCCTTTAAAACTTATGCAAACCCAAAAATAATCCTGTGTGTTCAACCATGTAAAAACACAAACTTTGGAAATGCTATATTGATGACAGTATGTTATGGTAGAGCCAGTTACAAGATTTACAGCAGTTTTTTTTACATGGTTGAACACACAGGAAGGATATTTACAGTTCACAAACTATGCAAGTCCTCAGCAAGTTAGTTTTTTTGACATTTTGATTAGCTATTCAGCATAGGTTTTCAATTTTTGATACTCTGGAAGGAGACAGATCGCAAAACAGTGCTCTATTATTCAAGCTGATATCCTATTAAATTATCCCAGAACTTAATGATAGGACAATTTTTAAGATTAAGAAAATTATGCTCAACATTGACCGAAATTAACTACAAACATAAAAGATAAGAGAGATTTAAAGAACGGGGATACCCAATGTGAGTAATACATCAATCTTATAAGAGGAACCATTGGGCTATTCATGCTTTGTTACTTCAAACCCATAGACGTCAGGAAGATACAAGATTCATTTGTGTTTTACCCTTTATTCCTGATGCTTGGAAAGTTCAGCTCAGTATCTGGGAAGACTGGGATATCTTAAGGTTGCACTCAGTCTTTCAGGAATTACCAACTTTTGCCTTGACTAGAGCAAGGAATCTTAGAGATGGGTTAGTGTGTTCCACTTTTTGCCAATGTAAGGATCATGAAGAGAAAGTTACTCAGCGATGTCACTTTCCAGGCAGATGATGTAACATCTACCTGATATCTTATAGAGGGGACACATTACTATTTCTGAATTGTACAGCAAGAACAATCTTATATTAACAAATAGGGTACTGTTATGTCCAACAGTCTCAATAAAGAGGTAAAATGGTCTATCTTTTATTAAAAAATAGGGGATGTGGCTGTTAGGTGTGCATGAGTAAATGTATAACATGATTGGTTAGGAAGAATTTAAATTAGAAATACATAGGATGACATTCCAGAGCCGCCATTGTTTGCAACAAAAAAAGGGGAAAGCTATCTGCTTTAAGTAACTTTCTAAAGTTTGTAATGATAAGCTAATTAACAGTGTTTATGTGATATGTTAGTAGACAATTTGCTCTTTTAGAGGACGAAAAAGGTTTGCCCCTGACAAAGGCATAATAATATGCCAAAACACTGCAGTGTCATTGACATTAGAATGAAAATAGAGAATGACTGAAGACAGGCTCTCATAAACATTAGGAATGCTGTGTGATTTATATTCCTTTTTGAAGATTGTTTGGAATATATAAGGATAATGTTTAGGTTTGTAAAAGTTTTAAAAGGAATGATGAAAATCACAGAAAATCCAAAGAACACACAACCAGTAATCTTTTGAAGGAAATACAGTAACATAGTAATGACGACATGAATAGACAAAATCATCCAGTCTGTCCAGCAAGATTCTGATGGTAGCAGCTGCCACTCTGTGCAAGTTACCCACATATTTCTGTTAAGGGTAGTAACTGCTGCTCCATGCAGGTTACCCCCAAACCTTATGTTAAGGTAAGTAATATTAAAAATCAAAAACAATTAACTGTCAAACCCATAACAAAATTACTGCTAGGAACATTTTTACAGAGTGAGTAGCTTTCCTAATAATTCATACAATGCTGCTGCTTGAACATGCTTTGCTTTAGGACTTGGCCATATAAGCAGTCCTGAGATGTTTCCCTAATGTCTTCATATCAGTACCCTAGACCGTAAACATGAGGGCCCAGCATTGGCTGTCATCTGAATCCAATTTACATTTTCTCCTCCCCATCCTGCCATCAAAGCAGAGAGCGATGTTGCAGTTGCGTCAAACGGAACAATAAAGGATCTCACTCAAAAAAATCTTGAATACATGAAATACTTATTTAAATATTATTGGTGACCATCATATTTCACCTGCCAGGCATGAGAAATCATGAATTCCTGAAAACCCGGACGACAGAGACGGGCGTAAGAGGAAGAGGCCTGCGTAATCGGCGCCGGCGACCCACCAGGGTAAGGCCTCCTTTTCACTCACCTCTTACCCAGGCAGATCTGCCCGCTGACCGCGAGGCAGCCCTAGCCACCCGACTGGACCCGATCCTTCTTCCCTGTCCCGCCTTCCTCCTCCGATCGGGCCAATCCCGTAGAGGCAGCGGCGGGACAGCCAATCAGACGAGGCCCAGGCTGGACTTTAAATTTAAGGCCCCCACTAGGCGCCGCGCACCGAGCGTCACGCACCGTAGGGGCGCACAAAGGGGCAGCCCCGAAGTGCTGCCAGAGCTCCCCCTCACGCTGCTTCAACTTCTACAATCCATCCCGGCACCGGCCTCGCAGCAGCCACAAGGAAGAAATAAAAGCAGGAACCCAGCACAGGAGACCCTCGCCGACCAGCAATCTCAAGCAAGCTTGACCTCCGAACCACTACCGCTGCCATCTTCCCTCCTCCCAGCCGCCCGGCCAGAGATGAGACTGTGCGAGGCTTGCGCAGCCGGCGCCGAGACCAGCCGAGGTAAGGCACACTTGCCTCGGCCGCTCACCACACCGACAGCGAGACTCCACCCACCTCAGACCCGACACCATTCTTCAGCCCTCCGGGCTAGCAGCAAATCACAGACCGCCAAGGGGCAGCCAATAGAGAGGGAACAAGGAGACTTTAATTTGGTGCGCACCTTAACGCATCACCACAGTGACACCCTCCGCCCTTCTAACCGCGAGGCAGACCTTAAGATCATCTGCCCCTTAAGTTCTCCCCTAGCCCTCTTCCGACATCTTAGAGACACTCCCTTATCCCAATTCTACACCAATCCAAACTACGCAGCTAGCATACGCCCTACACTCCATGAATATGAAAATGCACACAGCCGCCTATATTCCCATCCTTCAACACCCTACCCATATTACAGGGAAACTCTTCAGGCAAGCTAGACAATGCTCACTAATAACCCTGACTCTTATTTTAACTGCTCCAATTACCCAACTCTTAGGACTTACTTTATTTACCCTCAGTCTTTTCAATGCCCAATCCCTCACAAAAAAATCCCTTTTACTCAATGACTACCTCCAAGAGGCCAAACCCGACATATGCGCCATAACTGAGACATGGCTAAAACCCACAGACACTGCAATAATAAACCAACTCCCCATACAGGATTACAACATCTTCTCCCTCCCCAGACAAAAAAAAAGAGAGGGAGGCATCCTACTAGCTACAAAAAAAGGCCTTGGCTTTAAACAACACCCGGTGACATCTGAACCCAAGCTGGAAATCGGCTTCTTCTCCTCAGAACATCTCCAAATCCTCTTAGTTTACGCCCCCCCTGGGCTCCTGGAAACAGATACCTCTCCGATCATCAAATTAATCACTACCACTATCAACTTGGACGCTCCAGCAATCATTCTGGGAGACTTCAACTTACACGTTGATGATCCGACTCCCTCTCACAGCTGCAAATCCTTCCTTATGGCTTTATCTGCCTTAGGATTTAACCAGATAGTCAAAAAACCCACCCACAAAGCAGGCCACACGCTTGATCTAATATTCGTCAACTCAGGCATCAAGCATCCTTCTCCCCCGAAGTGCAAGAAGATTCCCTGGTCGGATCATTCTCTTATCACGACTAATTTCTCCACAAATAAAACCAGTCTGACTCACGAACCACAACCTTCTTTCCAATATAGAAAAACCTGCTCCACAGAAGACCTCAGCGCACATCTAATCCCTCAACTCTCCAACATAGATCTCACCAACCCTAACACAGACCTCCGGTCATGGAATAAAATTACAGAAATCATAGCCAACAAGCTCTGCCCCATTACAACAAAAAAATCCAACTCCAATTCGCAAAAAAAACAACCCTGGTTCACTGATGAGCTAAGAAAACTGAAACTTACTTTAAGAAAGAAAGTAATTGGCGTAAAGCTCCCTCCACGAGCACCCTGGGCGCCTACAAACAGGCTCTCCACCAGTACAAAACCGCTACTTCTAAGTCCAAAAAGGACTACTATGCAAATAAGATCCATGATCTAGTCTACGACGCTAAAGCCCTATTCTCCTTTGTTTCAAACCTCACAAAACCCACTACTCTAGCCATCCCATTTATTCAAGCGCAATCAAAAGCAGAAGAACTGGCCCAGTATTTCCATGACAAAGTCTGCAAGCTCGTAACACAACTACCCTATACCTTATCGCCTGAATTGACCTCCTCACCAATTGCAAATAATAAAGCCTCGCATCTTGATCAATTCGAACTCACATCAGCCAAAGAGATCCAATCTATCCTGAACAAAATGAGACCCTCCTCTCAACCTGCTGACCATATTCCCACCAAATCTCTCTTGTCCTTCCCAGAAATCATATCACAAAAGCTAGCAGACATCATTAATTGCTCTTTATCACAGGGCATCTACCCAGATGACCTCAAGATGGCAGCCATTAAACCGCTTCTAAAGAAGCCAAACGCGGATCCCAATGACTTGAACAACTTCAGACCAATCGCCAATCTACCATTCTTAGCCAAGATAATGGAAAAACTAGTCAACTCGCAAATTTCAGACTACCTCGAAGAAAACAAACTCCTCTACCCCTCACAATATGGGTTTCGCAAAGCATCCAGCACAAAATCTCTCCTGGTATCCCTAATGGACCACCTGATCCTGGGCCTTGACAAAGGCCATTCATTCCTGCTGATCCTGTTGGACCTCTCTGCAGCCTTCGACACGGTCAACCACGCCAGCCTCATAAAACAACTTTCATCCATTGGAATTGCAGGCACAGCCCTAGCCTGGTTCTCAACTTTCCTTAACAATAGAGGTTACAAAGTAAAAATACACAATAAGGAATCCTCCCATTTCAATGCCCCCATAGGAGTACCACAGGGATCCTCCTTATCACCTACCTTGTTCAACATATACTTACACCCTCTATGCCACCTTCTAACGGATCTCAATCTCAAACAACTTATATATGCAGACGATGTGCAGATAGTGATTCCACTTAAAGAATCACTAGTCAAAACACTTGAATACTGGGAATCTAGCCAATTAAAAATTAATGACCTCCTCTCCAGCCTAAATCTCATCCTAAACACCTCCAAAACCGAACTAATTCTCATTACTCCGGAAAACAGCAATCACCACACTCACACATCAAACATCTCCCTCTCTTCTCAAGTAAGAGACCTAGGAGCCATTATTGACAACAATTTGAACTTGAAAGCTTTTATAAACCGCACCACCAAGGACTGCTTTTATAAACTACAAGTATTGAAAAGAATTAAGCCTCTTTTCCACTTTCAAGACTTCAGAACCATACTTCAAGCAATAATCTTCGCAAAATTAGATTATTGTAACGCCATACTTCTGGGCCTTCCATCCTCATACACCAAACCTCTACAGATGGTACAAAACACTAGGGATGTGAATCGTGTCCTCGATCGTCTTAACGATCGATTTCGGCTGGGAGGGGGAGGGAATCGTATTGTTGCCGTTTGGGTGGGTAAAATATCGTGAAAAATCGTGAAAAATCGTGAAAAATCTAAAAATCTAAAAATCGCAAAACCGGCACATTAAAACCCCCTAAAACCCACCCCCGACCCTTTAAATTAAATCCCCCACCCTCCCGAACCCCCCCCAAATGAGTTAAATAACCTGCGGGTCCAGCGGCGGTCCGGAACGGCAGCGGTCCGGAACGGGCTCCTGCTCCTGAATCTTGTTGTCTTCAGCCGGCGCCATTTTCCAAAATGGCGCCGAAAAATGGCGGCGGCCATAGACGAACACGATTGGACGGCAGGAGGTCCTTCCGACCCCCGCTGGACTTTTGGCAAGTCTCATGGGGGTCAGGAGGCCCCCCACAAGCTGGCCAAAAGTTCCTGGAGGTCCAGCGGGGGTCAGGGAGCGATTTCCCGCCGCGAATCGTTTTCGTACGGAAAATGGCGCCGGCAGGAGATCGACTGCAGGAGGTCGTTCAGCGAGGACAACCTCCTGCAGTCGATCTCCTGCCGGCGCCATTTTCCGTACGAAAACGATTCGTGGCGGGAAATCGCTCCCTGACCCCCGCTGGACCTCCAGGAACTTTTGGCCAGCTTGTGGGGGGCCTCCTGACCCCCATGAGACTTGCCAAAAGTCCAGCGGGGGTCGGAAGGACCTCCTGCCGTCCATTCGTGTTCGTCTATGGCCGCCGCCATTTTTCGGCGCCATTTTGGAAAATGGCGCCGGCTGAAGACAACAAGATTCAGGAGCAGGAGCCCGTTCCGGACCGCTGCCGTTCCGGACCGCCGCTGGACCCGCAGGTTATTTAACTCATTTGGGGGGGTTCGGGAGGGTGGGGGATTTAATTTAAAGGGTCGGGGGTGGGTTTTAGGGGGTTTTAGTGTGCCGGCTCACGATTCTAACGATTTATAACGATAAATCGTTAGAATCTCTATTGTATTGTGTTCCATAACGGTTTAAGACGATATTAAAATTATCGGACGATAATTTTAATCGTCCTAAAACGATTCACATCCCTACAAAACACCGCGGCTAGAATCCTCATAAATTCCAAAAGAAGAGACCACATATCACCCATCTTAAAAAATCTTCACTGGCTCCCCATCCAAGCCAGAATCATCTACAAATCCATCACCATCATTTACAAGGCAATCCATCACCTTACATCCCTGGACCTTCAATATCTGATCAGCCTTCATACCTCGCAAAGACCAATCAGAGAAGTCTACCGAGGAGCCCTCCAGGTACCGAACACAAAATCCACCCGACACACAACGGCAAGAGATCGGGCATTCTCGACAGCCGGACCCTCACTTTGGAACTCCATCCCCACAAATCTGAGCTTAGAACCCTGCCTACCAACTTTCCGCAAAAGATTGAAGACCTGGCTTTTCAAACAAGCCTTCCCGGACAACTCATAACCTCCTCCAATTCCTATAACAATGTTACCATTTGGTACTGTAAATAATCACTAAGTTATTTATTTTATCCCCATACAGTTCTTTTACTCCTCCCCGTTCATCTTTTCTTCCTCTCCCAGTTTTTATACCCCTGTTTTTTGTAACTGCTTTCCCCTTGCACCAGTTTAGTTCTACTGTTCGATGCACCCCTTGTTTCTATGTAAATCAGCATGATGTGACCTGGTCATGAATGCCGGTATATAAAAAAATCTAAATAAATAAATAAAATAAATAATCATTGGTCAATGTGAAAAATTCCAGCGTTCATATCGTGAATCAAGAATTCTTTTTAAAGTAGATTTTCTTTTCTTTGCAAATAAAAACTTAGATAGTCACAAGCTGAACTTATCTTAAGCTTGTTCAATCCAGAAGCCGAAACAGCTACTCAGAGCACAGGTGCACATAGATGAAACCAGTCTTCATTAGTGCAAACCTCAACTTCCATCCGACATTGCAGTGTTTCGAACAAATGTCCTTCAGATATAAATGTTATCCTTGCATCTCCTGCATTAAACTGCCCGGCATTCTAAAGAAATATACAGGAGCAAGATTGTAAATTATAAATCATAAAAATTCACTGCAAAACCAAGGTAAGTAATACTACACCTGGACATATAAATCATTCATGTTGAGCACTGAAAACAACCTGTCAGAGTTTCACCAACAGGTGAGATAGTCGAGGAAACTGCCATCTTACTGACAGCCATTTTTAAAGGGCCACAAGGCATGAAAATGATCTGTCAATCAACTACGGCTGGATGCAAATGTGTAGACCAAAACATGTTTTAATAAATATTACAAAGAATGCCATGGTATCCTGTCATTAAGACTCTCTGGCAATTTCTTTCACTCTTGGGTTCCTCTTTTTCAGTATTTTCACATTTATACCATAATGACATCTACAGACTGGAAGCATATTTTTATTTATTCGACTGAGCATGTAGCTTCAGTTGTCCAAGAGTCTTCACTATTTTCGTATCCTGCATCCATAGTGGCCACCCATACAGATTTATTTGGTGACCTTATGTGACTTCATAAGAGAGCGGTGTGGGCTGAATTACATGGGGTGACATTAGTAGAATATATCAAGAAGCAGCTGGCACCAAAGGGTCTTCACATTAATAAGGAGCCATTAATTTTCACTGAGAATTCTGATTTTCTGTACAAGTGGGCAGCTATTTTGAATAAATGCTCGCTAGATTTAATACTCCTTATTAATGAGTTCACTAAAATCACTATGGAAGAGATCAAAGAAGAAATAGTAGTAGTGGAAGAAGAATATAAACAGAAGACTTCATTAGAATCCTTTATGTCATCATTGGATGAGTTACAACAGACCATAAATAATTTCAAATAAGACATTAAGAACAATAAAATTGTTAAATTTCATCAGGATCAAGAAGACTACAAAACATTGTGTGAGTATCCATGGTTTAGTCTTAAAAGTGAATCGGGTTCCAAACATAAAAAAGTTACATTTACTTCTTCTGAAGATTCTCGAGTGGTTCTGATGATTCAGATACAAGATAAGAACAGCAATTTGTATGTGCTGTTTTTTTTTTTATCAAAAAGCCACCGTCCTCCAAGATCAAACCGACCCTATGGGAGAACATATAACTTATGGCAAATAGACGATGTATCATGGCACAAACCATTCACCCGCTTACAAACAAATCAGAATCAGCAGTAATTGATTACAGAACCATGGTTAAAAAAATCTGATGTAGTCTTAAAAAACCAAATTGCACACAAAAATTATGAGGTTTTCTCAGTCCCAAGAATAAATAAACGTGGAGGCAGCCTACTACTAATTATCAAAAAAGCTTTTAAATGTAAACTAATCCCAATAAAACCTCCACCTAACCATGAAATTGCCATCTTCAACACCAACAATATACAAATATGCCTTATATACTGCCCACCTAGTTTACTAGAGCTAAATATGTCACCACTAATCAAGTTTCTGACAACACATCTAAACACCTCTAAACCTACCATAGTGTTAGGTGACTTTAATCTACACATGGACATCCAACCCCTTTCTAACACATGCCAGACACTAATGGACACCATGACAGCACTAGGGTTTTCACTAATAACCAAAAAACCAACATACAGAGCCGGACACTCACTTGATCTAACATTCATAAATAGCAACTATTTAGAACACTTAGCTACAAGCTACACACAAATTCCTTGGTCTGACCACCTCCTCATTCAGTCCAATATTAATATTCTCAATCTTCAGACCATACAAACTCATAATCCCATAGAATTTAAATATCGACCACCCTATAACAACGATGAACTAAAGGACAAATTAGAAGAAGAACTAAAAGACATAACACTCAATGATTGTAACTCAGCTACGTAACTTTGGTTAGACTCAGTTAAAAAGATAGCCGATGAAATAAACCCCACCAAAACAATAACTATCAAAGAAACAAAACAAAATAACCACTGGCATAATGCAAAAATAAAAGATGCAAAAAGAAAGCTCAGAAAATTTGAAAAAAACTGGAGAAAACACAAGACAACCGAAAACCTAACCAAATTCAGGAAACATCTAGCTTTCTACAAACAACTGATCCTTAATACTAAAAAAGAATACTATTCCAATAAAATAGAAAAGTTTGCCAATAACCCAAGAACCTTATTCTCCATAGTAACAAATCTCACAAATGACAAACAAGAATCACCTCAAAGTCTTCCTGAATCAAAATGCAATGAATTAGACAAATTTTTTAGTGACAAAATATTAAACCTAAGAAACAAACTCCCAAAAAACAGCAAACAAGCAATCGTAATATAAAAAAGAGTTGTTAACCTATGGTCCTCATTTATAGAAATATCAGAACAAGAAGTTGAATCAATGATAAAAAAATATAAACCCTGCTCCACTCAAAATTGATACAATACCAACAACTGAGATAAAAAATATTACCAATGTAGTAACCCCAACCCTATCTAATATCATAAACCTATCCCTAACTGAAGGATTAATGCCAGATACACTGAAAGGGGCAATCATAAAACCAATCATTAAAAAGAAAAACAGTGACCCACTAATCCTCAATAACTACCGCCCAGTCTCAAACCTCCCTTTATTAGCTAAATTAATTGAGAAAACAGTACAGAAACAGCTAGTCGAACACCTAGACAATAATAGCATACTGTACCCCTCACAACACGGCTTCCGAAAACACAACAGCACCGAGACATTACTTCTCTCACTAACAGACAACATACTAAGAGTTTTTGATAACAGTAAACATTACATCCTTATAATGCTCGACTTATCTGCAGCCTTAGATACAGTAAACCACAAAATACTACTAAAAAGACTTGAAGAAATTGGATTACGTGACAAAACAATAAACTGATTCAGATCCTACCTAAACAATAGGTTCTTTCAAGTCCAGATAAAAAACACATTATCAAAAAAATTTAAACTTGAAACAGGAGTACCCCAGGGTACAGCGCTGTCTGCTACCCTGTTTAACATGTATATGCTACCCTTATGTCATCTGCTGGCAGGCCTAGGGATAATACATTACATTTATGCAGATGACATTCAATTAATTCTACCAATAGGCGACACAATTGAATAAACATTAAGTCTAGCTAACATGTACCTAGACATAATTAAACAACTACTAAACCAAAGGGAACTGGTTATCAACATTGACAAAACTGAATTCCTTCACCTTGAGAGAAAACATACAGAAATCATTCAAACACCGATAATGCTAAGAAATAACCAGACAACTGAACTAGCCGAAAAAGTAAGGAATCTGGGAGTAAAAATGGACCCAGAAATCAACCTGAAGCAACACATATCTATAAAAGTAAGAGTAGGCTATGCAAAACTTATGATCCTCAGAAGATTGAAACCATTACTCACACCTACCCACTTCAGAACAGTATTACAAACACTTATCTTTTCCAGCACTGACTACTGCAATGCACTCTTACTAGGACTCCCAAGCACATCAATAAGATCACTCCAGATACTTCAAAATACTGCAGCCAGAATACTGACGGGAAAAAAGAGGAGAGACCATATAACTGAAACTCTAGCAGACTTACATTGGTTGCCCATCAAATACAGGATAAAATACAAGGCTTTATGTACCATACACAAACTAATATATGATAAAGAAGCAGACTGGCTAAACACAACCTTACGAGTACATGTCCCACAAAAACCTCTGCTCAGCAAACAAAGCACTACAAACAATCCCTTCAGTAAAGTCAGCAAAACTAACCCAAGTGAGAGAAAGGGCTTTATCATTGGCTGGGCCCATACTATGGAACACGATGCCCCCTGAACTCAGATTTCAGAATAATCTCAAAACTTAATAAAAATTTAAAAACATGGCTCTTTAAAAAAGCTTTCACTAAAGAGTCTGGAGGGTAGAGAATGAAAGTACACGAAAACGCAGATGAGAATGATTTTATTCAATCCTATATTTAAGAAGTAATATCTCAAAGAGATAGTAACTCAATAATATACCTGGACTAGACCAACCTTGCTCAAATATTGATTTTATTTATGAAATTGTAACTGAACTTTATTGGCACCTGTTAGAATGTACGATAACCTACATTACATACCTTAGTCTATGTGCTTATTTATAAACCGTTGCGATGGTATATAACTTAGCGACGGTATAGAAAAGTTTTTAAATAAATAAATAAAAAAATCAATCTTTCATCTTTCACACTTTCCCCAGCAGAAGAACAGGTGCTGAATAGAGGATTGTCATTTGTCCCTACTATACTACAAAATCCATTTGAGAATAGGATATTCTTGCACAGTTTTTTTTAGGAATTTATAAATAAGATGGGCTTTTTCCACCATTCAAGAATACAACACTGATATGTCAGTAGTTAAACCTAGACCGACTTTCTGAGGCCGATTGATCTGCATATTTTAACATTTCAGAATTTGGTTATGCAGGACTTGGCATGTTTAGAACCATCCCCTTGTTATACATTTTACAACTTATCCTCATATAAACAGAAGGCATTACAGACATTGGCTGCTAATACAGAGATTGTAATTAAGCCTGCTGACAAGGGAGAAGCTGTGGTCATTATGAATTTGGTAGATTATGAGCAAGAAATGCATACCCAGTTGGATGATTCATGATTATACTCCAGGTTAGTTTCTGATCCAACACTAACCTGGTGTAGATCAAGTTGGATGAAGCATGTCAAAGTGGTTTTTTGACTCACAAAGAGTATTCTTTCTTACAAGTAGAATTACCATGAGTCCCAGTGATTTATGGGGTTCCTAAGATACATAAACCCTAATTAAACCACCTTGCAGACCTATTGGGGTAGATTTTGCAAATCTACGCACGCGCGTACTTTTCTTCGCGCACCAGGCACGAACAAAAGTTCGCGGGATTTTATAAGATACACGCGTAGCCGCGCGTATCTTATAAAATCTGGGGTCGGCGCGCGCAAGGGGATGCACATTTGTGCACCTTGCGCGCGCCGAGCCCTGCGCGCACTGCCCGTTCCCTCCGAGGCCTCTCTGAAATCGGAGTGGCCCCGGAGGGAACTTTGCATTCACCCCCCCCCCACACCTTCCCCTCCCTTTCCCACCCCCCCCGGCCCTATCTAAACCCCCTCCCTACCTTTATCTTAAAATTATCTTAAAAGTTACTACTGCCTCCGGGCAGTAGTAACTTACACGTGCCGGCGCAGCAGGCCCTGACACAGGCCGCTGTGTTGGGGCACTCAGCCATGCCCCCGAAATGCCCCTGAGCCAGAAACATGCCCCCAGACACACCCCAAAAACGCCACGTCACTCCCGACACGCCCCCCCCCCCCAGGCAAGCCCGGAGACTTACACGCGTCCCAGGGATTGTGCGCGCCGCCGAGCCTATACAAAATAGGCTCGGCGTGCGCAGGGGGGTTTTAAAATGGTTACGCACATACCTTATGCGCGTAACCCTTTTAAAATCCGGCCCATTGTGTCTGTGAATGGCTCACTATTGGAACCATTGGAATACTATGTGGATTTATTTTTACAGCCGTATGTGCAATGTGCCCAGTCCTGTGTTCAAGATACTTCGCATATGTTGCGTAAACTTTCTAAAGTGAGACATGTACCTTCCAAATACTTCTTCATGACTCTAGATGTACAATCTTTGTATACAAATATCCCACAACAGGTGCCCTTTCAGACAGTAAAAGAGGTGCCTTTAAGCGCAAGTGCCCGCAACATATTCCATCACGTTTTCTTATTGATCTAACTAAATTTGTGCTTTACAATAATTTTTTTTTCAATTCAACTTGGAATTTTTCCATCAAAAACATGGGGTAGCCATGGGTTTGCCCATGGCCCCCGATGTTGCTACTTTGTGTTTGACCAAATTGAGGAGTCATCTATTTATACCTCTGTTTCCTTTCGACATGTATTACTTTGGTTGAGATACATAGATTATATTTTCTTCATCTGGACCAACTCAGAGCCTGAATTGTTGCATTTTATTTCATGCCTCAATGAGATTGATCAAAACTTGAAATTTTCCATTACTTAAAATAATCAACAACTACCATTTTTGGACATTTTGATTAGCAAATGTGATGGGGGAATTCATACCACTTTGTACCAGAAGTCTATGGACAGAAATAATTTGCTATGATTTAAGAGCTATCATCCACAACCTTTCAAGTGTGGCCTCCCTGTTGGGCAATTTTTTTGACTGTGGAGGATTTGTTCAGATATTGGAGAGTTTCAACATCAATCAATGGAACTAGCACACAGGTTTTGATCTCGAGGGTACCCCAAAAAATCTATCAAGGTAGCCCGCACTCAATCATGATTTTCAGACTGTGAGTTGCTGCTACAATACAAAGCATGAAAATAAAAGGATAGTATGCGCTCTTAGATGTACAAATATGGTGAACAAAATAAAAAAGATCATCCAACAACATTAGCACATACTGAATAAACATCAAGTATTTTCTCAATTACCTGTGCGGGCCTATTCACGAGGACAAAATATTAAACAACATTACCGCACACAGCACACATCAGTGTCAATCCCCCCAGACATGACCCATGCTGGCAGTGGGATTTCTGTGACTCTGCTATCGAAGGAACATTCTCTTTAGTGCCTAACACAGAATTTGTGATTAAGCGCTGATGCAGTATAAACTGCTTGATGAGCCATGTTGTTTATGTCTTGGTTTGTCCCTGCAATAAATTATAAGTTGGCCTTACAGAACACCCTGTCAGGAAGCACCTCATTGAACATCGTAGCAAACTTAATATATGAGACAAATGTGCACCTATTGTCTCCCATTGTATTCAAACTGGACACATGTTTCAAGAGTTCTTTTGGACTATATTGGAATATGTCCCTGCTCCACCACAGGGAGGCGACCATTTAGTGCTGCTGAACAGACAGAAAAGTTATTGCATTTTTAAATTAAATTGAACTTAACCAGAGGGTCTTAATGTCAGGATACCATGGCATTCTTGGTAACATTTTTTAAACATGTTTTGGTCTATACATTTGCATTTTGCCGTAGTTAGTTGACAGATCATTTTCATGCCTTGTGGCCCTTTAAAAATGGCCAACAGTGAGATGGCGGTTTCCCCGACTGACTCACCTGATGGTAAAACTCGGACAGGTAATTTTCAATGCTCAACATAAATGATTTATATTTCCAGGAGTAGTATTACTTATCTCGGTTTTGCAGTGAAGTCATATGATTTATAAGTTACAATCTTGTTCCTGAATGTTTCTTTAGAATACCGGGCAATTTAATGCAGGAGAAGCAAGGATAGCGTTTATTCCTGAAGAAGGACGTTTGTTCCGAAACACTGCAATGTTGGGTGGAAGTTGAGGTTTGCATTAAAGAAGACTGGTTTCATCTATGTCCACCTGCACTCCGAGTAGCTGTCTCGGCTTCTGGATTGAACAAGCTTAAGATAAGTTCAGCTTGTGACTAAGTTTTTATTTGCAAAGAAAAGAAAATCTACTTAAAAAAGAATTGTTGACTCACAATATGAACACTGGAATTTTTCACATTGACTGATGATTATATCTTTGCACATTTGGGTTGTCAAGAATTCAAGATTTCTAGTGTGTGACAAGTGCAATATTTAAATAAGTGAGCTTTTCATATATCCAAGACATACATATTTTGAGTGAGATCCTTTATTGTTCTGTATGATTTTGATTCTTTCACTATTGGTTTCCCCTTTTTGCAGTTGTGTCAAAATCATGTAAGCTAATTGGTTAAGGATAATAATTCCCATGCCTTCTGTTAGGGTAGAAGCTGCCACTCCATGCTGGTTACACCCCATGCACCCTTTTCCTAATTTCCAACTCTAGCATGCAGGGATCTACAGTGTTTATCCCATGCATTTTTGAATTTGTTTACTGTTTTTGTGTTCACCACTTCTTCTGAAAGGGCAACCCAGGCATGCACCCTCTATGTGAAGAAATATTTCCTGATGTTGGTTCTAAGTTGTCTCTCCTGAAGTTTTATATCATGACCATTAGTTTTACTGTTTGCTTTCCTTTGGAAAAGGTTAGAGGAACATACAACATTAAAACCCTTCAGGTACCTGATAGCCTGTATCATATTTCCCCTGCACTTCCTCTCTTCCAGGGTATACATATTCAGATCCTTCAGCCTTTCCTCATAAGTCTTCCAGTACCAACCCCACACCATTTTGGTCGCCCTTTTTTGAACTGCCTCTTTTCTGTCTCTATCCTTTTTCAGATATCGGTCTCCAGAACTCAACACAGTACTCCAGGTGAGGCCTCATCAAGGACCTGTTCAAGGACATTCTCACCCTTTCTTTTTTTTTTTACATGAAAATCTAAAACTCATGAGATCTATATTCCTTTGAGATAAGTAAATATCTTAAATTTCACATTCTTTTTTAGATAAGCAACAGTTTGTTCATGTCTTGTTTTTAAACTGATTTTGTAAAAATGTTGATTAATCGGTGTTTAGATTGTATCTTTGCTATGAGTGTTTGTGGGATGGTGGTTCATCCATCAGATTATTAGTGATATAAAAGATCTTTTAAATAGAGTAAGATAAAAAAAAGTTTTGTTCTATTCTCTTGCATAGAAAGTAATTTGCCAACCCTAGCCAGGCAAATACTCTAATATGGACCTATAGGTTCTTTACTTTTAAAGTTAAGCACCTGGGAGGTCAATATTCAAAACTAAACATTTAAATGAATAAATTGGTGTTAGATGTATAACTTGCAAGTTATCCAACTAAATGGCTTTGAATATTGACCTCTTAAGTCTTTCAAATATCAGTCACTTAGGTGATGCCAAAACTTTAGTTTCAATGGTAAGTTAGTGTCATTTATAAATCAACAACCTGGGATTCATATTTGACTCTAAACTCATCACTAAAGAGGTGTGTTGCCCATTCAGTGGTTACTTTGGGGCTACTATTCAAAGTTATCTGTCTAAATGCCAACTTCTGAATATTTGGGTATGTGTTTGGCTAAATTTAGCTGAATAATTCATTATGGGGTTGATTTTAAAAGGAGAACCTGTGCATCCATGTGCTTGTGATTCCCAGTGTGGCCCGCGACTCACACGCACAGGGGGGACATTTTAAAATTTGTGGAGCGACGGGAGTAGGGATTCCCCAATTCCCTATACCCCTACCTAACCTTCCTACCCTTTCCCCTCTTCTCCTCAACCCCTAACCCCTTTCCTGGCTACTTACTTTTTTTTTTAATCAATTACTTACTGCTCCTTGGGAGCAGACGTAATCTCCGGCACGCGCATCTTCGGGACAGTGTCAAATGGTGCTGTCTCAGCCTGCCCCCCGCCCAGACCATGCCACCCAGCCCACCTCTTTGGAGAGGCCCGGCACTTTGGCGCATAACGGGGTTTACGCGCATGGCTGGGTTCTTCCGAAAATGTGCACAAGGCCTGGCCACGCGCATAACCTCCCGTTTTTATATGCGGGTTACTTTCAAAATAGGGCCGTAAGTGTCTCAAATTTAGCTGAATAAAAAAAAAAGGCATTTTGGGAGTGTTCCAGGGAAAGGAAAGTTATCTGGCTAACTTAGTCCATTTTCAGCTGTATCTGGCAAAGTTAGGACTGCCTCAGAGCAGAATGACCCGATAGCATGAGGCTTAATGAGCAGGTACTGGGGGTACTGCAGGAACTATGAGGTATTGGGGGTGGGAGGTTAGGACTGGGTTAAAGGTTTTGGAGGAGAAAGAGAGAGAAGAAGGCTTTCAAATGTAATTTTCACCAACCGCGGATGGAGAGGAAAGGGGAGATGAGGCCAATGATCAAATCTCGGGATTTGTAAGTACTAAAGTTTAGTAGAAGGGGATTAGGGGTGGGGGGCTTAGAGGGAATAAATCTGCCAGGCTCATGCTGCACTTTTTTTGTTTTTGTTTACATTATAGCCACTTAACTGGCTATATTGCTTTGAATATAGCTGGGTAAGCCTCAAGCTTTCCGGGTACATGTACCCAGACATTTCTAAACCTAATTAGCAATATTCAAAGATAGCTGGTTAGGTTAAACGTTATCCAGCTAAAGTTATTAGCATAACTTTATTAAGGGATGTTCAGTAAGACATTTAGGCCGGGATTTTCTATGGTCTCAGACCTTAGAGAATCCGGCTGTAATGGGGGACAGGGGGGGCGAAGCGGGGGGCAGGCCTGCGAAAGCCGGCAGCAATCGCACCTCCGCGATGCGATCGCTGCCGGCTTTCGCACCCAATAGCGCCATCATAAAAGGTGGTGCTACTGGGCGCGCTACTGGCAGCGAAAAGGGTTCTTACCTTTTCGCAGGCCAGCAAAGTTTCTGCCGCGTCTGCACCGACGACGCCCCGACTCCTCCTCTTCCAGGACCGACTCCGTCCCGATCTAGCTATCGCACGCGAAAAGGGACTTTTCGCATGCGAAAAGTCCCTTTTCATGTGCGATACGCTACGAAAATGACCCCCTTAGACAGATAAGTTAGCCATTTTAAGTTGTTTTGAATATTGTCTTCTTGGATTTTAACAGGTTGGAGTCTTTTTAACTGCCCATTGTACTTCTGTTTTTTATGGCTTTAGCTTTAGTTTGTTTTGAGGCAGCCATCAAGTAATCGTTGCCAGGCATTTATTAAAGTTTTCGACTGCTTTGTCTAGATTTGAACCAAGAAGGACAACTAGCTGAATATCATTGCTATGTGAGTAATAAATGATTTGAGTGTCTCTGATAATTTTGCTTAAGGGGGACATGTATAAGTTGAACAGAGTTGGAGATAAAATGGAACCCTGTGGTAATGCATTATTTTGTCAGTTATAACTTTTATTAATTTTAGTTAGATTTCAGCATCTTGTTTATAATGTTTCATTACTGAGATTATTATCTTATGTATGTGAGATGTATTTTACAATTTTAATTATTTTTGTAGAGGTAATCCTTTCAGGAGGAATTGTAGAGGTGCACCACTTAGAACGGATTATTTTTTTTTATTAGCGGTATAACAGACCATTATAATAAACAATACTCCACAGGAGAAAATGGGAGGGTTTGATGATGTTAATCCAAGCAAGATAACCTGAGTGTAGTTAAGTAGGAAGGATGTGAACCATGTTAGATCTGGGCCCTCAAAATCCAGGGCCATTAGTCATATGATTTTAATATTGTAGTCAACATTGTGCATTCCCTCAAACAGATCATGGGATACCAGTAGGGCTGCCTTATTCTGATCCATGCAGAGGTGCAGTTCATCAACAACACTCTCTAGTACGGTCTCATTGCTAAAGCAGGGCCTGAAGCCAGACTGAAATGGGTTGAGGTCATTTGTGGTTGATAGGAACTCAGTTACCTGCACTATTACTGCTTTTTTTTTAATCTTACCCAGGAATAATATATTCAAAACTGGGTGGTAGCTACTTTTAAACAGTTTGGTAAGTGGCCCTTTATCAACAAAGCATTTACAACTCGTAGTAAGTGATCATGAAACCTATTCTTGGCCTGCTTGATAACTCACTAGTGGTAGAAGTCCTCAAGGCATATTGTGGCATTTTGGTCAGATTGTTAATATTTTTCTCCTTTAGTGCACAGAAAGTGGTAGGTTTGTAGAACAGTATACCAAGGTTCTCAGGGGATGCATTGTTTACCTCATCTGAACCCAGTTAGACCTCAAATGTGCACAATCTTCTTGATGAAAATGTTTACTAAGTTATTAGTTTTTACACTGTGACTCAGAGATCCGAGGTAAGGGATAAAGAGGAGATAATTCCTTGTAGATTCTTAACAGTATGAAGAAGTTACAGAGAAGAGCAAAGTCACAACTCTGAGGGGGAAACTTTTTTGGGACAAAAGCATTGAATCAATAATCCTGTGGTCAGTATACTTCAGAACCAACTTGAAAACATATAACAAGAGAATTGTGTTGGGTTTTTTTTTAACTCACTACTAGAAATAATTCTACTGCCTCTCTGTCAACATCTTAGAACTCCAATATATCAACTCCCTTTCCCCTTTCACCTTCACACTATCATTGTAATGTAATCTATGATTCACTTGTATTTTCTGGCAATGTCATTTATTCAGTTTGAACCTGAGGATGGGAGTGTTAATGCCTGAATGTCAGTCAAGAAAAGTATTAAGTTAGTCAATAAAAAGGTATCACCTTATGCATTTTTGTTTGTTGAACTTTGCAGTATTCTCATGCATCAAGTGGATTAACATGGCTAGAACAACTGCAAACTGTGGAATTTTTATTCATCTGACATTCTCTTGCTAGGATGGCTTGTGCAAGCTAAAAACAGAAATTATATCAATGTCTGATTTTCAAACTCTCATTTTCAAAATCTGATGGCTTAAATCCATTAAAAGATGACCCCCTTTTATCAAGTTTAGGTCACTAACCCTCAGCTCTTGACTTCTTAACAAAATAAAGTAACAATTATCATAGAGGTTGATTTTCAAAAGAATTTCCTGGCTAAAGCATGATTTTAGCTGGGTTTATCTTTACTCTCCAAAATTTCTCCTCTTTACCTGGCTAAGGGGATTATTTTCCAAGCTGCGATAGGCCCTTATCACAGCGGTAAGATTTACCGTATTTTTCGCTCCATAAGACGCACTTTTTTTCCCCCAAAAATGGGGAGAAAATGTGGGTGCGTCTTATGGAGCGAATGTAGCAGCTCTCCCTCTCGCGCGCCGTCCCCCACCTCCTCCCAACTCCGCCCAATCAGCATGGTGGTGTAGGCGTGTGTATTCTGCCGGCGGAACTTGAGCTCCCTGCCGGTCTGCTGTTCCCGCGGTGCAGCTTGCTGCGAGGGTCGCCGCGGCGCAGGTCAGACATCACCTGTTTGACCTGCATGGGCTACGGAGGCCCTTCCAGTTCAGACGGCTGGCATTTGACTTGCGCCGCGGCGACCCTCGCAGCAAGCTGCACCGCGGGAACAGCAGACCGGCAGGGATCTGTTTGAACTGGAGGGGCCTCCGTAGCCCACGCGGTTCAAACAGGTGATGACTGACCTGCGCCACGCCGATCTTGCAGTGAGATGCACCCGGAACCGGCAGGGAGCTCGGGCTCTGCCGTCGGAGGCTCTCACTTGCAGTCCAAAGTAAGAACTTCACTCGTTGTGGTTTGGATGTATTGGAGGGTCATGGGGGTGGTATACTGCCTAGGATGGAGGACACATGACACAGACCAGCAAATAGAATTACTGCCTGTGCTGATTAAGTGACTACCTGTTGAAATATTAGGAGCAATTGCTCTCCTAATCAATGTAATATAGCCCTGACTATTTATTATTGAACTCTGGAGCAGTCATGAAAGTTTAAAATAACTGGTGTGAGAGAGATGTGTATGAGGGAGAGTCTGAGTGTGTGATTGTCTGTGGGTATGTG
Source organism: Rhinatrema bivittatum (assembly GCF_901001135.1). Classification (NCBI taxonomy): domain Eukaryota; kingdom Metazoa; phylum Chordata; class Amphibia; order Gymnophiona; family Rhinatrematidae; genus Rhinatrema; species Rhinatrema bivittatum. The sequence continues at coordinate 631,475,323 of NC_042615.1, read as the reverse complement.
TATAAGTGAAGAGAGCTAGTGAATGTGAAAGAGCCTATGTATGTATGTGAGGGACAGAAAACCAGTGAGTGTGAGTACCTGTGTGGATGTTCTCTGCCTTACTATAAAAAAACAAAACAAAAAAAAAATCCCACGGACGGCCACCAGGGGGGAGCTCCGTACAGAGCCCATCATGGGGACAGAATTTTTTTTTTCTTAATTTCCTCCTCTAAATCCTAGGTGCGTCCTATGGTCAGGTGCGTCTTATAGTGCGAAAAATACGGTAAGTTAGGGGGAGGGAAGGAGTCGGGGTGGAGATAGGGAGGGAATTATGGTAATCGGCGGCAGCACCACTGCCGGCCACAGTATGGCAGGCGAAACCTCACGGCCGTGGTGCGGCCAGCTGCAGCCTATTGCCCGACCACCCCCTGCTTTCCCCCCCCCAACCCCCTTGTAGCGCACAGAATGATGAATCCTGGCCTAAATTTGTGCAGATAAAAATCACTACCTGCACAAATTTAGCCAGGTATGAAAGGGGCTGGCTCAAAGCAGGCTTTGTATGCTTAGCTGGGTAGCGTGATATTTAGTGATGAGTGGCTATATATGAATGGACAACCCTGTCTGCACAAATACCTGCAATATATTCAGCAGTGGTCTAGGTCAGTTAAGTACCATTGAATATCCAGATAAAGACAACCAAAAAAATATATCCTGTTACCCTACCTGCTAGGTGTGTTTTTCAATATGAACATCATATTGTTTCTGTCAGCATGCTATCTTTAGCTTAATTTTCTCATTAGGAAATGTTCTTCCATATAGAAGAACCTGTGTCTGTTTTCTATGGAGTCATAATTCCCAAACAGCAGGCCTTATACATGTCTTCTACAGGGTCTGGGCAAAAGAGTTTAAGTTGTTCTTAAACTGCAAGACTGCTGAGGTGAAAGGCTAGAGTATTGTGTCTGAGTCACCTGATTGAGATATTGAAGGGAAACTGAGCTAGTAGAAAGGGCTTGTGATCTCCCAAGCCCAGACTTGCAGCCCCACCCCCTGAGGAAATAGATTGGTTCTCGAGTATTTAAAAGGAGATGCTGGGATCACCATTACTGTTCCTGGGCAATTCAAGGGTTGATTGATGAGGACCCGAAGTCCCATGAGTCCTGTATTATTATAGTAAGGTTATCTGGGCTTTAAGTTGAAGCAGTGAATTTCTGTGTTAACTGTTTAACCTGATCTGGACCAGAATGAATTTGTGAGTTTGCCTTTTGAATCTGCTTAAGTAGCCATTGAATCTGAATCCCCTTTTTATCATTGAAGAGAAGGGACTTGTAACCTGAAACATAATCTAGCAAATGCAAGCCAGTACATTTGTGCTTGAATGTATATTAAAATAAAGAATGGGGTCATGGAATCCTGGATTGGAGTGGATTACTTGCAGGGGGCCCCAATAACCTGATATATGGATTCTTGCTAACTCCATGAAGTTAGCAAGTAGCACATTTAAAACAAATCAGAGAAAAATCTTTTTCACTTAATGCACAATTAAGCTCTGGAATTCAGTGCCAGAGGATGCAGTTAAGGCAGCTGGTGCAGCTGAGTTGAAAAAAGGTTTTGATAAGTTCCTGGAGGAGAAGTCCATAAACTGCTATTAATCAGTAGGGAATAGCCACTGCTTGTTGACAGCATTAGAAGCATGGCATCTATTTAATGTTTGGGTATTTGCCAGGTACTTGTGACTTGGATTGGCCACGGTTAAGTGACGAATATTTTACTTGATGGACCCTTGATCTGACCCAGTGAGGCATGTCTTATGTTCTTATGTAATATATAGTTAGCTCTATTTTCCAATAAGTGCCCATTTAATATGTGGCTATCTGCAGGACCTTTTCCTTTGCTCCAGTAACTATAAACTTGGGTCTGCTTGGGTACAAAATAAATGAGTTTTATTTATGAGATTTGTATCATTACATTACTTTATAATGAGTAGTAATATAATTAGTATATAGATTTAAAATTAGTTATAATTAATGATATTTGTTAAACAATAATTACATAATTCTTATAAGAAGATTATTGTTATATCCCAGTTGGGAGCAAATGATAAGAATACTGACTTACAGTTTCTGTTAAATGATTGGCTCTTACAAGAACATGATAACACGAATGGGAGCAAACACTAGCTCTTTTATTCAGTTTGTCATCTCACAAGCTCATGGTACAGACTAAACTTAAGGTCTGTGTCTTGTTTATCTGAACACTGCTTATGAATTGTGATTTGCCAAAAACTCATTCTCTTAGACCTAGATTTATCATTTTGCTATAAATTATGCATGAATAGTGCACGCAATAAAAATGTGGTTAGAGAAATTTTTGAGATACCACAATGTGTGCTATTTTACCCTTTGCATAGATATTTTACTGCAATGCATGTTAACTTTATCACACCCATGATATTTTCACATTGCCAGCTGAGAAGTGCCCAGACAGACATTTCTCTGTTTTGGAACACTGAGAGAGAAAGAGAAACTCTTTATAAGACTCTCATATAAGTCAATTATTAATATCACTGTAAGAGGGTCAAATAGTAACTCGACGTGAGATTTTGGTGGTGTCCTAGGTTTTTGGGAGCAATTTTATATGTACAAACAGAGATACGAATAGCACAGTACACTTCTGTGAAGATTTGATGTGATTTGGAGTGAGGAAAGGTACACAAAGATGAGATTTGTAATTATACTCTCGACCTAGTTTGATACACTCTACCTAACTGCTATCAAGCTAGGGAGAGAGGGAACAAATCTCATCTTTCTGTACCTTTCCTCACTCCAAATCACTTCAAATCTTCACTGAGGTGTACTGTGCTGTTCGTACCTCTGATTATGCATGTAAAACTGCCCCCCAAACCCTAGACCACCACCAAAACCAATCAGCTGAACTAATGTGGCAGCCATACTACTTGATCTAGAATTTATTGAGATAGATGTGTTTTAATTTGGAAGTTTGAATCCTTTTACTTTTTTGCTTTGGGTACTAATGGGGCATGATGGACTATAATGGCTAATTGTGGTAATATTGAGAAGGTGGAATTGTGGAGATTTGGTAAAAAGAGGGTTTTCATTGTTTTTTATTTTAATGTATTTATTATTGTGCATATTTGTTGTTGGTAATTGCATTATTTGATGTTTTTAATGATGTTGTACAATGCTCTAGGCAGGTTGCTCTTAATATATAAATAATACTTGAAATGAAATGAAATCTCTCATAAAAAGAAAGGATGACAAAGTTAGAAGTGGGTCCGCGAACGACCACGCGGCCCACCGCGCCGTCCCGACGCCGAGCAGCCCGCCCAGACCGGCAAGCAGGGCCCGCCTACAAGCACCTACCTCCAGCCAATAGGGAAGGCCCCAGAGGGACTTTAAAATCCCTCCAGCTCCGGATCCTGCCTCTTCGACCCCGCGAACAGCTCCAGCGACGGCGGGACTCAGCGGCACAGACGGCATCGGAAGCGAGGAAGGGCCTGCGCGATCGGCGCCACAGACCCATCGGGGTAAGGCCAGTTAAATTCCCCCTTCCCCCCGCTGGGTCCGCGAACGACCACGCGGCCCACCGCGCCGTCCCGACGCCGAGCAGCCCGCCCAGACCGGCAAGCAGGGCCCGCCTACAAGCACCTACCTCCAGCCAATAGGGAAGGCCCCAGAGGGACTTTAAAATCACTCCAGCTCCGGCGTCGCGCGCCGTGCGTCGCGCGCCTAAGGAGCGCGACAAAGGGGCCTGCCCCTTTGAGCGCCCCTTCGAGCAGCACCTTCAGGCAGCCCAGAAGAACATATGATATATAAGTGTGCCCAAACGGCTTCAACCGGTCTACAACTACTTTGTGTCTGCATCTCTACTGTACTGGAACCCACAAGCTATCTCCCAGATGACCAGCCCAAATACTGGTGACGCCTCTAAGCAATCAGAGTGTAAGAAGTATTGAAGTATATACCTGTCTAGATCAGACCTCCCCTCTTGGCTAAATTCCCGCTCCACATTTCCCGCTGATCCTCTCCTCCCTCCCCCTTCAGTATTCAGGATAACAGCATATATTTCCCTGCGCTAGCCTGGTTGTCTCTCTAACAAGATTGATTGTGTACTCTGTATGTTATTGGTGCCTTACTGTTGCCGGTGCTCACGTAACGATACTCATACCTATATATGTATCGTTGTTGGACCCTGAATGCTATTCTGTATTTCTGCCATTCCTGTACCCTTCTTACCCTGTCTCTGCCTCCATCATTGTATTCCTCTACCCCTTCTACTAGCCTTACACTTTTGGGCCACAATGCCTCCTTTCATCGAGCATTGTGCTGTAGCATATCAAACAGTATTCTACCCTTACAGTCCCACTACATCCATGCAGCAAACTACATCCATGCAGCAAACCCCAAACCATAACAACAATCACAAAAACAGAAGACTCATACCTATATGCACCATCACTCGCACTCAAGCCATCAGCCTATCTCTCATTTCTATCATCCTCTTTAACGCACAATCTCTTCAAAAGAAAACCCATCTTCTACATGACATTCTCTCTGATTCTAATCCCGAAATATGCGCAATCACTGAAACCTGGTTCAAACAACATGACACTCCCCTTATCAACCAGTTACCCACAGATACTTATGATATTTTCTCAATCCCGAGGAAGAAGAAGAGAGGAGGCGGCCTACTTCTGGCTATAAAAAAGGACCTCCAACTAGTGTCTCATAGATGTGACATCCCCCATCAATACGAAATTGGATATTTCAAATCTAAACTACTCCAACTCTGTCTTATATACACACCCCCTGGTCTTCTAGAGAAAGATTCATCTCCTCTGATTGAATTCCTCACAAACTCACTTTCGCCAGACCTACCAACAGTCCTCCTAGGAGATTTCAATTTACACGTAGATACCTCACCACAGTCACCGGCCTGTGAAGCCTTCTTGGCCTCGCTCGAAGCTATGGGCTTCCAACAGATAGTAAACTCCCCTACACACAAGGCTGGCCACACCCTTGACTTGATTTTTATAAACTCGCCCATCAGTGTGAACAGTCCCCCCCTATGTACATCAGTACCCTGGTCTGATCACTCATTGATCGAGACCAAACTATCGCTCCCTCAAAGCCCTCTATCCACGCCCAGACAGCCTATTTCCCTTAGATTCCGCAAGGCATGCGATGTAGAAACCATTGCATTAGCATGCTCTGACTTAGACAAACAAATTGATCTATCCTCACCAGATAACGCATTATCCTCATGGGTGAACTGCACACGCAGCATTGCCAATGTGCACTGCCCCCTGATAACAAAAACAATCAACCCTTACAGAAAGAATAGGAAACCCTGGTACACTCCTTTCCTTAGAAATCTCAAAATCCAACTCAGAGCCACGGAAAGGTCATGGCGCAAACTCCAATCCCCCGCAACCAAAACTCTCTACTATCAACGTATGCATGATTATAGAAACGCTATTCAACACTCAAAACGAAAATACTACGCCAATAAAATAAATGGGCTGCAATACAACCCCAAGGCTCTTTTCTCTATGGTCGCTAATCTTACTTCTCCCATACACACACAACAATCAGCTACACCCTCCACAAACCGCTGTAATGAATTAGCGCAATTTTTCAAAAACAAAGTATCGTCCATCACAGCACAATTTTCACACAACAACCTCAATATCTCTCTTCCCACCATCAACTCCCATAGCTCCCTTTACTCTTTTGAGTCCTCATCTTCCCTGGAAGTAGAAAACATACTTAAGAAAATGAAACCTTCCACTCACCCCTCTGAAACTATCCCCTCTAAACTCCTACTTTCTATACACAATGTGATCGCCAAACCCCTCTCAAATATTCTTAACTGTTCCCTAGAACATGGCATTGTCCCCAATGCTCTGAAACAAGCCATAGTGAAACCACTCCTCAAAAAAGCCAACCTTGACCCCACCACCCTCTCTAATTACAGACCAGTGTCCAACCTACCCCTTCTAGCTAAAGTGCTTGAAAAGCTCGTGAACACACGCCTATCTGATCACCTGGAACAAAATAACATCTTCCCTCCAACCCAATATGGTTTCAGGAAGCACTTAAGTACAGAAACTTTGCTCCTCTCCTTACACGATACCCTTATCAAAGGAACTGACTCAGGATCATCCTATCTTATTGCATTACTTGACATCTCAGCTGCGTTTGACACAGTTAATCATGATGTCCTCCTCAGCATACTCAGAAAGATTGGTGTCACTGGCAAGGCCATTGATTGGATTCAATCATATCTCCAAAATCGTACTTTCACTGTCACTATGAACAATAATGAATCTGACCCCATCAGTCTCCCCCAAGGTGTTCCCCAAGGTTCCTCACTCTCATCTACCTTATTTAACATTTACATGCTCCCCCTTACTACGCTCCTCACTAATCTACACATCAAGCATTTTATATATGCTGATGATGTACAAATCATTTTCCCCTTCTCGGACACCATCCAAACGGCTCTACACAGCTGGGAATCCTGTCTTTCCTCTATCATCCAGCTCCTAAAGGACATGCACCTAGCGCTTAACTCCAACAAAACTGAGCTTTTAGTCATATCGAATAAGCAGCCACTCCCGGTCATCCCCCCCTGCCTACTCTGCTACTAACTTCCCACCTCACACTCGCAACCTAGGAGTTATTATTGATAATCACCTCTCTTTCAAACCATTCATCAAATCCATTATAAAGGACTGTTACTTTAAACTTCAAACTATAAAGAAGCTCAGACCCATGCTACATTTCAATGATTTCCGTACAGTCCTTCAAGCTATTATCTTTTCAAAGATTGACTACTGTAATGCGCTCTTACTTGGCATTCCCGCAATTCACACTAGACCACTCCAACTTCTACAAAATGCCGCCGCTCGCATCCTGTCAAACACAAAGAAAAGAGATCACATCACCCCCCGCACTTATGGAACTACACTGGCTCCCTATACAGTCACGAATTCTTTATAAAACTCTCTCAATCATACACAAAAGTCTGTTAAACTCCAACCTCAACTGGCTCAACCCCCCCCTCATACCCCGTACCTCCAAGAGACCTACACGCCCAGCACTCCAAGGAACACTCCAAGCCCAAACTATTAAATCCTTTAAGCTTTCCTCCACTATTAATAGAGCCTTTTCTCTGGCCGGCCCCACGTTATGGAACTCTATGCCCCATGATATTCGCACTGAGACCTATACCCCCGCTTTCAAAAAGAAACTTAAAACCTGGCTCTTCCAACAAGCTTACTCCATCACACCCCCTATTACATAACTCCCCCTCCGACCCTTACCCTTACTCGGATTTCCTGATTTGACCACCTCTATGCTTGTCGATTTGGTACTGTGCACTAATTTCTGTATATAGTTTTAATGTAAATAGTTTTGATGTAAGGGCTCCCCCCTAATTTCAATTATATGTTTCCTAGTTCAGTATATTATCTGTTTTATGTAAGGGCCCCGCCCAATGGTTTTGTGTTCACTGTAAACCGATGCGATGTGCGAACGGTCATCGGTATAAAAGAAACGTTAAATAAATAAATAAATAAATAGAACTTTTTAGTTTGGAAAAGAAAAGACTGGGTAGAGACATGATAGAGGTCGCCAAGATCATGAGTGAAAAAGAACAAACCATAAGCAAGCGACTTGGTAGCGCACACATGGACGCTCGCGCGTAGCTTTTTAAAATTTACCCCAATTAATATACATAAGACTGATTTCCATGCATTAACTCCATTGTATGGAAATATACAGTATTGCATATAAAACTGTGGTTTATGTACGTCCATGGCTGTTAGAAAGTAGCCAAGGGCTCCAGTCATATAAAAGTATGTATATATATAAATATGTCTGCGCTGTGGTGTTGAACTAGAAAGTGAATTTTGACACACAGTATGTGATCGTTGACCATGAATATGAATGCGGATATTGTAAACCATTGTGATCTTCTTTTGGAATGATGGTATATAAAAAGCCTACATAAACAAATAAATAAATAAATAAATAGATAGATAAAATATAACCTGGTTTCATGCATATTTTTATTTGAACTAGGGAAAGATATTCTGGAAGGTGGAGTAGGAACAGAGATCTAATGTACACATACTTTTTTTTATTTTAAAAAGTATACAAGTTAACCCTCCAAAGAGCAGGTGAAACCTTGGATGAGTTATTCTGTGCATGTATGAGGCCAATTATCTGTAGATTTTCAATGCAAATTTATGCATGTAAGTTCACTTTGGAAATTGAGGGTAAAGTATGCATGTAATCTATATTAGAGTTATATAAGCTTCCAATTAGCAGTGATTTGTCTCCAGCTTTTATGTTGTGACAATAACCTACCTTCCTCCTGTTTCATTATTTTAGTGATTTTCTTATTTACCAGGTTTGCTATCTATTTTTTCATTGTCTATAATTCTTATAACTATAATCACACTAGCTAAACCAGTCTTGTTTGAAGTTTTCAGCTTCTTCCTTTAAATGGTTTTCTTGTATTATTGCAAAGCAGCTGATACACTCTGGTTGTGGACTGTGGTTTGAAGGGGGGGGGGGGGGTGCCTGGGGTGGACTGCCAACCACAGATATAAGTGCAGACCAGTCCATCTACCAGCCTCTCCTTCTGGCCGATTTTCCTCCCATCCTACCCATTTGTGGAGACCCTGTGGGTGGCATGGGCATGGCATTGGAGTGGAAAGTTGCTGTACCCAGTCATGGCCTAGTGAGGCAGGGTTGTCCATGTATAAAAGCTAGTTGAGCAGGGGATTCCAAGTAATTGCTCTTACTTTGCCTGGGTGGGTAAGAGCTGAGATGAGACGCCTGTCTTTGGCTTTAATGGCGTGCATATAACTATATTTCTTATTCATAAGTGACTCCTGCTCTTTTATGGACTGAGACATCATCCCACCAATGTGTGAATATCTTGCATTGACGCCCAAATTTTAAGAGGCCCGTGCACATAAAATCTGGGGGTTATGTATGTGGCCAGGCCGTGTGCGCACTGAGGGGCGGATTTTAAATGCCCTGCGCGCGTAAATCCGGCCGGATTTACACGCGCAGGGCCCTCGCATGCTGGCGCGCCTATTTTGCATAGGCCGTCGGCGCGCGCAGAGCCCTGGGATGCGCGTAAGTCCCGGGGCTTTGTAAAAGGGGCGGGGAGGGGGCGTTCCCGAAACGATGCGGCGTTTCGTGGAACGCCGCATCGCCAGATTTTATAAGATACGCGCAGCTATGCGCGTATCTTATAAAATCCAGCGTACTTTTATTCGCGCCTGGTGCGCGAACAAAAGTACGCAATCGCACAAATTTTTAAAATCTACCCCTGAGCGCATTTTAGAAAGAACTGGTTAACTGGTCATTTCCCTCACGTGCCCATGTTTTAAAACTTGCTTCTAAAATCACTTTTACACCCAGCTATCCTAACTGCCTTATCCACACCCTCTGGCAATGAATTATACTGTCTGCAATTGATGACCCACAGCCCTGGGCTACCTAGAAAAACTTAAATTAAACTTGCATGTTTTGTGCAACACTGTCCATCTGTAACCATTTTTATTTTCATCATCTAGGCAATTACTGCCTTTATTTCACTCATAAATATCTGATTAGCAGTGCATTTGCATTCCTTTCTGTCCTATGTGTGTGGTTATTTCATTTCTGTGGTTGTCTACAGCTTTGATTTTTATTTTCATTTCCAGAAGTTTCCTTCGCAGTCTTATTGTAATTTAGATCAGGTCTCAACTATGTAGTTATCTTCTTTGTAGGGCATTGTTTTGGCATTATATTTCTCTTGTTATAAAGCTTTTTCCCCATAGTATTATGGATCTCTTGAAAGAATGGTATTATTCTCTCATTTTCATTTTCTGTTTGTGGCTTTATTGTTCTGGCATCTCTTCTGCTATTTCTTTCAGCATTTCATGATTTGTTGAGAGTTTAATTCACTCACTACATTGTTAGAATTACAGTATGCTGTATTTTTATTAATAATTCCTCTATGTCCTTAAAAGGAGGCAATCTGCTTTTTTTTCTATTTGTTTGCCCCACGTTTTGCTATTGCTATATTCTTTCATGCTATCTAAAAAATCTGTGGAAAGTTCTGGAGTCTAGACTTACTGAATTTCTGTCTGCCATGAGATTTGTTATATCACTAGGTACAGGATATCAATGTGTAGATCAACCTCCATGTAATACCAACTTGGAAACTTTTGGTGTTTTTAAGAGTGAGAGGAAAAGAAAAGGGGGAATAAAACAAGGGAAAGGATAGCTTGCTTGTTGCTGCAATTATGAATTGTTTTGCATATTAGTTGATGGTTTTTTTTCATAAGAAGTCTTCTCTTGTTTGTACATAGCCAACAATGTATGAGGTCCATATTCAAAAGCCATTTAGACAGATAACATAATAGTTATCCATCTAAGGGGGTTATTTACTAAAGCTTTATCGCATGCGTTAGGGCCTTATCACACACGATAAGGCCGTATCGTATATGAAAAGGGCCTTTTTGCACGCAATATAATGCAAATTAGGGGAGGAGAGGTGAGGGGGAGGAGTCAGCCGCGGCACCACTACCAGCGATAATGTGAGGAACATTATTGCCGGCAGTAGTGTGGCAAATAGCTACACCTTTTACGGTGTCGCTATTCGCTGTAAAAGGCTGCCCAGCCCTACTGCGGCCGGTGAAATCGTACCACCGTGGTGCGAATGGCTGAGGCCTTTTGCAGACCCGACCCCCCTTCGCCCCCCACCCCTTTTTTTGCGGGATTCATCATTCCGCGAGGAATGATGAAACCTGCCTAAATGTCTTATCTGGCTATATTTAGCCTTTATCCAGTTAACTTCTAGCAGGACAGTAAGATAGGTGGCTAGAAGTTAACTGGATAAATTAGAGGTGATTCAGGTGTGTAACTGGGAGGAGGAGTTAGCTGATATGTTAACCAGCTAACGCTGATATTCAGAGTTAGCCGAATGACTTAGCCAGCTAAGGCACAGATTCATTGTGCATGATATTTTCACTTCACAAGCTGGAGAGAGAGAGTCTCTTTATAAAGCACCTATATTAGTCAACTATTTAGCAACTAAGTAGAGAGTGCATCAAGTTAGGGCGAGAGTACAATGTACAAATCTCATCTTTGTATACCATCCTCATTCCAAATCACATCAAATCTTCACTGATGTGTACTGTGCTGTTCATACCTCTGACTATGCATGTTAAACTGCCCTCCAAACACTAGACCACCACCAAAACCTCACCTCGAGTTACTAGTTCATCATCCTATAGTGGTATAAATAGTTGACTAATATAAGCTCTTTATAAAGAGTCTCTCTCTTTTGCCATCCCAACCTATGGATTTGCTGTCTGGGCAATAACCACACCCCTTTTTTAATCACAGGCACTATTAATACAAAATTTATAGCAAAATGATGAATCTAGGCCTAAGATAGCCAGCTATATTCAATAATGTGGCTGTAGTAGATAAGTTTTTGCTAGCTAATAAAAATTAAAATCACAAAAAAAAAAAAAGAAATAGCTAAAAATGCCAGAATAATGGTGCTGCAAGAAGGTGGCCTGAGAGATGTTTATGTATGTGTGAACTGTTTATGTCAATCTGTAGGCCCACCTCCACTCAATAAACATATTCTGAATGTTTGTGATTGTCTGCTTACTCCTGAGAATGAGTGCAGTGTTACTTGCAGCCTATTTAATTTTCTACAGTAATAATATAATTTCAGTTTAACATTTTTGAATGAACTGATCTACCTGTCATTCTCTGATGCTTTGATCATTCTAGAAATGCTTAAATTATTGCATTATTGCATTTTATAATGCTTGACTATGTAAAAGAACACAGGGAAAGACCATCTACAGCAGGCTGGATTTTAAATGTGAAAATGGAAAACCTCATAAAAGAAATGAATAGATCAGAAAGCATCAAATGTGAAAGACAGTGAAAACATGCAGCAATCATATTCTAAAGCTAGTCTACTACAGATACCATGAGTGGCATAATGGAATATTTCTTCTTAGAAAGCTTAGTAGATATACTAAATGGTCTCCTGAAGCTTAGTAGATATACTAAATGGTCTCCTGATGGAGATGGTAGATGTGAAAACAATAACAGAATTCAAGAAAGAATAGGATAAGCACAGAAGATCCTTGGATGCGAGGCAGTGTGGGCATAATCTGTGACAGAGTAGGTTCTGCAGTATTGTGTTAAAGGTGTGCAGACTAGATGTAGCTTGTGACTTATCTGCTGTAATTTTTTGTTTCTGTGTTTTTACATGTTCTGAAATATAAAGATCAAATGAATAAAGTTAAATTATAAAATTGCAATGACCGTATATAAACTACTCAGTCCGGAATCTCCTCCATGGGCAAATGCCCTTCTCAGGATTTACCAACCTACTCGGCAATTAAGATCATCACAGCGTGGTTTACTAGATGTGCCTTCAGTCTGTCATGCCCATCTTGCTTTTACACGGGAACTGCTTTCTCTATAGCTGCTCCCTCTACTCTTTATCTTTCGAGGTTTGAATGCAGGAAAATCTGAAGAAATTTAGACTTTTCCTAAAATACTTCCTCCTTCAGTGCTCTTGATGCAAGGTCTGAATTTCTAAATGTTGGTAGTTTCTGTGTTGTTTTAGAATTCAGTGCAGTTGTATGTGATATTTTTGGTGTTTGTTTCTTGATACTATTTTATGAATGTTCTATTGTAAATCGCCTAGGCCACAATATTGTTGTGTTAAGCGATTAATAAATTTTAATAAATGAAATGAAATATCCCCTAAACAAAATCATATTGCCATGAATAAATTTACCAAAAACAGAGAAAAACTTTTCTAAATGATTGTGCACCGACCACCTGAGTTGTACAAGATTTGATTATCTAAAGCTATCTGTCTCAATAGTACTTAGCTTTAACTCTTTGTTTCCTACATTAGAAGAGTGAAACACATGTTCTCCAACCAGTCTTCACTTGATGTGAGCTCTTTTATTTGGGTTGTTTATATTTGTGATTTTATTTTATATATTTCTAGGTATTTACAATTATTTATCAAGAACACACAACAGAAAATGAATTGAGCATACAAAAATAAAATATCTGCCAACAAGATTTTAAAACTCCCATTAAGAAACATATTCCAAATTGACAAGTTCCTATAATATAGAATTCCAAAAGAGAAGTAAAAATCAGAGAGAGAGAGAGAGAGAGACTAACTGTAATATCCTCTGCCTAGATAGGTATTTATATCCCTATAGGATGCCCACCTAGTAACTCGATGTGAGGTTTAGGTAGTAGTGTAGGGGGTTAGGGGACACTTTGACATTCAAAGTGAGACGTACAAACAGAACAGTGGTCTCTTGTGAAGATTTGATGCCCTTCAGAGTGAGGAGAAACTCACTCAAAGATGAGATTTGTGCAATGTTCTCTCAACCTAGCTTGATGGACTCTCTACCTGGATAACAGGTAGCGTTGTAGCTAAAATTGGCATTAAAGCCGTGTGATAGGACTTCGCAAAATTGTAAACCCAGCCCACTCCCACCCCTAACTCCTCCTCTTTTTTGGATTTGCATCGCACCATACAATATGGTGCTATCGCATGCGAAAATGCCTTAGCGCATTTTGATAAATGAGGGGGTGAGTTAGCAAGGATCGTGAATGGATTGGAACGCCTCTGGTCTAAGCTGTTCTGCCACTTCCTTGCTGCCGCTGGAACCTCTCTCTGCCCTTCAGGGTCTTTCATCTCTAACCTGGGTACCCACACCTCAGGGGCCCTTATGCTTTCTTTCAGGTGCCTATCTGGGATACCGAGTACTCGCTCCTCAAGGGCCTGCTCTCCCTGCCTTGGTGCCTGCAATTCAACTACTTCTGCCTGCCAGGATCTCCATCAATACAGCTATCTACTTCTGTGAGTAATCTAACCTTGTCAGTCTGTCTCACCTACAGTTCAGCACTGGGAGTCTGCATCCGGGACTTCCTCTACTACCTCGCGCTGCCTACCATCTATTCAAGTGTGGGACTGGTCTCCTCTGCTGAGGACCCCTGAACTGCTTCCACTGGATTATCTCACTACTGCCACCCCCTTGGCCAGTAGCTCCAAGCTGTATAATAAATACAAATTCTCTGTGTCTGCATGTATAGAGTCTAGCCTAGTACTGCGGTTCCTCATGGGGCTCCTCCTTGTAGGAATGGCCAGCACCGCAGTACCCAAGAATCCACTCCAACACCTCAAAACCATAACAAATAAATTGTGATCAGATTGTAATAGGGAGTAAAATAAGGGTGCCCCTTGGATGGGATGATGCTGGCATAGCTGAAATAGAAGAGCTGCCACAAGAATAGCTGCGAAAGTAGCTTGGAAATTTTTTTATTTTTTTATTTTTATTTTTTTGGGCATGGGATGGTTGTCCCAGGCTTTGAGAGGGTGCCCATGCTTGGGAGGAGGAGGCAGTATCAAGGCAGCATCATGCTGCAAGAAGCAAGATGCTGACAGCTGCAAAAGTGTGCTCACTCTCTCCCAAGTAAAATAAAAGTTAAAAGTAACTGAAAGCTGAGACATAGTTACATAGTAATGATGGCAGAAAAAGACCAAAATGGTCCATCTAGTCTGCCCAGCAAGCTTCCCAAGGTAGTAACTGCTGCTCCATGCAGGTTACCCCCATGTTTCTCTTAAGGGTAGTAACTGCCGCTCCATGCTAGATTATCTTTTTTATTTATTCCCATCCTATAGCCTTTTAGGGATCCACAGTGTTTATCCCATGCCCCTTTGAAACCTTCACAGTTTTAGTCTTCACCACTTCCTCTAGAAGGGCATTCCAGGCATCCACCACCCTCTCAGTGATGAAATATTTCCTGACATTAGATCTAAGTCTTCCTCCCTGGAGTTTCAAATCATGACCCCTAGTTCTACTAAATTGTTTCCAATGGAAAAGGTTTGTTGATGACCATGGATCATTAAAACCTTTCAAGTATCTGAAGGCCTGTATCATATCACCCCTGCTCCTCCTCTCCTCCAGGGTATACATATTCAGGTTCTTCACCCTCTCCTCATAAGTTATTCGATGGAGACCACCCACCATTCTAGTAGCCCTTCTCTGAACTGCCTCCATCCTGTCTATCTCCTTTGAGATACGGTCTCCAGAACTGAACACAGTACTCCAGGTGAGGCCTCACCAAGGACCTGTACAAGAGGATTATCACTTCCCTTTTCTTACTAGATATTCCTCTCTCTATGCAACTCAGCATTCTTCTGGCTTTGGCTATCACGGTGTCACACTGCTTCATCGACTTCAGGTCGATAGACACTATCACCCCAATTTCTCTCTCCTGCTCCATGCCCATCAGCCCTTCATCCCCCAATACATATAGTTCTTTTGGATTACCACGCCCCAGATGCATTACTCTACATTTATTGGCATTGAATCCCAGCTGCCATATGTTTGAACCACTCTTCCAGCTTCCTTAAATCCCATTCATCTTCTCTGTACTCCTTCCACGGCGTGTCCACTCTGTTGTAGATCTTAGTATCATCTTGCAAATAGACAAACTTTACCTTCTAACCCTTCCACAATGTTGCTCACGAAGATATGAACAGAACAGGTCCCAACACCGATCCCTGTGGCACTTCACTTAACACCATTCTCTCTTCAGAGTAGATTCCATTTACCATCACCCATTGTCTTCTATCTGTCAACCAGTTTGTAATCCACGTCAACACCTTGGAGCTGACTCCCAAGCTTCTCATTTTGTAGATTAGTCTTCTGTGTGGGACCGTATCAAAAGCTTTACTAAAATCCAAGTAAATTAGATTGAGCGCTCTTCTCTGATCCAGTTTTCTAGTCACCCTATCAAATAAATCAATTAGATTCGTCTGACAAGACCTTCCTCTAGTGAATCCATGCTGCTTCTGATTGAACAACCCACCAGATTGTAGGTAGTTCACTATCCTTTTTGCAGCAGAGTCTCCATTAATTTTCCCACCACTGAGGTGATGCTAACTGGCCTGTAGTTTCCAGCCACTTCTCTACTCCCACTCTTGTGAAGCGAGACCACCAGACTCTTCTCCAGTCACTAGGCACTATACCCTTTTCCAAAGATCTATTGAACAGGTCACACAGTGGACCCGCCAGCACATCTCTAGTTCCCTCAGTATTTTGGGGTGAACCTCATCAGGCCCCATGGCTTTGTCCACTTTCAGTTTTCTTAGCTCTTCCCATACATTTTCTTCCGTAAATGGAGTTTTGTCTACTCCACCCCCTTCTACAGTCTTGATAAGAAGTGACGTTTCTTCTCCAGGGTCTTCTTTAGTGAACACTGAACTGAAGTATTTGTTTAATATTTCTGCTAATTCATCATTTCTCTCTACCCACTGATCCTTATCCCCTTTCAGTTTTACTATACCACTATGTACCTGTCTCCTTTCTCTGATATATCTGAAAAATGTTTTGTCACCACGCTTTATCTCCTTGGCAATCCTTTCCTCTGCCTGACTTTTTGCTTTCTTGATTACTTTTTTCATCTCCCTCAGTTTCACCAGATAATCCTCCCTGTATTCCACTTTTTGGGATTCTTTATATTTCTTAAAAGCTGCTTTTTTTGCTTTCATTACATCAGCCACCTCTTTTGTGAACCAGATTGGATTCTTATTTCTCTTAATTTTGTTTACATGGTATTTTGTTCAGCTTTATATAATAAAAAGCTAGAAATGATTGCCAAATATTTAAAAAAAAATTAAAATTAAATAGGCTATGGTTATGCCTAAGATTCTGAATTCATGACTCAGCATATTCTTTTAAAGTGACCATACTAATAAAACCAATTCTGGTAGACCTGAGGTACTTCAAGTAAAACTACGTCTAGTGAATGAGAAAAAAGTGAGTTAAACAATTACAAATATTAGCTCAACCTTAAGCAAGAAAAGCAGTTGAAGAGAAGGCAATGCTTTTGGGATTCTGCATTTTTCTTTGATTTGATACCAGTGATAGATATAGGGAAAAAATATAAACATAGATTAGGAAAATAAAGTGATTTCTGAAAGAAAACCTCAGAGAAGAAAAAATAGTGAAATTTATTGTATAAACCATCCTGCATCCTGATCCAACCATGTTAACTCCTACACTGATTTCATTACATTGGCTACCAATAAATTTCCGTAACCAATTTAAGATATTAGCCCTTATTCACAAAATCATCTATAATAAGGACTTAGACTGGGTTGGTGCAGCTTTACACTTTCACACACCACAAAGAACACCTAGATCAGTCAATAAAGGGTTATTAAATATTCCTACATTACAAAGTGTACATTTGAGCAAGGTTCAAGATCATGCTATATTAGTAGTGGGGCCAGCTTGTGGAACATTATGCCAGAAGTACTGCATATGTCTTCTGATAGCAAGGTCTATAAAAGGGAGTTAAAAACCTGGTTATTTAGAGCTGCCTATGAGATCAAATGAGTGTAACAATATTTAATAAGAGCAGTCAAAACCATTATCTAGTTTGTAATGATGCTTTTTATTGTTTATGTTTTTATTGATGTAAACTGCCCTGATCATATTTTGGAAAGATGGTATCTAAATATTTGTAAGTAAATGAATAAAAAACATTTCTCGCAATACTTACTCCAAATCATCATCTGGAAAAATTAAAATATTTGTATAGAAGAAAACACAATTTCTACAAATATAACCTGATTCGCTTAACAACACATATATAAGAGATAAGAAAAAAAATATACATATCTCATAGTACACTTTTCAGTCTTTTAAATGAACTGGTTCTATAAGGAAAGAGAAACAGAATCTTGCTTAAATTTGCTGTAGTTTACTATCTTTAATGCTAATTTCTTTTGGACTTGTTACTAGGGATGTGAATCGTTTTTTGATGATTTAAAAAAATCATCAGATTTTTTTAAATCGTCAAAAATCATTTGAGTTGCGATACAATAGAAATTCCCCCCCGATTTATCGGGGGAGGGGAGAGGGTGGGAAAACCGGCACACCAAAACAACCCCTAAACCCACCCCGACCCTTTAAAAACAAATCCCCCACCCTCCTGAAACCCCCCCCCAATGTTTTAAATTACCTGGTGGTCCAGTGGGGGGGGTCCCGGCGCGATCTCCCGCTCTCGGGCCATCGGCGCCATTTTGGCTGCCACTAATATAAATGGCGCCGATGGCCCGATAAAAAAAACCCCACCCGATCCTTTAAAATTACCCCCTTACCCTCCCCCACTCTCCCGACCCCCCCCAAAAAAACGTTTTACACATACCTGGTGGTCCCGGAGGGCCGCGCGGGCAGCGATCTCCCATTCCCAGGCTATCAGCTGCGCTAAAAAAATGGTGCCGATGGCCCTTTGCCCTTACCATATGACAGGGCAAAGGTAGCGCCAGCGCCATTTTGAATATTGGCAATACAACCTGAGTGCAGGAGATCCCTCCCGGACCCCTGCTGGACCCCCAGGGACTTTTGGCCAGCTTGGTGGGGCCTCCTGATCCCCACAAGACTTGCCAAAAGTCCAGCAGGGGTCCAGGAGCGACCTCCTGCACTCGGGCCGTATTGCCAGTATTCAAAATGGCGCCGGCCTCTATGACATAGTGAGGGCAAAGGTAGCGCCGGCGCCATTTTGAATACTGGCAATACGGCCCGAGTGCAGGAGGTCGCTCCCGGACCCCAGCTGGACTTTGGCAAGTCTTGTGGGGGTCAGGAGGCCCCCCCCAAGCTGGCCAAAAGTCCCTGGGGGTCCAGCGGGGGTCCGGGAGCGATCTCCTGCACTCAAGCCATATTGCCAGTATTCAAAATGGCGCCTGCGCTACATTTGCCCTGTCACATGGTAAGGGCAAAGGGCCATCGGCGCCATTTTTTTTAGCGCAGCTGATGGCCTGGGAACGGGAGATCGCTGCCCGCGGACCCCTGAACCACCAGGTATGTGTAAAATTTTTTTGGTGGGGTCGGAAGAGTGGGGGAGGTTAAGGGGGGTAATTTTAAAGGGTCGGTGGGGTTTTTTTTTTTTTTTTTTTATCGGCGCAGGCCTCACTAAAAACAAATTAGTGATGTGAATTGGAATCGGAACTGATCCCAATTCACATCTCTAATGATCAGATTTCCCTCCCCCTCCCCCCAGCCGAACCGCACACTATTCACATCCCTACTTGTTACCAGTTAATAATCACTTAGGGCCTCATTTTCCATCCGGATCGCATACGATAAGGGACGTTTCACACGCGAAAAGTCCCTTATCACGTGCGATACCAAAATGGGGGTGGAGTCGGCCCCGGAAAGAGGAGGAGTCGGGCATCACCGGGGCTGACTCCGCGAAGACGCCGCGGACGACGAAAAGGTAAGGCCCTTTTCGCGTCCGAGTTCGCGTCCAGTAGCTACACCTTCTATGGTGGCGCTATTGGGTGCGAAACCGGCAGCAATCACACCGCGATGGTAAGATCGCTGCCAGCTAGCACAGGCCTGCCTCCTGTTTCGGCCCCTGCCCCTCATTCCCTAAAGTATCGCAGGCCTGCGATACTTTACAAAATGAGGCCCTTAGTTATAATACATTTTAAATCAGAAAATCTTTAAAAATGATTCCATCTTACTTGTTTTTTAACCCTGCCTTCCCTCTCAGCCCCTGGGAGACAAACTGAATAGATTCTGGATCCTATCTTTATTTTAAACTCAGTAAGAAGGAGGGAAACAATTAGCTCCTCCTGTGAGAATTACTAGGGATGTGCAGAAGGAAAAAATTCGTTTTTGATTCGGTTTTCATTTCGCTGGGACCCAAATTCATTGCATTAGTTTCATAGGGGGAAAAAAACAATTTGTTGATTAGTTTTATTTGTTTTTCATTTTCCCATTAAAGTCAATGGGGGAAGTATTTGCAGCCTATGTTTGGCTGCAGAATTGGGTTTTGTTATCAATTCTGATGAAACTTCTGGGAAGCAATCATCAGAACGAGACAAGAGCTCCAAGGTACTTAGACTGTGGCAAAGTGGCACCAAAGTGGCATGAATAGCCTAAGGAACTGTAAACGGGAAAAGGGGTACCAGGAGTGGCAAGAGTGCTTTAACAGAGGTGCAAAACAGCAGCGAGAGTGTCAAAAATACACTTCAGCTTCAAAAGAGAGCACTGATAACAGTTGCATGAATCCTGGAAGGCAGAACGACAGGCAAAGTGGCAAAACAAGTGGCATCAACATCCTACAGAACAATGAAGGGGGAGCATAGCAAGCAGAAAGAGTGACAGAAAAAACCACAAGGTGCCAATAAATGGACAAAGCAGCAGAAAGACTAGCATCAACACACTGAGGAGCCATGATAGTGGCAAGAACACCACAAGGCATAGAGTGAGTCGTATGCTGTATGGCACAAGGCACAGTGGCAGAAAGTTGATAGGGGCAAGACAGGATGGCAAAGCGGAGGTAGTCTGGTCCCTGTGGTTTTGATAGGGGCAAGACAGGCTGGCCCCAGGGAGAGTTCCCTTTCCTTTGTGCAGGAATGGGCTCCCTAGAATGGTTTGCCCCTAGAGTGGGGTGGTTCCATTGGCGTCTAGTGAGCTCTCACTGGTATTTTAAAATCTGGTGGACTTAGCAGATATACAAATGAGAATTTTGAAGGCAGAGACAGAGGAGGTTTTCATGTGAACAGTGGTTCAACATGGGTCAGCGGGTGTTGAGATAGGCTGGCTACACCTGGGGAGAGTTCCCTTTCCTTTGTGCAGGAAAGGGCTCCCTAGAATGGGTTGGCCCCTAGAGTGGAGCACGAGCCTTCAAAGCATTGTGAGTCGACGTGGAGGAGGTTTCCATGTGAACAGCGGTTTTGATTCAACATGGGTCAATGGGTACTAAGAGATAGGCTAGCTACACCAGCAGAGAGTTCCCTTTCCTTTGTGCAGGAAAGGGCTCCCTTGAATGGGTTGGCCTCTAGAGTGGCACTTGAGCCTTCAAAGCATTGTGAGTCGATGTGGATGAGGTTTCCATCTGAACAGAGGTTCTGGTTCAACATGGGTCAGCGGGCGTTAAGGGATAGGCTGGCTACACCCAGGGAGAGTTCCCTTTCCTTTGCGCAGGAAAGGGCTTCCTAGAATGAGTTGGCCCCTAGAGTGGAGCATGAGCCTAGAAAGCATGGCAAGTCAATGTGGAGGAGATTCCCATGTGAACAGCAGTTCTGGTTCAACATGGGTCAACGGGTACTAAGAGATAGGCTGACTACACCCGGGGAGAGTTCCCTATCCTTTGCGCAGGAAAGGGCTCACTGAAATGGGTTGGCACCTAGAATGGAGCACGAGCCTTCAAAGTGTGGCAAGTCGACGTGGAGGAGATCAAAATTTGTTTTAATTAAGGTAAATAAAGAAAATCCATTTAATGTGTACATTTATGTGAATTGTATTGTATAGTTAGCTATGATTATATAGGAGCCTTGTAATGAAGTTTCACTTTTACTGTGCCTGTATAATGGTACAAATTGTTAGGATTTAAGCATGTGCAAACAGATCATGACTTCCTGAGCAAGACGAAGGAAATTCTCAGCTCTGCCCTGAAACTAAAAGAAAATTGTTTGTTTTAATTAAGGATCCATGCTCTGAAGGATTAGTAGTTTGAATTGGCAGAGACTGAGGGTTCCCTTTGCAATGAGGGTTCAGCTGTTAGGACCAAAAGAAGCACTGACATCATCTCCCACCCAAATCTACAATATCAATCTATGTTGACTTTGTAACCTACACAGTGCCTCTGTAAACTATGGGAACACAGAGGATGAACTAGAGTGCAACTACCACCAGTTTTCTATAGTACTAGAAACATTAATGTTGGCACCTAAGAAAGAATTAGGGAAAATTGCCATATTATGAAGGTCATGAAAACTATTGAGCATATGAAATATGCAAGTTGTAAACAAACATCTTAAGTCAGCTTTTTATGTTCTTACATTTCAAATGTTGCAAAACAGGAAAAAGAATATTCTGTAAAGAAGTGATGTACAAATAAATGAAACTGAAATTAGAAATACTAGAACTAAACTCAGACAGGCACAGCATTTGAGGTCAGGTCTTTGTAGTGACATAAGGGCTGGATGGACAGGCACAGCGTTTGAGGTCAGGCTGTTGTAGTATCGTAAGGGCTGGACAGTGGACACTGCAGACAGGCACAGCATTTGAGGTCAGGCCCTTGTAGTGATGTAAGGGCTAGACAGACAGGAACAGCATTTGAGGTCAGGCCCTTATAGTGTCGTAAGGACTGGATGGGCAGGCATGGCGTTTGAGGTCAGGTACATGTACTGATATTATCTGGAGTATATGAGGCAGTTGGATCTGCTGCAAGGCTTTACATTGCTTTTATTCATCTTGCCATTCACAGGGAACCCAAGGAAAGGCATGTTTATTTTCAAAAACACTAGTATTTCCATCAACTCTGGTGCCAGCCTTGAGCGGTGAGGGCTCATGATATCCCCTGTCATTGAAAAGACACCTTCACTGGGCACACTGGTTAGTGGACATGACTGATATCGCTGAGCCACTTTGGCAAGGTGTGGCCAGACAGTGGACTTTTGTGCCCAATATGCCAGCGGATCTGTCTGCCTGTCCTCTATGGGCTCTGTGAGATACCGAGTCACTGACATTTGTGCTGGTGTCTCCTTTGCTTGGGTGGGCTGAGAGTCACTCATGCGAGCTGCTTTCTCTCTAGCTCATAGCAGAACAGATGATTCTTTATAGGCAACATGCCTTTGGTGTACTGAAGTGGAGGAGGAGGAGGTACTAGCTGTCGCTGACAGAGTGCTGCTCATGCTTGGGCTAGCACTACTCTCTGAAGTGCCCGCTGTTTCCTCCTCTGCTTCATGCCTAATCTGTCTCTGCCTATGGTGCTCCTGTTCTCGGACCTTTACTAACAGCAGGTCCTTCACAAATCATAGAAACAAAGAAACATAGAAATGATGGCAGAAAAAGACCAATCGGCCCATCCAGTCTGCCCAGCAAGCTTCGACTCTTATTTTCCCATACTTATCTGTTTCACCAACCACCAACTTCAGGGCTCTTGTTGGTAACTGTTGATTCAAATATCCTGCCATCTCCTGTCATTGATGCAGAGAGTAATGTTGGAGCTGCATCAAAGGTGAGCATAAGGCTTATGTTTAAGGGTTGTAACCACCGTATCAAGCAAGCTACCCCAATGCTTGTTCACCCAGACTGCACAGATCGATGCCTTGTTGGATGATGTCTGAATGCAAATCCTGTTTTCCTCACTTCCCCCTACCATTGAAGCAGATAGCAATGCTGTATATGCTTTCAAAGTGATGTATCAGGCTTAATTGGTTTAGGGTATAACCACCATAATAAGCAGCTACCCCCATGATTGTTTACCCAGATTGTGAAGTTCAGTCCTTGTTGATTGTTGCCTGAATGTAAATCCTGTTTCTACTTTTTTCCCCCTGCCGTAGAAGCAAAGAACAGCACTGTATATGTATTCAAAGTGATGTATCAGGCTTAATTGGTTTAGGGTAGTAACCACCGTAATAAGCAAGCTACCCCCATGTTTATTTGTTTACCCAGATTATGAAGTTTAGTCTTTGTTGGTAGTTGTCTGAATGCTAATCCTCTTTTCCACATTACCCCCTGCCATAGAAGCAGAGAGCAATGCTGTGTATGCATTCGAGTGATGTATCAGGCTTAATTGGTTTAGGGTGGTAACCGCCGTAAAAAGCAAGCTACCCCCACATTTAGTTATTTACCCAGATTGTGTAGTTCAGACCTTTTTTGGTTGTTATCTGAATGTAAATCCTCTTTTCCACATTTTCCTTTGCCGTTGAAGCAGAGAGCAATGTTGGGGTTGCAATAACCATGCAAGGGATTTTTTTTTGAGTAAGGGTGGTAATCATCAGGTAGTAAACATTCCAGCAAGCCACCCCCATGGCTCTACTTTTCATTCCTATCCTCTAGCCTTTATGGATCCACAGTGTTTATCCCACACCGCTTTGAAATCTTTCACAGTTTTAGTCTTCACCACTTCCTCTGGAAGGGCATTCCAGGCATCCACCAACCTCTCCATGAAGAAATATTTTCTGACATTGGTTCTGAATCTTCCTCCCTGGAACTTCAAATCGTGACCCCTAGTTCTATTGATTTTTTTTCCATTGTAAAAGGTTTGATGTTGACCATGAATCATTAAAACCTTTCAGATATCTGAAAGTCTGTATCATATCTCCTCTGCTCCTCCTCTCCTCCAGGGTGTACATATTTAGGTTCTTTAATCTCTCCTCATAAGTCATTTTATGAAGACCATTTACCTTTTTAGTTGCCCTTGTCTGGACCGCCTCCATCCTGTCTCTGTCCCTTTGGAGATACGGTCTCCAGAACTGAACACAGTACTCCAGGTGGGGCCTCACCAAGGTCCTGTACAAGGGGATCATCACTTCCTTTCTCTTACTAGATATTCCTCTCTCTATGCAGCCCAGCATTCTTCTGGCTTTAGCTATCACCTTATCACATTGTTTCGCCGACTTCAGATCATTAGACACTATCACCCCAAGGTCTCTCTCCTCCTCCATGCACATCGGTCCTTCACCTCCCATCAAATACAATTCTTTCAGATTTCCATGCCCCATATGCATGCTTCTGCACTTCTTGGCATAGAATCTCAGCTGCCATATCTTTGACCACTCTTCCAGCTTCATTAAGTTAAGTCTCATTCTCTCTACTCCTTCTGGTGTGTCCACTCTGTTGCAGATCTTAGCATCATCCGCAAAAAGACAAACCTTACCTTCTATCCCATCTGCAATGTCGCTCACAAAGATATTGAACAGAACCGGTCCCCAACACCGATCCTTGCGGCACTCCACATAACACCGCTCTCTCTTCAGAGTAAGTTCCATTTACCATCACACATTGTCTTCTGTCCATCAACCAGTATGCAATCCAGGCCACCATCTTGACACCCATTCCCTAGCTTCTCATTTTATTCACAAGCCTCCTTTGCGGGACCATATCAAAATCTTTGCTGAAATCCAAGTAGATGACATTGAGCGCTCTTCTTCTATCCAATTCCCTAGTCACCCAATCGAAAAAGGCAATCAGATTTGTCTGACAAGACCTTCCCCTGGTGAATCCATGCTGCCTCTGGTCCAGGAGTTCTTCCGACTGTAGATAGTTCACTATACTTTCTTTCAGCAGAGACTACATTACCTTTCCCACTACCGAGGTGAGGCTAACCGGCCTGTAGTTTCTAGCCTCCTCTCTGCTCCCACTCTTGTGAAGTGGGACCACCACCGCTCTTCTCTATTCACTCGTTACCACTCCCATTTCTAGGGATCTGTTGAACAGGTCACTCAGTGGACTCACCAGCACATCTCTGAGCTCCCTCAGTATCCTGGGATGGACCTCATCAGGTCCCATGGCTTTTTCCACTTTTATTTTTCCTAGCTCTTCCCATACATTCTCTTCTGTAAACTGAGTTACATCTACTCCACTCCTCTCCAGTTTCTTGTTAACTAGCGACGGTCCTTCTTCAGGGTCCTCTTTAGTGAACACCAAACTGAAGTATTTATTTAATATTTATGCCATTTCTTCATCTTCTCCACACATTGATCCTTTTCACCTTTCAATTTCACTATACCACTTGGAGCTTTTCTCCTTTCTCTGATGTATCTGAAAAATGTTTTGTCACCTCGCTTTACCTCTTTGGCAATCCTTTCTTCCGCTTGACTTTTTGCTATCTTGATTACTTTCTTTGTCTCCCTCAGTTCCATCAGATATTCTTCCTTGTGCTCCTCCCTTTGGGATCCTTTATATTTCTTGAATGCTGTTTTTTAGCTTTTATTTTGTTAGCCACCTCCATCGATAACCAGATAGGTTTCATTTTTCTTTTGCTTTTCTTTTCATTTCTAACATATAGATTAGTTGCCTTGGTAATTGCTCCTTTTATTTTGGACCATTGTTGTTCCACATCTCTGTTGTTCTGCCAACCTTCTAGTTCTTCTTCCAGATACTTCCCCATTTCATCAAAGTTTGTGTTTTTGAACTGCAAAAATCGGGTCTTCATGTTACTTCTCCGTATCCTATTTGTGATATGAAACCATACTGTTTGATGATCACTGGTGCTGAGGTGGGCACCCACCTGGACATCAGAGACATTATCTCCATTGGTGAGCACTAAATCAAGTATAGCTCCCTCCCTCATGGGTTCCATTACCATTTGTTTGAACAGAGTCCCTTACAGGGCATCCACTATGTCTCTACTATTGTTAGATTCCGCTGAAGGGATTCTCTAGTCTAAATCCGGCAGATTAAAATTTACAACAATCACCACTTCTCCCTTCTTTCCTCTCTTTTGGATGTCTTCAACCAGATCTCTGTCAAGTTCTTCCATATGATTTGGAGGCCTGTAAACTACTCCAATAAAAATGGATGCCCCATCATCTTTTTTAGGTCGGCCCATAGTGCTTCTTCTTTGCTCCATCTTCCTTCCAGTTCAGATGCTTGGATATTGTTTCTGACATAAAGAGCCACTCCTCCCCCTTTCCTGTCCTTCCTTAACAAGTTATAGCCCGGTTTTGCTGTATCCCAATATGAGATTCTTTGAAAAACGTCATTGACAGCAACAATGTCCAAGTCTGCCTCTACCATTAGGGCTTGCAGCTCTGGGATTTTATTGACTAAACTATGAGCATTTGTGCTCATAGCATTCCAGCTTTTCTCATTCAGGTTACAGCTTTTCTTGGACTCATTTTGTATCTTATTTAGTTGAATTTTGTTATCCACCTCACCCTTTTCCTTTGCATTTGTATTTGTATTTGTATTTGAGGGGTGACATTTCTGTATGCATGGATTTTCTTCTCTCTTTTCGGATATCACTTCAATTTCTTTAGCAAGAACTTCTTCAATAACTAATACAGAGAAGGCTTTTTGCACTTGTGTCACTTGAAACAGTGTATGTCTCGGCATCACAGGTCTGATTCTACCAGAGCCCACTGTAATTCTGCTTTTTTTGGGTTCCTTAATGTCCTGTGTGAGTGAGGGGTTAACCTTGTTGGCTGCATAGCTGTCAAGAACTGGTGTCTGTGGGTCACAGGTCTTATCCTGCCTGAGCCCACTGTAAACCCCTTTTCCTTGACTTTTGGTTTTTATGTGATAATGTGGAATTAACTCCTGAATAATATAAAGTGGGTGAAAACTTACATTATTGCAGCTAATTCCACTGTAACTTCAGCCACCTCTTTTTTTCAAGGAAGACAGTTCTGAGCAAATAGGGCAAGCCCTAAGTTTCCAGATGATTTCCCTGAGAATAAAGGCTCCACAATGGTTACATTGGATAGTCCTCATTTGTTAAATTTATTTGATGGATAACACCTAAGGAACAACCAAATTACTAATTTATCTTGTTGCCAATTATGTATTTAGGCAGACTATATCAGAAAAACAAACCTAGGAGTGGGTGGGTAGAGGGGTAGGGTGGGAGGGAGTTAAACAGCTAACACTTTGGCCAGGGCTGTTCATTGGACACTGTATCTGCTATTGATTTTGAATAGTCCCTCCTCCAGATTTGGCTAACAAATTTAAGCTTTTCCCTGGCTCTCCCTAGGAAGTTGGACTGCTGCCTGTCTCCTTCTATTTCCAAAGCAGACTGACTACAAGTTGATCACTTTCTATGATGCAATAAGTCAGCTGCCAAGTAGCTGTTAAACCAAACCCTATTTTTTTGTCTGGTATATTTTATGATTTTTTTTTTTGCATAGACTAACACACAATAAATGAAAGGAACAATAGCATATCTAGAGAAATAGACAGATAAGATTAGCACTATACAGAAACAGAAAAATATAAAAGCCTTCTAAAAATGATAACTTAAATTAAAAGTATTCTTAGCTTTGCCCAGGAAGTTGGACTGTTGCCTGTCTCCTATTTCCAAAGCAGACTGACTATGAGTTGATCACATTCTACGATGCAATAAGTCAGCTGCCAAGTAGCTGTTAAACCAAACCCTATTTTTTTGTCTGGTATATTTTATGATTTTTGGCATAGACTAATACACACACAAATGAAAGCAACAATAGCATATCTAGAGAAAACAGTCAGATAAGATTAGCACTATACAGAAACAGAAAATATAAAAGCCTTCTAAAAAGGATACCTTTAAATTAAAAGTATTCTTAGCTTTGCCCAGGAAGTTGGACTGCTGCCTCTCTCCTATTTCCAAAGCATCGGACTGTAGGGCAAGTTTCCCTTTCACACGGGGATCACAGACTGTGGCGAGCATGTATGTGTGTTTTTTTGTTAAAGGTCTTAATCTCTCTTGCACATGCTTCTGCAAAAAGTCCAGACAATGCAGCACCTCTGCTGTCATTCCCTCTTCCTGTTTAAAGCTAAGGGATTAATAAATTAACTATAGGGATGAAGGCAGCACTGGATGGCAGCACTGGATGACCCGCGCCATTTTTAAAGATGGTGCCGGCCATCCAGTGCTCCCTCCATGTGACAGGAGCCGGCCAATGGCACAGATACCCTGTCACATGGTAAGGGCAAAGGGCCATCGGCGCCATTTTGATTAGTGGCAGCTGACAGCCTGAGAGCGGGAGATCACTCCCGGGACCCCCACTGGACCACCAGGTACCTGTAAAAGGTTTTTTTTTTTTTTTTTTGGGGGGGGGGGAAGCTAAGGGATTAGTTTTAAAGGTTTGGGGTGGGTTTAGGGGTTATTTTTGTGTGCTGTTTTTCCCACCCTCCCCCAAAATGATAAGAGAACCCCACGAACAATTTCATGAGGTTTTCCTATCGGTTTCAGGGAGCCCCAGATTTCTGACGATTTTGAAAATATCGTACAATATTTTCAATCGTCAGAAATACGATTCACATCCCTACTATGCACACCTATCTCCATTTCCAGAGAAAGGTCATAAAGGGCTGTCTGCTGCTCCACTAACCTCTGCAGCATCATATAGGCAGATGCCAATGTCTTGAATGAGATGCTTGTGAGGCATCTCCAAATCAGTTTGCTTTTGTCGGAGAACCTATGGAAGTGTGGCTGCTATGTTCCTGCACTTGTGTATTAACGTATGCAGGTATTCATTCTGTGGTGATTGGACTCCAACCCCAGAGCTCACTTACTACCTACCAGGTGCAGTGTGTGTGCAAAACATCATGATGTATTTTTTTTCATATGTATTTAACTTCTAGTTTATTGCTGTCTTTCTACTTCCAGGCTACTCTAGCCCTCAAGTTCAATCTCCTTGTTATATGTAACTTTGTGTTGGCCTTCTTGTTATATGGTTATTTAATTAGTCCCTAAGTTCCATGTAAACCGGTTTTATATGAATCCTTTCATGAAGGTCAGGATAGAAAAATGTTAAATAAATAAATAAACAATGTTCTGAAAGCACCCGTCGCATATTGCCTTTACCATGTTTTGCACCATTGTCTGTGAAAAAGAATCCTGCCTGAAGATTCCTGTCTCGCTGGTATAACTGCCAGCCTGCCAGCATCTGCCTGATGCATGCAGTAAAGCCCACCTCCACCCTGATACTTGTTCACTAATCCTCCACCCTGATACTTGTTCACTAATAGAGTCGGCTGCCTGCCCCTGCCTCAGCCAGGTCCCACCAGTGTGCTGTCAGGGAGAGGTAAGAGTGTGTGCAGCATTTATGGCGGTCCAGATATCACAGGTGAAATGCACACTTCCCTGAGCCTTATTAGCACGCGTTGGATGTGACTGTGACACTGGTTGTACAGGGCTGGGGATGACTTTTTCTGCTAAATGTGGTTCTGGAGGGTACTTTATAATTTGGAACTAAGACCTTCAGCAAATGCTTGAAACTAACATTCTCCACTACCTGCAAGGGCTGGTCATCAAGGACAATCATTTCCACGATGCTCCTGGTTACAGCTTTTGAGGCTGCCTGCCTCCTTCCCCGGGATAGCATTACCGAACACCATGCCATTTCCTCCATGGTGGGTTGTCGCTTCTAACATATGGCAGGGGGCTGATGGCCTGCCACCTGACTGCTAGAAGGGGCTGAGGGGTGTGGGGTGACTCTGCTCCTTTTCAACCACTTTACGCTGCCTGGAAAAAGGGGTCCCCTGACTGGTACTGCCACCATCCCCAGATGGCAGTACTGTTGGGTGTTGCTTTTGTGAGCGACATTGCGGACGGGATAGAAGGTAAGGTTCGTCTTTTTGCGGACGACACTAAGATCTGCAACAGAGTGGACACGCCGGAAGGAGTGGAGAGAATGAGACAGGATTTAAGGAACTGGAAGAGTGGTCGAAGATATGGCAGCTGAGATTCAATGCCAAGAAGTGCAAAGTCATGCATATGGGGAGTGGAAATCCGAATGAACTGTATTCGATGGGGGGGAAAAGGCTGATGTGCACGGAGCAGGAGAGGGACCTTGGGGTGATAGTGTCTAATGATATGAAGTCTGCGAAAGAATGCGACAAGGCGATAGCAAAAGCCAGAAGAATGCTGGGATGCATAGAGAGAGGAATATCGAGTAAGAAAAGGGAAGTGATTATCCCCCTGTACAGATCCTTGGTGAGGCCACACCTGGAGTACTGTGTTCAGTTCTGGAGACCGTATCTACAAAGAGACAAGGACAAGATGGAAGTGGTTCAGAGAAGGGCGACCAGGAAGGTGGAGGGTCTTCACAGGATGACATACGAGGAGAGATTGAAGAATCTAAATATGTACTCCCTGGAGGAAAGGAGGAGCAGGGGTGATATGATTCAGACTTTCAGATACTTGAAAAACTTTAATGATCCAAAGACATCGACAAACCTTTTCCATCAGAAAAAAATCAGCAGAACCAGAGGTCACGAGCTGAGGCTCCAGGGAGGAAGACTAAGAACCAATGTCAGGAAGTATTTCTTCACGGAAAGGGTGGTGGATGCCTGGAATGCCCTTCCGGAGGAAGTGGTGAAGTCTAAAACTGTGAACGACTTCAAAGGGGCATGGGATATAAACACTGTGGATCCATCAAGGTCTAGAGGGCGTGAATAAAGTGGAGACATTCAAACACTGCACGGAGCCGGGCAGTAGCCACAGCGGCATTCAAACACTGCACGGAGCGGCAGTAGCCACAGAGGCGTTCACAGAGTGGATGCCAGTGGCCAGTAGTTGGTGTTCCACCTTCACGGAGCGGAAGGATGGAGGGCTGCTATTTCCAAAAAAAAAAACAAAAAACAAAAAATAAAAACAGGGGTGGGTAAGAGTATGGGGCAAGGGGGTGGCCTGCTTGTTGCAGTGGTTGCTACCCCCAATTGAGCTGGATGTCACTTGGATGCAGATTCAAAGCTGCTCTCTAAATTGGGTGGAGGGGAATTAGGGCTGGAGGGTACTGGAAGCCAATAGTAACAGGTGGGAGAGAGAAAAAGGGAAAAAAAATGGATAAAGTGCATAGCTTGCCTGGGCAGACTCGATGGGCCATTTGGTCTTCTTCTGCCGGTCATTTCTATGTTTCTATGTTTCTATGATGCATCATGCCAAAATTAGTTAGATGCCCCATTTGCTTGCCTCTGCTAATAGCCCTGCACAGTAATTACATTGAGCAAAACGTGGTCCTCCTTCACTTTAAAGTGGCTCCAGATCGCAGATTTCTTTCGTGATCCCTTCTCTATAGCCTTTGGGGAGGATGCTGGCACTGGAGCTGAAGTAGTGGGTGCACCCTGAGAAGCAATGCCAGGGGCATCAGTCACACTTCTTCAGCTATTACTTCTTCCATTTCTGATGATGAGAATCCCACACAAGATGATTCTTCATCAGAATCAGAAGCAAACAGTGTCTGCACTACATTTTCAATGCTAAGTTCTAGTCTGCTGTCACACAGCTGCTTTTGGGTCTCGCCCTTTTGTCTTGCATGACTCAGCCTCCCCTTCCCTCACCTCCAAAACTACAGGGTCAGAAAACAGGTGGTGGCGGTGCATCATCTTTAAATTTCAGTTTTTTCCAGATGGAACTGCCTGCCCCTCCAGAGATTTTAGATTGAAACAGCTCCATTTTTAACTTTAATGGGGGAACTGGCACTGCCAGTGCCTCCTCTGCCAGTTGCCTCCTCTGCCAGTCCCAATCACTTGACCATGTCTAGCTTTCCCCTGACATCATGGATTTAATGTCATTGCCTACTAGGGATTTCAATTAAAATAATTATTTCCAAAAGAGGCTTACTGGGGATTTGGCTTCAAAGAGCACTGCTGTTCCAATATATGTGAGTCTGCAAAACTGCCCACAGGTGCATGATGCAGTGCCTTGATGTACACTACAACTGAGACCGCTATATGTGCACACACCAACTTGTAACTACAAAAGAGGCCTACTGGGGATTTGGCTTCCAAAGAGTACTGCTGTCGCCAATATATGTGAGTCTGAAAAAACTGCCCACAGACGCACGATGCAGAGTCTTGATGTACACTACAACTGAGACTGCTCTGTGTGCACAAAAAATGAAACAGCAGAGAAAAGACTTGACTGGAAGCCTGAGCAAGCACAATTCCTAGTGATGCTGCTTCTTGTTTGAAAATACCAACTCACACTATCTCCCACCCACACCCTGCCTGTGCCTGCAACTACCTACCTCAGGGGGTAAGATAAGCAGCAAAATGCTACTGCTAGCAGCTTGTCTCAGTGGGAGAGACAGAGAGACCGTCTGAGTTCAATAAAAAAAGTGCAGTCAAAAAAAGCCTGGCTGGCACTGTAGCAAAAACGAACAAATATCTTTTCATGGAAAATTCTATCAAAGTAGCTAGCAATTTAATAAAGATTTGAGACACTCAGACTAAGTCTGAGTAAAGCCATCTCCCCGGACAATACCCGCAAAGAAAGAGCGTGGCATGCCACATGCTTAAGGTATAAATAATACAACATCATCAGGAACAGTGTCACAGAGCACTGAGTGAGAGCGGCGATTGGCTGCATTAGAAAAATGCTTAGCTCTGATAGGTTGCATTCTCATCTCATTGCCAACCTGTCTGACCCACTCTATGATAGGGCTGTGAGGTCACTTATGACTCACAGGAAAGGGCTGGTTTTTCTTATGGATACTCCCACATGGCCTTCTCCTATTTCAAACGGCCACTAAAAAATCACTGTGAACCAAAAGAATGAAACTAATATGATATGTTTTATTTGTGGGGGATCGCCATGCGTTTCACAAATCCACGAATCAAATGAACAGAGACTTATGCATTGTGGATTGCACATTCATTGAAATTATATCTATTAGCCCTACATGAATATAGCATCTGAAACCCTATCAGATGTTAACTTAACTATATCAACAGTGGGAGGATCGCTACCACAGGGGAGACTGATCAGAAGCTATTACTTCACTTTAATCAAAATCTCACTAGGCAAACTGGACCTCAATTTCCAGAATGGAAGACAATGTGAATCAAGAAAAAATTGTATATATTTTTTAAAGTTTTGCATAGAAATCATAGGGAACGTTTGCATCCAAAAACAATAATTTCTCAATGCATCTGCAGCAATTGCTTCCACTTACACTCAAAGATATTCTTACTTTCTGACAAAGATATTAAACATTCCCAAAACAAAAGAAAAACATCATAACAGAGTTCCTGTTATATTTAAAGACAATTGAGGCAAGTGAGATCTTAGCAGTCAGCAGATGTCTACCTTTCTGCTATAGCTTACTCCTTGGCATTCCTACATTTTTTATAGGGCAGCTAAAATATCTTGTTGGTTTGGAGAACAACTTGCACCAGAAATGTTAAGATGTATATCAAATATTTATTAAACATTTCTAGTGCAAGGTGGGAGAAATTAACCGGGTGATTGGGAGAAATTAAGAACAAAGTAATTTAATTGCATCACTCTCAAACTATTCTAGTTTATGATGGATTGCTACTCTGTTTTTAACCAAAGCTACATTTTCTGCTTGGATATTTGAAACATGCTGATCTAAAAAAGTGATCCCCCTTATTCAACCAATTTCATTTCATTTTTATATTTATAGACCTTTTTCAATGAACAAACATCCCAAAATGGTTTACAATATTAAATAAAGTAATACATCAACATCAAAATTTTTATTTTATTTATTTATTTTATTTATTTTATTTAAGGTTTTTATATACCGGCAATCATGAGAACATATCTTGCTGGTTTACATGAAACGGGAGTGCATTAAATACATCAAACTAGAACTGAGGTGACCGAAGGTAGTTACAATTAACAAGGGTAGCAAAACTTGGTGAAGAGGAAGAAATAGGAAAGAATAAAATGGTTAAACGATATAAATATATAAAATGGTTAAACGATATAAATATATAAAATGGTTAATATAAATATATAAACGATATAAATAAATAAAATGGTTAAACGAAATAAACGATATAAATGCATAAAAAGAACAATAGCATAATGAATGATGCACCTGCATCCCCTACTCTTATTAGAAACATGACAGAGCCATGTAGATTAATTATTAAAAAATGTGATTAAAATAGGACAATAATTTTTAAACTAATTATACTTCCCTCCCATCAAAAAAATGCAATATAATACCCATATTGCTTTTCAATATGATTTGACCCAATTCCTAGCTAAGGAGCTCCCCATGGGATGACCCACTTCAATTTGCCCCTTAAACAGTGACAGCCAGGTAATGATGACCTGTTATCTGTGATGGATAATTTTTTTAGAGGCAGCCTGTGATGATCTCAAATGGGAGCAGCATCCAAATCTGGTCAAAGAACCTACTATCCAAGTGGGAGGTAGATGGAAAAGCAAAGCACTCTCCAGTTAGCTCAGGCAGCTCTTGGTCACAAGAATGCTTTCTCCTTTCCCCTTCCTGCAATGGACCATCTTTAGATGTGGCACATAATGACTTCAAAAGGAGAGAATGGTATCTCAGCAGTTACAAAATGGGTAAAAGCATTCAAACCTTGCCAAAGCATCTTCCTTCAGCAGATGAGGCAGAAGGAAAAGCACTCTCCTAGATGGCTCAGACAGCTCTCAGACCAAGTTTTGTAAAGCTGGAGAAAAAACAACTGAATCATCTACCCTTTTGGCCTGGACTTTCCTAAACTGTTCTGGTAACTCCACAGCCAATCAGATTTTCAGGATTATGCATAAAATAAAGTTGCTTACATTGGAGACCAGTGTATGCAAATTTATCTCATACATATTCATTGTGGATATACTGAAAACTTGATTGGTTGTAGGGTCCCCTGTTCTGCTTTTGCCAATAATTGCTTTAGAGAAATCATGGCATGCCAAATTGCTTTTAGATTTATGACTTAGGGTTCCTCAAACAGCTGCTCCATTTTAAGGTTGGTTGTGAAGCAGAGGATTGAGAGAGGAACAGCCTTAAACCAAGAGGGATCTGCAGTTCCAATGGCTCTTCCTTTCCTCACATATAGTCCTAAACTTAGCTGGGCTTGATGGGCCGGATGCTGGGTTTGATGGACCCTTGGCCTGACCCAGTATGGCAAGTTCTTATGTTCTTATAGCAAACAGAATGTTAGGAATTATTAGGAAGGGAATGGTGAATAAAATGGAAAATGTTATAATGCCTCTGTATCGCTCCATGGTGAGACCGCACCTTGAATATTGTGTCATTTCTGGTTGCCACATCTCAAAAAAGATATAGTTGCAGTGGTAAAGGTACAGAGAAGAGCGACCAAAATGATAAAATGGGATGGAACAGTTCCCCTATGAGGAAAGACTAAAGAGGTTAGGGCTGTTCATCTTGAAGAAGAGACGGCTGAGGAGGGATATGATAGATGTGTTTAAAATCATGAGAGGTCTAGAATGGGTAATGTGAATCAGTTATTTACTCTTTCGGATAATAGAAGGACTAGGAGGCACTCCATGAAGTTAGCATGTAGCACATTTAAAACTAATCAGAGAAAATTATTTTTCACTCAACGCACAATTAAACTCTGGAATTTGTTTCCAGGGGATGTGGTTAGTGCAGTTAGTGTAGCTAACCACAGTGTTAGTGTAGCTAACCACAGTGTAACAGCAACTGGATTTAAAAAAGGTTTGGATAAGTTCTTGGAGGAGAAGTCCATTACCTGCTATTAAGTTGACTTAGAAAATAGCCACTGCTATTACTATCATCAATAGCATGGGATATACTTAGTTTTTGGGTACTTGCTAGGTACTTGTAGTTTGGATTGGCCACCTTTGGAAACAGGATGCTGGGCTTGATGGACCTTTGGTCTGACCCAGTACAGCAATTTCTTATGTTGTTATGTTTCACCACAACTGCCAAAACCACAGATTCCCTGAAGCCTCTGATGAATCCAGCATCCATTAAGGAAGGCCTCCCTGATGCTAAGCAAGAGTGGAGAGTGTTCCTCTGAAAAGGTTAGCTAATGCTGACATCCCTGAAGAAGTCATCAAAAGACCCTGAGCTGGTACATCCCATTATTAATAGGGCTTAAAGATAATTCACCATCCAGCTATGACAGTGCACACAAACCAATCCTGAAAGTGGATCTTACCATCGACTCTACAGCACCACCATAAGTAACAAATGGCTCCATCAAGAGATGTCAATGCAACAAAAGTGCAGAATAAATTTAATAGTCCAATAATTTTTCAAGCAAAATGTTTTAATATTCCAAAACGGCAACTCCACTGTGTTATAGCAATGGTTTAATGGATCCCCTGACATGGACCCCGTGTTTCGCTGACAGGCTGCATCGGGAGGGACAATCATCTTTATAACAGCATTCTGTAAATACAAGTATATAAATCAGGACCAAATACAACAGGGCAAGCCGACATAGAAGCAAGAACTTATATATATATATATATATATATATATATATATATAAATATAAAGACATACTGTATTTGTTGATCGGTAAGATTTACAGGGAGTGCACAGGCTTACAGCACTACAGCAATTTAAAGAGCTACTACATGTTTTGGTGCGAAAATTCAAACCAATCAGTGAAACAGACAGAATAGTCAATCATGTTACAGCAAACATTTAAACCAATCAGTGAAACAGGAAGGATAGCCAATCAGATCACGGCAGTGACACGTCAAGTAAAGAAACTCTATTCCAGTTCAGCATTCAAGCCTTTAGGAGCAACAGTATCCAACGTGTAAATCCATTTTTGTTCCTTCCTGATCAAAAATTCAGAAAAGGCCCTCCTGCACTGGGGGACAAACAACATCAAGAACAAAGAAGTGAAAATCCTGCAAGGAGTGAGATGCCTGGGTCCAGTGATCAACCAGAGGGGTATTTTCCCGATGATTTTTAATATTAGAACGGTGTTCGATAATCCGGGTCTTTATCATATGGGAAGTTTTGCCGATATAAAGTTTCTGACTTGGGCAGCTAATAACATAAACAACCCCCGGAGTTGTGCAGTCCAAGGAGCAATATAACACAAAAGTCTTATTTGATGTCGGATTTGTAAACAATGTCATTGGAGACGTCAAAGTGCACACGGAACAGTGGCCACAAAGCTTGTGTCTACCTGCAATCTGTGATTGTGTACTGTCAGAAAAAATATGTAGAATGAACCAAGTTTCTTTACTTGATGTGTTACTGCCGTGATCTGATTGGCTTTCCTTCCTGCTTCACTGATTGGTTTAAAAATTTGCTGTAACTTGATTGGCTATTCTGTCTGTTTCACTGATTGGTTTGAATTTTCGCACCAAAACATGTAGTAGCTCTTTAAATCACTGTAGCGCTGTAAGCCTGTGCACTCCCTGTAAATCTTACCTATCAACAAATACGGAATGTCTTTATATATATATATATAAGTTCTTGCTTCTATGTCAGCTTGCCCTGTTGTATTTGGTCCTGATTTATATACTTGTATTTACAGAATGCTGTTATAAAGATGATTGTCCCTCCCGATGCAGCCTGTCGGTGAAACACGGGGTCCATGCCGGAGGACCTGTTAAACCATTGCTATAACACAGTGGAGTTGCTGTTTTGGAATATTAAAACATTTTGCTTGAAAAATTATTGGACTACTACATTTATTCTGCACTTTTGTTGCATTTACTTCAATTGCTGAGTGCAGCCCCAGCTCCTTTGTTGTATTTCTGGATTTCTCCATCAAGAGCTGTGACATAAGTAAGGATTCTGAAGGATAAACTCTCGTTTTGACTATTCTTTTAATCATTGTGCAAAAAATAGATAAGGGAAGACCAAAATCCTAGCAAGCAACCCAGAGCTCTAAGCAGACATTTCTAGAAATTCAATGCCAGATTGATTTCATTTTTAATAATTTTTATATGTGTTGACATTGTTTTCACTATATTATGCTTAATATATCTTTGAACTGTCCTAATTTTACCCCTTTGCATGCATGCATGCATAGAGAGGATGTTCTGATATCCCTATTGTGTTGCCTAAGACAAACAAAACTACATCTCCATGCATACAATGGTATAAAGCCAGGACTAGCTCAATTTGTCCTCCAGGACATGGATTTGGATTGCAAACTTAACAATGTAGGTCTCCAATTTTTCTTGTTATGAGTCTGTCTCTGTGTTTGTATGTTTATTTTCTGTTTTGTCTGTATTTCTTACTCCACAGCATCAGCCATATTGACTGCTTTCAGTGTGTCTTTTTGAATGTGTTTTTCTTAATATAATTTATTGTTTTGCTTAGTTTATGATACCTATGTGGATGAGTATTTTATTCTTTTAGGTGTAAATGTATTCTGGGCTAGAAGTTTTGCCATGGATGTAAGTCAATGTATTTCTTGAGGTGACAGAGCTTAGGCAATAGGTAGCTTTCTTCCCTTATAGCATAATGTGTTCCCTGATTATTTATTTTTATATTACTGAACTTATGGGATATATTTATATAGCTGAACACTGATTATGACCTAATTTTGAGGAAGTGATACGTTTTCCCATATAATCCTCCAGGAAAGTGTGCACAAAATGTGGTTTAAATAATTTTGTGTATTTAAACTGTGAATGTAGATCCCCCTTTTTAATCCTCCTAGGAAAACTTAATACATTTGAACTTTTGTCCTGCTAGTGCTTTTTGATGGAAAACAAATCTTTCTTATGTTGGCAATCCTTTTATCTAAAAAAAGAAGCTAGCAATATCATAACTAATTAAATCTAACTGAGAAAATGTACAGACTAAAAAATTAGACCAATGACTGAAAGGTGGGCAAATAATATGTTTAACTGATGTTTGAATCTTCATTTCCCAGGATCTAACTATTGCAGCTCTTACTTTTACACACAAAATGAAGGTTTGAAATACTTATCTCAACTATCTTTGTGTCACATACTTGAATTCTAATAAACTATTTGCAGTAATTTTAATTATTACTAATCTCAGTGGCTGGTAAATTTTCATCATTAACTGATCATCTATTGGTCCTCTGGGGGTCTCAAAGCTTCTATGTTTCTCAAGTGAGGTTAAATTAGGCTATTTGCATTTATTAAAATGGAGATTTAAATGGAATGAAGCACATTGTGTACATTTCTGGAATACTCCAGGCTCTATATGAATACAGCATATCAAAGCATATCACACAGATATTAATCTGTTTCTCATTCTGTGTAACATTTGAGAATATAATTTGCATATTGATGGGCAGTTCTCATCTTCTGACAATTTTTCAATTTTCATATCTATCACAATACTCCCATCCTTAACCTGTATTGTATCATACAATTAATGCACAACTAACACCATTCTATTAATTAAGCATTCATACTGTGATAATTTTAATGTAGATTTCACTATTTGGCAAAAGCTATGGGTGCGACAGAGATGAGAGTTGTACACTGAATATTTGGATCTTGCCAGATACTTGTGAGTTGGAAACAGGATACTGTTGGAAACAGGATACTGGGCTTGATGAACCATTGGTCTGACCCAGTCTGGCAATTCTTATGTTCTAAAGGGATAAGGTCAGAAATGAAGATATTAGGAAAAGTTTGCAGGGATGTGCAGAGCAAAATTTTATGTTCATATTTCTTATGTCCGAAAGGGGGTCCCACTTGCGGCCAATATGGACATAAAAAAAATCCAATGAGTTGGGTATATGTACATATGTGCAAAAAAAAATTTAAACCCCCTCACCCTCCTTAATCCCCCCCCCAGACTTACCACAACTCCCTGGTGATCGAGCGAGGAGTGAGGACGTCATTTCTGCAATCCTTGGCGAGAAGCATGTGACGTCGGCGGCACGTCGAGTGACGCCGGCGTCACGTGATTCCCGGCTCGTTCGCGCCGGACGGCTCGTTCGGCCCAAAAAGAACTTTTGGCCCCCAAGCTGGCCAAAAGTTCTTTTTGGGCCGAACGAGCCGTCCGGCGCGAACGAGCCGGGAATCACGTGACGCCGGCGTCACTCGACGTGCCGCCGACGTCACATGCTTCTCGCCAAGGATTGCAGAAATGACGTCCTCACTCCTCGCTCGATCACCAGGGAGTTGTGGTAAGTCTGGGGGGGGGGATTAAGGAGGGTGAGGGGGTTTATATTTTTATTTTGGCTCAACAATCGCGATTTCCCACATATCGAACATATCTATGTTCGATATGTGGGAAATCCGATCGTTTATGTCGAATCAATTTTTTAAGTTAAAAAAAAATATGAGTTGCGTTTTACTAATGCGGTCAATCCGAATGCACACCCCTAAAAGTTTGAAAGCAACAGAGATTGCAGGGAGGATAAGGGAATAATTGTATGGATGAGCTAAGAAAGTTTGCCTATTTTACTCTAACTAATCCCTGAGTGAAACTGGCTCACTCACAGTACATAGGGAAAACAATGGGAAAGTGTTGCCACAGAAAAATCATAAGTCAAAGAAAAAGGGGTTTACAGTGGGCTCAGGTAGGATAAGACCTGTGAGCCACAGACACCCGTTCTTCACAGCTGTGCATCCCACAGGTCTACCCCCCACCCCCCCCACTACCACCACCACCACTCACACAGGGCATTAAGGAACTGAAAAAACAACAGGATTACAGTGGGCTCCAGTAGAATTAGACCTGTGATGCGGAGACACACACTGTATCAAGTGACACACGTACAAAACGCCTTCTCTGTATTAGATATTGAAGAAGCTCTTGCAAAAGAGTTGGAAGTGTTATCTGTAAAGAAAGAAGAAACCCAATGCATACAGAAATTCCATAATAGAATCAGTAACCAAAGGAAAAAGCTCATTGTGCTGGGTGACTCTGTCATCAGAGGCACTAATCTGGGAACTCTTAGCAAGGGAAACACTGCAGTTAAAAGCCTCCCAGGATCATCGGCCAGCAGAAATGCTTTTCAAATAGTCAAAGTGATCAAATAAGAAAGCAAAGACTCTAAAATTGATATTATCATCCATCTGGGAACCAATGACCTTGCTAGAAACAGCATCCAAGCGGTACATAGAGATTTCCAGTCTCTAGCAAAGCAGATTAGTCACACGGCAACAACCATCGCCTTTTCAGAAGTGTTACCCGTTCAGGGAAAGTAGAAGGAGAGACTAAGCCATATTAATAACTTCAATGTATGGCTCAAATCCTGGTGTAAGGAACAAAGTTTTGGATTTATTGGGGGCTGGGGCCATGTATGGAACAACAAAAAGCTATATGTCAAAGATGGCTTACCTCTCTCTGTGGCAGGAAAAAGGATCCTAAGAGATAAATTCAAATCCTATGTCATAAGGCATTTAAACTAGAAGCTGGAGGTGGCAGAAAGAAATTAGAATGTCACCCCCCAAATACAAATGCAATGGAAAAGGATGAAGTGGATAACAAAACTCAACTAAATAAGGTACAAAAGGAGTCCAAGAAAAGCAGTAACCTGAACGAGTAAGCTGAAAAGCTATGAGCGCAAATGCTTGTAGTTTGGGCAATAAAATCCCAGATCTACAAGCCCTAATCGTAGAGGCGGACTTGGACGTTGTTGCTGTCACGAAGACGTGGTTCACCAAATCTCACGATTGGGATTCGGCAATACAGGGCTATAACTTATTAAGGAAGGACAGAGAGGACAAGAAAGGAGGAGGAGTGGCTCTTTATGTCAGAAACAATATCCAAGCATCTGAGCTGCAAGGAAGATGGGGCAAAGAAGAAGCACTATGGGCCAATCTAAAAAAATATGATGGAGCATCCATTTTTATTGGAGTGGTTTACAAGCCTCCAAATCAAATGGAAGAGCTTGACAGAGATCTGGTTGAAGGCATCCAAAAGATGGGAAAGAAAGGAGAAGTGGTGATTGTTGAAGATTTTAATATGCCGGATGTAGACTGGAGACTCCCTTCTGCAGAATCTAACAAATGTAGAGAGATAGTGGATGCCCTGCAAGGGGCTTTTTTCAAACAAATAGTAATGGAACCCATGAGGGAGGAAGCTATACTCAATTTAGTGCTCACCAGTCGAGATAATGTCTCTAATGTCCAGGTGGGTGCCCACCTCAGCACCAGTGATCATCACACGGTATGGTTTCATATCACAAATAGGATATGGAGAAGAAGCACGAAGACCCAAGTTTTGCTGTTCAAAAACACAGACTTTGATGAAATGGGGAAATACCTGGAGGAAGAACTAGAAGGCTGGGAGATGTAGAACAATAGACCAAACTAAAAGGAGAAATTACCAAGGCAACTAATCTATATGATAGATATGAAAAGAAAAGCAAAAGAAAAATGAAACCTATCTGGTTATCAATGGAGGTGGCTAACAAAATAAAAGCTAAAAAAAACAGCATTCAAGAAAAATAAAGGATCCCAAAGGGAGGAGCACAAGGAAGAATATCTGATGGAACTGAGGGAGACAAAGAAAGTAATCAAGATGGCAAAAAGTCAAGCAGAAGAAAGGATTGCCAAAGAGGTAAAACGATGTGACAAAATATTTTTCAGATACATCAGAGAAAGGAGAAAAGTCCAAAGTGGTATAGTGAAATTGAAAGGTGAAAAGGATCAATGTGTGGAGAGAGATGAAGAAATGGCAGAAATATTAAACGAATACTTCAGTTCGGTGTTTACTAAAGAGGACCCTGGAGAAGGACCGTCGCTAGTTAACAAGAAACTGAAGAGAAGTGGAGTAGATGTAACTCCATTTACAGAAGAGAAAGTATGGGCAGAGCTTGGAAAACTAAAAGTTGACAAAGCCATGGGGCCTGATGAGGTTCATCCCAGGATACTGAGGGAGCTCAGAGATGTGCTGGTGGGTCCTCTGCATGATCTGTTCAATAGATCCCTAGAAAAAGGAGTGGTGCCCAGTGATTGGAGAGGAGCCATGGTGGTCCCACTTCACAAGAGTGGGAGCAGAGAGGAGGCTGGAAACTACAGGCCGGTTAGCCTCACCTCAGTGGGAGGGACAGTAATGGAGTCGCTGCTGAAAGAAAGAATAGTGAACCATCTACAGTTGGAATAATTGCTGGACCAGAGGAGGCATGGATTCACCAAGGGAAGGTCCTGTCAGACAAATCTGATTGACTTTTTTGATTGGGTGACTAGGGAATTAGATCAAGGAAGAGCACTCAATATCATCTACTTGGATTTCAGCAAAGCTTTTGATACGGTCCCGCACAGGAGGTGAATAAAATACGAAGCTTAGGATTGAGTGCCCAAGTAG
Source organism: Rhinatrema bivittatum (assembly GCF_901001135.1). NCBI lineage: Eukaryota > Metazoa > Chordata > Amphibia > Gymnophiona > Rhinatrematidae > Rhinatrema > Rhinatrema bivittatum. Next base: position 631,431,802 of record NC_042615.1, on the reverse strand, counting down.
TGGCCTGGATTGCAAACTGGTTGATGGACAGAAGACAATGTGTGATGGTAAATGGAAATTGCTCTGAAGAGAGAGCGGTGTTTTAAGCGGAGTGACGCAAGGATTGGTGTTGGGACCGGTCCTGTTCAATATCTTTGTGAGCGACATTGCGGATGGGATAGAAGGTAAGGTCTGTCTTTTTGCGGATGATACTAAGATCTGCAACAGAGTGGACACGCCGGAAGGAGTAGAGAGAATGAGACAGGATTTAAGGAAGCTGGAAGAGTGGTCGAAGATATGGCAGCTGAGATTCAATGACAAGAAGTGCAGAGTCATGCATATGGGATGTGGAAAGCCAAAAGAACTGTATTTGATGAGGAGTGAAGGGCTGATGTTCACTGAGCAGGAGAGAGACCTTGGGGTGATAGTGTCTAATGATCTGAATTCGGCGAAACAATGTGACAAGGCTATAGCTAAAGCAAGAAGAATGCTGGGCTGCATAGAGAGAGGAATATCTAGTAAGAGAAAGGAAGTGATGATCCCCTTATACAGGGCCTTGGTGAGGCCTCACTTGGAGTACTGTGTTCAGTTCTGGAGACCGTATCTCCAAAGAGACAGAGACAGGATGGAGGCAGTCCAGAGAAGGGCGACCAAAAAAGTGGATGGTCTTCATAAAATGACTTATGAGGAGAGATTGAAGAACTTAAATATGTACACCCTGGAGGAGAGAAGGAGCAGGGGTGATATGATACAGACTTTCAGATACTTGAAAGATTTTAAAGATCCATGGTCAACAACTAACCTTTTCCGTTGGAAAAAAATCAGTAGAACAAGGGGACACGATTTGAAGCTCCAGGGAGAAAGACTCAGAACCAATGTCAGGAAATATTTCTTTACGGAGAGGGTGGTAGATGCCTGGAATGTCCTTCCAGAGGAAGTGGTGAAGACTAAAACTGTGAAGGATTTCAAAGGGGCATGGGATAAACACTGAGGATCCATAAAGGCTAGAGGATGGGATTGAAGAGAAGAGCCATGGGGTGGAGTACTGGAACGGAGGCTACCACCTGATTATAACTACCCTTACTCAATAAGCCTTCACAACTCCAACATTGCTCTCTGCTGCAACGGCAAGGAGAAATGTGGAAAAGGGGATTTGCATTCAGATAACAACCAACAAGGACTGAACTTCACAATCTGGGTAAACAAATAACAGTGGGGGTAGCTTGCTTATTATGGTGGTTACTACCCTAAACCAATTAAGCCTGATACATCAATTTGAATACATATACAGCACTGCTCTTTGCTTCAATGGTAGGGGGGAATGTGGAAAACAGGTTTTACATTCAGACAACATCCAACAAGGCATTGATCTGTGCAGTCTGGGTAACCAAGCTTCGGGGGTAACTTGTTTGATGCGGCGGTTACTACCCTTAACCATTAAGCCTTATATTCACCTTTGATGCAACTCCAACATTGCTCTCTGCATCAATGACAGGGGATGGCAGGAAATTTGAATCAAACAGTTACCACAAGGGCCCTGACCTTGGTGGTAGATGAAACAGATAAGTATGGGAAAATAATGAAACAGGTAAGTATGGGAAATAAGTGTGGGAGCTTGCTGGGCAGACTGGATGGGCCAATTGGTCTTTTTTCTGCCGTCATTTCTATGTTTCTATGAGATACCAAAAACTGGGACTGGGAGGGAACTTTCCTACCCCCTGCCTAATCTTCCTACCCTTTCCCCTCTCCACCCCGATCCCCTACCTCCTACCTAAGTAATATAATTTTTTTTTATTTGTTTGACTTACTGCTCCATTGTAGCAGAAGCAACTTGTGCACACCGGCCGACTGCTAGCGTGTGCTTTCCTGGGATAGCTGCTGTCCCGTCCACGTGGCCTTAATTGGAGCAGACTGGGAGGGAACTGGGGAGGCCTGATTGTGTCACCGTGCATAATTTGGTAAAATTCACCCCCTTGCGCTTGCCACCCGCACATGCACATGCGGATTATAAAATCTGGCACACATGTGGATGCGGCCCACAGATTTTATAACACATGTGCGCTGGCGCACGCATGTTATATAAAATGCACTTCCATATGCGCGAGCCGGGAAATGCGCACATGGACTACGCGCACACCTTTTAAAATCTACACCTATGTGTACAGAGCGTAACAGTGATAGACATGTCACCGCTGTTGCGCTCCTGTTCGCAGGCTGAGCCACGAGCAGGCACTTACCTTGCAGCCCGGAGGCTGCCATCTTGCCGCCGGTGACCTTCCTCTGTTCCGTGGCCTGGAGGCCGCTGCCATTGCTGCCTCCCTCCGGGAGGAGGCCTCCACCTGCAGCTTCTTCCTGCGGCTGGGAACCACTCCCAGTGTCTTCTTCACGGCTTGGATGCTGCCTCTCCAGCGTCAGGGCCTGTTCCATGGCCCAGCCCTGCTCCTGCATCTGTGCGGCGGTGACGCTGCTGTCCATGGTTCTGCTCCTCCCTCCTAAGGGGCAAGGCCACATCTCTCTTCATCATTTAAAGGGCCCTTGGCCGGATATGCCCTGGGCCCCACCTTCTGACTCCTCCCTGGGCGTCTTCTCCTTCAGCCATATAAAAGGGCACTGTCTTCACTCCAGCTTGGCCTTTGCAAGGAGCTAGTCCTCCTTAGGACACCTCGAACTCAGCTTCTCCTAGGCACTCAGTTCTCCATGGGATCCCGTGTCTTCATCCTGGTCTCTTGTCTCGTCTCATGTCTTTGTCCTGGTCTTTGCTGATGTCTCTTCCATTCCTGATGTGTCCAGATGTTCCTGTCATCCACCTTGTTTCCAGATGTCTTCAAATCTCCGCTTGTTCTGTCCCTGCGTGGTCCACGACCAGCCAGGCTGGGTTGTGTAGGGCACTCAGTGTGACAGTTTCATCTGTCATGGCTGAGGATTCTCCACGTCCCCCGTCAGATCACAATTATGTTCCTGGTTCCGGATTTACCTCCTAGTGGCCGTCCTCAGTCCAACTTCGGGATGACCTTCTGATGCGTCTTCCACACCGGGTCTGAAGTTTCATCTTCCTTCAAGTGACCTGTCAGGTGTGTCGATCACGCCCAGTTCCTGAAGCTCAGTCCAGGACATTGCCTCTAAAAGTTTTGGCCGGTTACCTCCATCCATCTGTCCTGACGTCCTTCATCTCTGATGTCCAGATGTCTGTCTTCCTACTCCTTCAGTACTTACTGCCATCTTGAACTCCAATGTATTTGAGTTGATGTCAGTTTGGGGTCTGCTTCACCTCCAATGTGGTCCACGACCAGCCAGGAGTGACTGTGTAGGGCACGTGGCATAGCGGTACACCTTCAGTCTTCTTCATCCTGATCCCCATCTGAAACGTCATCTGAGTCTTCATCTGAAACCACGTCTGATTCTTCATCTGAGTCCAAGTGTTCCACCCTCAGCCTCTGTCCATCCTGTCACATCTGCCCTTCCCTATGGCAGGACCGAAAGGGCTGTTGGATGGCCAGAGGGCTACTCCAGAGACCAGCATTGCGTTGCTGGGTCTCTCTGATGCGTCAGGTTTGGCAGAGGCCAGGGCCACCCATCTCCAGCCTATCCACCCATGGTTGGGCACTCCTCGCCTGCCTCGGCACTTCCCGGAACTCCTCTGCGGGCACATCGTGGCCCAAGGGTACACTACCTCACCAGCGTCCCCCTGCAATAACAGCCCTCCACCCAGATGCTGCAAGCCTAAACTCCCAGAATGCTGCTGCCCCCATATCAAAGCACAGTGGGGAGTACAGTATATCTGAAACATTAGTTCCTAAAGTCACACCTAAATGCACTGAAGTCTATGGAGAATGCCATGATATAACGTCCTGTTCCAAGAAATGCTTAGCTAGAGTATACCCCAAGAGACAGCCTGAGAGATCGGTAAGTATGTATGTTATCATGGATGATCAAAGCAACAGGTCCCTGGCAAGATCAGATTTCTTTGATCTGTTTAACATAAAAGATTACTTCCCTTACATGCTCAAAACATGTGCAGAAATGGTAGAGACAAGAGGGAGAAGAGCAAATGTATTTGTGATAGAAAGCATAAACGGCAGCAACAGATCAACACTTTCCATTGTTTTGGAGTGCAGTTACCAAAAAACAGGAGAGAGATTTCTACGCCAGAAGTAGCATGGCATCATCTCCATCTGAGTCCTATAGCTAAATATCTCCTGCCTTACAATCCTGATGCTGAAATTTTAACTTAGTAACAAAGTAATGATGGCAGAGAAGGACCAAATGGTCCATCCAGTCTGCCTAGCAAGCTTCCTATGATCTGCCTCATCTTGCAGGTTACACCATGTTTCTCTTAAGGGTAGCTTCTCTTTCTTGGCAAATATCCTACGGTTACACAATATTCATCAGTTGCACAATGGTCCACACAATGCCTCTTATACTCATCCCCTCGACCTAGGATGGGTGATAGTAGGTGATATTTGTATTGATAAAGTGCGTGAAACAGACAATGTTAATATCTTCACTATGTAATGTAATTGTAATAAGGGTAAAATATATTTTAATTACCTGCCCTGCCCTGTTGAGGCTGGGGTCTGTCATGTGGTCTGGTGGCATGGTGGTGTGTTGGGGCTCAGTAGCCCAAAAAATTAGGGCTTAAAAGTTAAAAAAAAAAAAAAAAAAAAAGAATTCTGAGAGAAGCCTGTTGGAAGCACAAGGGGTGTATGGCCCAATGGCTGGTGGGTCGTTGCTGGGCCTACAGTGATGACCAAATGATGTACTGGAGATATGGAGGCCCATAAAGTAAATAGCTGTGAGTTTCAGGTGCCCTGGGACTCTGGGAAGCTCTCCGGGAGGATTTGGTGGGACCTAGATAGAGAGGCAGCTTCCTGCTGCAAGCGACTAAGAGCTGCGATTGAAAATGAAAGTGATGGGGCCATGAGATCCTGGGGAGCTACTGGCAGCATGGATGGAGGTAGAAGTAATGATGAGAGTCAAAAAGAAAAGCAAGATCAGCTGGCGCTGCCACTGCCACTGCCACTGCCACTGCCACTCCGATTCCTGACATCTGCTGGGGGCTTGGGCAGCATTTTTTTTTTTAAATTAAAGCAGGTTTTATGTCACTGCGCAGAAAGGCAGCAATTAACAGAGGCAATGCAGGGGATGCTACCGCTGTGAACTGAAGGGGGATATAGTGTCAGGGGCCTTAGGCAAGTTCCTGGCACATTGCAGGTGCAGTCTAAAGTCCTCGCTGACATCAGCAATGTCGTCAGCAGGCGGCTACCCCATGGAATGCCTGAGACAATTTTAAAATTAAATAAAAATAAAAACAATGAGTTAAAAAAAATGTAAAAACCCAATGTTTTTGGTGGTGGGCATGTAAAGAAACTTCCACCTTAAATGCAGCCACCGAGAAATACCCTGGCAAAACCCGGCGCCAATATTCTTAACAAACTTCTTAAATTGAATAAAAATAAATAATTTGCCAATGGTGGTCAGCTTGGGGAAAGTCATTAACCTGTCCACATTTGGAATTAGGGGGACAAAAGTGGATTTTATTGATTTTGAAGTATGTGTTGGGACTTTTTGTGGTTTTGTTTAATTAGTTTTTCCTATTCATTTTAATGGGCAATGTTAAGGTTAATTAAAAAATAAGGTCTATTCAACTCTTAAAGGAAAAAAAACAGAAACTTCTGAATACATCTCCGAGTCAACCCTAAAGCAATACTATATCATCAAAACTGTTAGGTGATTAGGTCTATGTAATAGCACTGTTACGTCAAAGGACATTAATATTTAATAAATTGAGTAAATAATATTGTTTTGAGTTAATTAAATCCTATCTTAGAATGCTTACTTGAGCCAAGGATTTTTTAAGTGGGTCTCGACATAGTAAATGGATTTCTAAAGTGGATAAGTAATATTTCTTAGAGTGATGTCAGAGAAGCAGGGATTTCTGCACAGAAACTTCACTGTAATAGCTTTAGAACTGCTGCAAATCTGCACTGGAGAGTAACAGTGTCAGACCAAGCCTTGGATTTCTGTCACAGAGACCCAGTTTAGGTGAACAAAACATAAAACACTGCTAGGGAACAACAAATTGTTGTGTGAGAGTGTGTGAATGTGGTATTTAGTGATGTTTTGATCCTGATAGATGGAAGGAATTTAGCTAGTTTTTAAAATTAAACATATGGAGGTCCATTTTCAGTTGATGAAGGGCTGTGCGGCTCGGCTAGTTAGCTGAATATTTCCAGCTATCTTAAAGTTAGCCATTTATGTCTAACCAGCTAACTTTAGAATAGCCCTACAGCCTGACCAGAGTTAGCTGCATAGGTTAACAGCTAATTCTGAATATCAGAGTTAGCCACATAATTTATGCGGCTAACTCTGTTCCGACCAGAAATGCCTAATGCCCACCCCAGAACACCCCCGCTTATGCAGCTAAATTCTAACTGCTTCAGTCATTATGTGGCTAGAATTTAGCCGCTTACGCTTTCAATATATCTGAGTAGCCTTTTAGATGAATAACTTTTCAGTTATCCATCTAAATGGCTTTTGAATATCAGCCTCAAGGTTTATTTGTGAGAGAAAGGGCCTTATCTTTAGCAGGCCCCACACTTTGGAACACAATGCCTCTAGAGATCAGATTGCAAAGAGATCTCAAAACCTTTAAGAAAAGTTTAAAAACATGGCTTTTTAAACAAGCATTTTATAAAGAGACTGAAGAATGAAAATATACAGGAATAGGCAGAAGAACACTAGCACACAGCACTATTCTAAGAATGTGCATTTTAATAATCTATGAACTCTACCTCACAATAAACGTAATTGTAAACACTATAAATATGATTTCTACCTGTGAACCGTACCTTACAGATACACTTGGTCATGACCTACTTCACTAAACAATTGATTGTCTAACGATTTATTGTAACTGAACCTTTTGTGGCACCTGTTAGAATGTACGATAGTACGCATCCACCTACATTAATTTATGTGCCTACATGTAAACCGTTGCGATGGTATATAATTTAGCGACAGTATAGAAAATAATTTAAATAAATAAATAAATACATTTATCAACTTTTGATAGTCAGCTGAGTGAAAGGATAAGTGAAAGACTGATTTCCTTTCTTAGTCTTTATTAGACTGAAGTAAAATTTCATTCCACTTTAGAAAATTGTGAATCCTCTGCTTGTGGATAAAGGTATTGTAGTGTTATGTACACAATACCTGTACATAAATGTATCATTATGTTGTTTCCTTAGAAGGAAAATCATTGAGAAATAATATTCCTATAAATCATCCTTGTCGTCATGACACTGCATGAGATCTCTAATTGTTACTAAGCCTTGGTTTATAAAATCAGTTGAACTTCTTTAGTGATGTGCGGTTGCACTCGGGGGTGGACCCTTGTCCTGGAGCAGTGGAGAATGACTCCCTGGTAGGGACCAGGAAGCACCTGCCCCCAGGAGGCGGAGCACTGGAGGAGACAGAGGCTAGGTTAAGCTTCACCACTGGAAGCCCACGATCCCCCTGGGTGGAGCCCGTAGGGACCTGGGCCACTTGGACTTAGGTGGGCCTCACAGGGTCTCCTGGAGAGGTGGTAGACAGGTGTGCCCACGGACAGCAAGGGAGTATGGTCGGACTTGAGACTGAGGTTCCGATGGAGCAAGGAAGACCAGAACAGCATAGGCGATGACAAAGCAAGGGACAGAGCCAGAATCAGGAGATGTAGTCAATCAGGCAGGGGTCAGAATCCGAGGGTCAGTCCGAGGAGTAGTCAGGCAAGGCAGAGGTCAGGTTCTGGAGGTCAGAAGAGGTCACGAGGCAGGCAGAGGTCAGGATGCAGGCAGCAGACAGGAAGGTCGAGGAACAGGCCGAGGTCAGTACCAAATAGACAGTCCAAGGGTATTACCTGGGGAGACGGATGGACAGACGCAGGAACAGAAGGACACTGGAACAAGGCTGGAACAGAAGGGTGCAGGAACAAGGCTGGAACAGTAGGATCCTGGAACAAGGCTGAGATGAGACTGGAACAAGGCTGGAACAAGACTGGAACAAGGCTTAGTACGCAGTGACAATCTAGCACACAATGCCGACCCAATTGCCAAGGCAAGGAAGTGCAGGCAGGGACTTCCTTAAGTAGTCCCTATTCATATCTTATCCCTATGTATCTGTTTGCACCCTCCCCCTGCCCCCTTTTTTGTCTCGACTACCCCCCTCCATCCCTCCCCTAGTTATTTAGTTAATTTTTCTGTTACTGCATTTATGTTATATACCGTTCTCTGTAAAGGCTATGCCTATATATCTTTTGTTGTAAGTTACTTGTAAACCGGCACGATGTGAAAACAGTTGCCGGTATATAAAATTAAATAAATTTAAAAATAAATAAATAAATAAAAATAGTTCCTTCAATCAGGACATACCGCGGAGCTAGGACCCGCCTCTGGCCCTATAAGAGGCCAGGCGGTCCACTCACGCGCACATAGGGGCGTGGCCAATGTCCCGAGAGGCGCCAAACTCCGGCGTGAGGCCTGATGTGCAGTGGAAGGCCCGGTGACTGCCGCCATGGGACGCCAAGGCCTAGAGGTGCTCGCAGCAGCCACTGGGGAGGCCGACCCGGGACCTGCAGAGATGCCAGAGAGGTGAGCAGGCCTGTGCACGGGCCGGACACGGATGGGGCGCGCAACATGTGCGACAGAGGATGAATGTGTCGTATATGTATGATTGAGAAAGTAAGTAATTCATAATCTATTCATGACTGTCTCTGGTCACAATGCATACAGATAAATACTTTCAACATTCCATTCATACTGAGCCTCCAACTTAGATAGGTTAATATAATTATCTTTTTATTTCTGTTAGTATGATCTTTAGTTTCAATAATACATCAAGACACACACTAGGGAAACATAGTAGGCTGCAGAAGATTGGCAGCTGTAAGCATTCAGTATATTGTATTACTTTGGTTTGAGTTAGTGTAGTAGGAAAGATTGATTCTTAAGACTTCAAGTTCAAGAGTGGCTTACAAGAGGTTCCAGTTAGGTCACCAAAGCTACTCAACATTGCCAGAGTCTACACTCACTACTGGCCTTCACAAGCCTTGTTCTCATATTATCTTTCAATAGAAGTCTGAGCTAAGTGTGAACCAGTGAACTGTGACAAAACTTTTAAATTACATTTTTTAAGTTAGAGAGGTGAACATACACAAACAGAAGATACAAATTAGTGAAAACTTAAACAAAGTTAAACATAGAGGGGCGGATTTTCAGAGCCCTGCTCGCGTAAATCCGCCCAAAACCGGGCGGATTTACGCGAGCAGGGCCCTGCGCGCCGGGAAGCCTATTTTACATAGGCCTCCCGGCGCGCGCAGAACCCCGGGACTCGCGTAAGTCCCGGGGTTTTCGGAGTGGGCGTGTCGGGAGGCGTGTCGGGGGCGGGGCCGGAGCGCGCGGCGTTGCGGGGGCGTGTCGGCAGTGTTTTGGGGGCGGGTACGGGGGCGTGGCTACGGCCCGGGGGCGTGGCTACGGCCCGGGGGCGTGGCCGCGCCCTCCGTACCTGCCCCCAGGTCGCGGCCCGGCGCGCAGGAGGCCCGCTGGCGCGCGGGGATTTACGCCTCCCTCCGGGAGGCGTAAATCCCCCGACAAAGGTAGGATGGGGGTTTAGACAGGGCCGGGCGGGTGGGTTAGGTAGGGGAAGGGAGGGGAAGGTGAGGGGAGGGCAAAGGAAAGTTCCCTTCTAGGCCGCTCCGATTTCGGAGCGGCCTAGGAGGGAACGGGGGTAAGCTGCGCGGCTCGGCGCGCGCAGGCTATACGAAATCGATAGCCTTGCGCGCGCCGATCCAGGATTTTAGTAGATACGCGCGACTACGCGTGTATCTACTAAAATCCAGCGTACTTTTGTTTGCGCCTGGAGCGCAAACAAAAGTAGGCTGTTCGCGCTCGTCTGAAAATCTACCCCACAGTATAATATAAAAGTTGTTTGTACTTACTTGGAGGGAATCCCATAGCATTCTATATTTATCCTGTAAAGAGATTCTGAAAAGAGAACGCTGAGAGAAAAACAGTGAGGAAGAGACCCGCCCCCTCTGACGTCATCCCGCCTAGTGTCAAGCTGGTAAACAGCGCCATTCCACCAGGCGTCACGCATTGGGGTCGCGTGACAAAGGGGCACTCCCCTTTGTGCACCCCTTCGTGCAACCCATTGTGCCTCCTTTTCATTTTTAAACTTCTATGTTTCTTCCTCTTTTGTTTTATCTTTCTCCATGTTTTTCTAAGTTTTTATCCCTTGTTAACAATTTCCTTGTTATAAATGTTCAATGTATTAGACAAAGGAAACATTTTGCCTGCATCTTCTGTTTTAATGTAAACCGGTATGATTTGTATATTATACAAGAATGTTGGTATATAAAAATTAACTATAAATAAATAAAATAAATAAAGACAAAAGTTACCATAAAGAATCAGAATTTCTTTGGTTAAGTTTTAAAAGAATAATAATTTCTCTAAAGGGAAAGTAAAACAAGGAAAATACTTATCTACACTAACTTGGTGGGAAGTAATCCTTGTAAAGGAGTAAAAGAAGCGAAGATCAGTGTATATACAAAAGCCCTTTATTGAAATATGCCCGACTCTGGCCGAGTTTCGCTCTTCGGTTGAGAGCTGCCTCAGGGGCAATAAATTGTAGCAGGACTAATCACACGCAGGGCTGAGGCCACAATCTTTGTGAATCCACTATTATACAGGATCTTTTTACCTGTTCTTTAAAACATGTAGTAAAAACATGTATCACCATTTATAAAGAACACTTCATTCAAATTGCATCTTCAGAGTACTGAAGGAATATATGTGACTGTGGTTTGTATTATAGCCAGTCCAGCCGCATGCAGGAGATCGCTCCCGGACCCCCGCTGAACCACCAGGGACTTTTGGCAAGACACATGGTAGGAGCACAAGATGGCGCCAATGGCCATGTGACAGGGGCTGACCAATTGCACCGGTAGCTCCTGTGACATAGTAGGTCAAAGGCTATCAGCGCCATTTTGAAACCTGCAGCCGAGGGTGTGAGTGCAGAGGATGGCTCCTGGACCCCCCGCTGGACCACCAGGGAGTTTTGGTAAGTCTTGGGGGGGGGTCAGGAGGGTGGGGGGTTTGTTTAAACTGGCTCCTTTAGGCGGCCGAATAATTCGGCGAAGATTCATTGTATTCGTGGGGAATCGCGATATGTTTCACTTCCCCACGAATACAATCAATATGGCCCTATACATTGCGGATTCCCAATTTGTAGGGAACAAATGCACACCCCTAGGCTATAATAGTTTTGCTCCCAAGAGTGTTTACATAATGGATGGATACACTTCCTTATTCAAGCCATGTCCAAACCATTTCTCCGTCAGAGAGATACTTATCCATAAAGGACAACCAAGCCATCATCCTCAGACCTACATTGCAGCCCTTGCACAAAAAGATTGGGATGATTGTCTTGGAAATGCAGTATTCCAAACTACGAAGGACCATGACAAATCTGCCCTCTCTATGGAGGACAAGGAGTTCCTGAAGTTAATGGTCAAGAATGAGTCAAACTGCTGGGTGGCTCTCCTCCCATTACAAACACCCAGACAACCAACTTCCCAACAACAAAAAGCAAGCCTTCTCATGACTCGCCTGACCACATCAAAATCTGGAGAAGAAGCCAGAGGCAAGTGACCATTTTGTGACTTTTATTAAGGACATATTCAATAAGACTCATGCAGAGGCAGCCCCGCCTCTGAAGGAAGATGAAAAATGTTGGTATCTGCCTACCTTCACCACATACCATCCTCAAGCACCAGGTCAAATTAGAATTGTAGTTGATCCAAGTCCTCAGTTTCAAGAGGTTTCTCTGAACAATGTGCTACTCTCTGGGCCCAACTTAACCAACAATCTCTTCAGAGTTTTAATATATTTCAGGCAAGAGCTAATTGCCATCATGGCTGATATCCAATAGATATTCTACTGTTTCATTGTTCATGAAGACTACAGGGGTCATATTCAGCAGCTGAGTGGCTAGTTATGTTAACCTGATATACTTATCCAGCTAACTTAACCGGGATTTTCAGCGGCACAGCAGTTTCGCTAAATATAACCGGATATCTTAGCCAGCTAAGTGTATACAACTAATTTTAGACCAGCCCTAGGGCATGATTAGTGTTAGCCGGTTAGGTTAACCAGATCCGAATATCAGAGTTATCTGGTTAACCTAAGCAGCTAAGTCTGCTCCTCCCAGGAATGCCTATTGTCCTGGAATGCCCCTAACTTAATCAGCTATATATTCTAGCTAGTTAAGCTTTTTAAAATAGAAGCGTAGCCATTTAAATGGATAATGTTTCAGTTATCCTCTAAATGTCCTTTAAATATCTACCCCTACAGAAACTATCTAAGATTACCTTGATAACTAGACAACTACAGCAACAAGATTGTTAAGTGTAGGACAACACAAGAAGGAGAGAAATAGTATGGCACAGATGCCATACAAGTTGTAGAAAGAGACTTCAATGTGGATGATATATTGAAGTCTATACCTAAAGAAGAAGCAGCTATTGATTTGTTAAAGAGAACACAGTCAATGTTTTCTAAAACTAATTTGAGGCTCCATAAAATAGTATCCAATAGTGCCAAGGTAAAGATAGATTTATTTCATAAGACCATATGAAAGACCTCAAGAATTTAAATTTGGGAGTTGATATGCTACCACTACAACATAGTTTAGGACTAAATTGGGACCTGAAAGGAGACATATTTACATTCTAATTCTCAAGCAAGGAAAATCTATTTTCTTGCTTTGGTCTTCTGTCCACAGTCAATAATTTCTATGATCCCCTTGGGCTTATGGCTCCAGTCACCATACACGGGAGGTCTTTATAAAGAGAACTTTCATCAGAGAAAAGAATGGGATACCCTATTGCCTCTAGAGAAGAAACGAGAATGGGAAACATGGAAGGATTCCCTGTGAGATCTTGAGAAGCTCCATATTCTACAAATGTATATCTCTATAATCTTTCACCACAGCTCATTAAAAATATTTTTTTTGTCTTTTCAGATGCTTCTGTAAAGGCTATAGCCACCATGGCCTATGTAAAGACAAATGTAGAAGGCAAATCCCACCTAGGATTTATCCTTGGCAAAGCTAAATTAGCACATCAGCTTAAGCACGCCATATCACAGCTTGAATTATTTGGAGCAGTATTGGCAGCAGAGATAGTGGTGCTGATATTAAGTAAAACAGACATTCAGCCAGATATGACCAAGTAATACACTGACAGTAAGGTAGTGCTGGGTTAGATATACAATCAAACAGAAGATTCTATATAAAGGTTAGCAACAGAGTCAAATGTTATCAATAACAAATGCAACCAGAGCAGTGGCATTTTGTGCCCACCAATTAGAACACAGTTGCCCATGGCACAAGATCTGTCTCAACAGCTCTCCTGTAAGAAGGCTGATATTGTAGCAGATTGGTATATAAGTCACAGATGGTCTACAATAAGGTAGCCAACAGTGGTCCTCAAGAGCACAGGGCTGGTTTTCAGGATATTCATAATGAATATGCATGAGATATTATAAAGGTTTTTGAAAATTCAACCCTGTAAGATCAATTTTCAAAGCTATTTATGTGAGTAAAGTATTTAATTATATGTCAATCAGATGGTATGGGAATTTCCCTCCAATGTGGCTAAAATTTTGTGCATTATTTTTTTGCAATGTGTCTACTTTTAACAGGATGGGGAGGAGGTGTTCCAAATAGGCCTGTTAATGTTAGGGGAGAGTAAAGCTTCTCACATAGCTTGCATTTCTCAAATCTTCATACAGACTTTTCCATCAAAAGTCTACCCTTTCCTAATTGTACCCAAAGATTCAGAAGAGGAAAACCTGATATATAAAGTTGTAGATCTGTTTCAGGAAAGGAAAGTCTGGGACAATAACTGCTCCCATAGTCTACAGCCTCTCACCACATTCTGCCTCACCTTGTGGGAAATAAAAGTAAGTGGATATGTCTGCAAAGCATCCATCATTTGAAGGCCAAAGTAGAAGAACAAAAGAAGCACTTTAGGAAAATAGCCAAAATATCTAAGGCATTGGGGCTTGCAGCATCTGCAGTGGGAACAATCTGTGAAAATAAAGGCAAAATTAAAGCAAGTTCTCAAGCAGTAACATTTTTAAATGCTTCCAGGCTGTCTGAACATAGAAATGAAAAACATGGAAGATCAGAGCAAACATAATGTTTCCATAAACACAGCGATAATCCAGGAGAAAGCAAAAAGCTTATATGTACACTTATAATGTGAGCATGGAGAGAACTCTGAAACTTTTACTGCTTGTAAAGGGTGGTTTGAGACTGAGATTTAAAAGGTGATGAAGTTGGAACAATAACAAGATGACTGCCATACTCACTGCTTGGTAGTATCCTGAGTTGCTAAAGAAAGTTATCAAAGAGGGCAGCTACAAACCAGAGCAAATTTTAGTGTTGAGGAGACAGGCCTTTTCTAGAAGCAAATGTTTGACAGAAGCTTTACTGCAAGGATGAAATATCTGTGCCAGGTTGTAAAGCTTCCAAAGATCACCTAACACTTTTCTTGGGAGGTAATGTTTCAGGTTATTTTAAACTGAAGCCGATGGTGGTATACCACTCTGAAAAGCCCAGGACCATGAAAGGCAACACAGAACCACATTTACCTGCCTTTTGGAGATCAAATATGAAAGCCTGGGTGACTATGAGCATTATTCAGCAGCAAAAGTGCTAATTCTGTGCTTGAGCATAATCAATATTGAGCAAACTGTGTTCACTGAGGGATAATTTATATTGAGTTTGGCACCCAAAATAGTTTCTATGCTCGGGAGAGGTTCACAAATTTTGGGGGGGCTGGCAGCTGAACAAAAAACACCTATCTGAAGCCCTCATACATTTTGAGACTGACTTGCATATCCTCACATATAAGACTCCCAATCATGAATGCAATCTTCAAAGTTTCCAGATGAGTAAATAATATGCACAGCTGCAATAGGGACCTGTACAGGGAGAAGAAGTATTCAAAGCTGCTGATGCATTTTTAGCCAAGGAAAGCGGATCAACAAAAGTTCCAGAACAAGAAAAAACACAAGGAAAAAAAGATGAGGGTGATGTATGGGATGATACAGATAATGCACAGGATCATAATGATCCTCAGAAAGAGGCAGATGATCTAGAGCAGAGCTTTCCAAACTTTTCATGTTGGTGACACACTTTTTAGACAAACATCACAACACAGTAATTCAGTCTACTAGCAAACCAGAGGTTAAAAGTTAAACGAACGAAACATATTTCGACAATTTATGTATGTTTCCTTAAATATATACATAATAAAATGTTTCACGACACAACCTATCTCATGAAAACCTTTCATTTATATTAAAAATATATAATATTCCAAGGTTCATGTTATTGTTATAATTTATGAGTAACAATAATAAAACAAATTGTCTGGCCCCCCACACTCATCTCTCTTCCCCCCCAGCACGTCTGTCCCCCACACACTCATTTCTCTCCCCCCAGCACGTCTGTCCCCCACCTCACTCATTTCTCTCCCCCCCCAGTACATGTCTCGCCCCCACACTCATGTACCTCTTCTTTTTGATTGTTGCCAGTTAAGTGCTTCACTCCCTTCAGGGTTCAAGCCTGCCGTGCTGCATAAAACCTTCCAGGATCACCAAACACTGTTGCTTGCAGTCAGTACTCCTCATGGCCAGGCCTCATCAGCAGCAGCAGCCAATGCAAGGGCAGCTAGGCTCGTTCCACCCACCAAGTCCCCCAAAAAACGCGATTGACAGCAAAAATCACCTAATAATAAGCAACCCATAAACTGAAAAAAAAAAAAGTGAATCTCTAGAAAAAAAAGCACAAACTTGCGTCAGAGTTGACCGGGCTTGCGCGACACACCTGCACACTGCAGGCGACACACTAACATGTCCCGACACACAGTTTGGAAAGCTCTGATCTAGAGGATGAAGAGGAAAACTGATCACCAATTAGAAGTTGATATATTTCTGAAAGAAAATGAAAAATATTCTTTGTATTCACCTCCACTTGGTTGTTTTGTTTTTGTTTTTTTCCCAGAGGAACACATCTCCAGGTTTATAATAGGAATCTATGAGAAAATGGGATTTCACATGTGGAAAAAATTGCAGAAATATATCTATTCCATATATCAAAGGAATGATGTACATTCCAAAGGGTTCTCAGAGTTTGAGAGTCCTGTCTGCTGTTTGGATGATTCCAGTTTTTCTTGTGAAATTTAGCTTGCTTTTCAGTATGTCATCAGATAACTATGAATTTCCTGGCCCCCTCTGGGTTCATTTCTAGCACCTGCCTGCTCATTCTGCGTGGTCTGGAAGCTCAGAGATTGACGCCTGGTTTCTGCACATCCTAATTCTAAAGAATTGACCTTTCATTCTGTCCTGGATGCCTTTCCCAGGAGTTTGCTGAGGAAGTCTGGAACCAGTCTGCTGTTGTGCAAGAACTCTGTTAGATTGTGTCTTTGTCTTTCAGCACTGCTTTGCTATATATTTTTGCTTTTGTTAATTTTCTAGTTTTCTGCCCTTTCCTGTCAAAACATTCCCACCCAGGGAATGAAAGAGGTGTGCTTACTGACTCTGCTAAGCAGGTTCTCTCCCTACAGGTAGCCTTCTGCCCTTTAACTGAAAGGGGAGTTTCTCTGCAAGGGAAAATCTTGTGAGCTGTCATTTTTTTTTTTTAAGTAGAATACCTCTTATTTTTGTTGCACTACTTTCTTGGATTTTTTTTTTATTCATTTTTTTCTTTCCTCTGGAGTTGTGAAAAGGAGCTCAAGTAAACTGATCCTGTTGCATCTTTAAACATGGATTGGATCATTCACTGCTGCTTGTGCTCTGACTTTATTTTTTGTATGCTGCCTGAGAACTCCAGAGACTATCTATAAAGATTACTTCATCACCTGCATGTCCCTATTCTTTTATTGCTATATTATTTTGTATAATTCATACCCAGACTCCCCAGTGACCCTCCCCAGGGAGGAAAAACTGCACTAGGAAGGAAGAAGAATGGCTTAGGCAAATATTAGAAGTAGACATTGCTATGACCTTAAGTAGAAAGAAAATGGATACATTAAACATAATACATATGGAACAAAAAATTCAGAAGCTAACCAGGCAAATTATAAGAAACATAATATTAGTTCTAATACTGAATCTGTGATTATAATTAAAATAAATAACCAATGCAAAAACAAAACAGAATACCTACTTTATAAAATAAAACAAAAACATTGTCAACAAGCAAAAAAAAGTAGTTCTCTCAGCAGCACAACTCCAAAAAGAAGGAGAAGCCATACAAGCCATAAAGACACTATAATGCCTGCATTTATATATAACAGTAATGCTAAGAGAAATCAGGGAAGCTAACCAAATTGGTAGTGCAGTAATAATGGGAGATTTCAAATACCAACTAGAAAACGTTATGAAACTCACTTTTTACTTTTCAATGTGCAATATAATTTTTACTTTTTTTGCTTCTTTTAACTTTTTAAGGGACCATCATAACACCCGTGGGCATACTGACTCATTTGTTTATTATGTATAAGCCTCTTCGGGTCAAAATTAATCATAGGTCCATGTCCATGTCCTTTATTGCTAAACACATTTATCTTCGTTTTATCTTATTTTTTCAAAACTTTTTTAAACAAAATTTTCTTTAAAAATTAGAGTGAGATGGTACCTTCCTTTTATGAAGATTGTTCAATTTTTCACTTGGTGCGACCGCACTCAACACTTCTTATTCGGAATATGATGCAGAGATTATTTTTCTCTCGGAGGGTGATTAGCCCCGCTCCAGCCTGACGTACGTTTCACTAAATGCTGCTTCAGGGGCTGTAGTCAACGTAAGTTCTTCCGAACTGCTCACTGAAAGGTCCTGCTCCTCGTATCCACTTACTCTGCTTTTACTGCAGACCTTACCGCCTTTTCCTCACTTGTCGGCCTAAACGCCTTACCGCCTAAACGCCTTACCGCCTTAAACGCCTTACCTTAATGTGGGCATGCAGGACCTCACTCGCTCGCAACCACCCCCTTACAATCCAATAATCACAGACACATTTCATTGTGGGTAAAACAAGGCCGCAGCTTTAATCATTCAGTGGTCCGAGCTTATATCCACACATTAACACAAACAACTAGGACTTTGGTATTGCCCACCCCCCACCAGACTATCCGCCACCTTCCGGCAGGATAGCCTAACCAGCCTCTCTGTTACACTCTTTGGCCCCAACACGCCAGGTTCCGACTCCCGCCACACTCTCTTGCAAGGAGCCAACCCAGGTGTACTCCCGCCTCCAACTTGCAAGGAGTCTGGCCAAGCGGCCCCCGCCTCATCCGGCAAGGAGCCACACCCTGACAACAGCCCTCAGTTGTCAACCACCGTCGGCTTTACCAAAATCCAAATAACTTGAACAACAAAATTGAACAGTTATGGCTCGGACCAACCGCCCCCGCTGCGACAAATCCCCCAAACAAAACTGCAATTCCCCAACAACAATCGCCTAGAACTAAGGGTGGGTGGGAGGGTCGCGCGAACCTTCTGACCCTCTCTTGCTCACCAGCTACCGACTGAAGCCCGCGTTACTAAAACTGCTTAACCAGCAGTTTGAATTTTCTCCCCACCTATCCCAGCTCTCCACGCTTACTCCATCTGCCCCCCCCCTTGCACCTAAAGCCAATCACTGCATTCCACGACTCTATGACACTCTCCTTCAGTCCCCCCCTCCCCCCCCCTTCACGTACTTCACGTTGCAGCCCTACTTGTGTCCCCACGTTGTTTTCACCTCCGTCTATTCCACCTTCCCCCCCCCCCCTCTCCAACCACACGCGCCTCGCCTCTGAAGTGGGCCTGCGCCCACATTACGCCGCCCGGCCGGACACGGGGTCCGGCTGGTCTTCCAAAACGCCAACGCCTAAACGCCTTTTCCTCACTTGTCGGCCGAATCGTGTTGCCGTACGGCCGGCGCCATTTTGCGCAAAATGGCGCCGGCCGTACGGCAACACGATTCGACTGCAGGAGGTAGTTCCGGACCCCCGCTGGACTTTTGGCAAGTCTTGTGGGGGTCAGGAGGCCCCCCCAAGCTGGCCAAAAGTCCCTGGGGTCCAGCGGGGGTCCGGGAGCGATCTTCTACGCTCCTGACGTCGGGGGACAAAAAAACAAAATGGCGCCGGCGCTACCTTTGACCTGTCATATGACAGGTCAAAGGGTGGGGGATTTATTTTAAAGGGTCGGGATGTGTTTTAGGGATGTTTTAGTGTGCCGGTTTTCGATTTACATGATTTACACGATTTACACGATATTTAAAAAACCCAAACTGCGACGATCCAATTCCCTCCCCCTCCCAGCCGAAATCGATCGTTAAGACGATCGATCACACGATTCACATCTCTACTAGGGGGCACTCCTTGAAGTTAGCATGTGTCCCATTTAAACCTAATCGGAGAAAGTTCTTTTTCACTCAATGCACAATTAAACTCTGGAATTTGTTGCCAGAGGATGTGGTTAGTGCAGTTAGTATAGCTGTGTTTAAAAAAGGATTGGATAAGTTCTTGAAGGAGAAGTCCATTATCTGCTATTAATTAAGCTGACTTAGAGAATATCCACTGCTATTATTAGCAACAGTTGCATGGGATAGACTTAGATTTTGGGTACTTGCCAGGTTCTTATGGCCTGGATTGGCCACTGTTGGAAACAGGATACTGGGCTTGATGGACCTTTGGTCTGACCCAGTATGGTATGCTCTTATTATAAAAACAAAAAACAGATCCTATATACCGTTAAATGTTTCTATATACATTTAAGGGAACATTAGCAAAAGAAAGATTCCCTTGAATGTGTAAAGAAGATTTAACAGTATATAGGATCTGTTGTTGTTTTATAACAGCAATAGCAACAGAAAGATTGGAAAACTATATCAGCACTTTGGAGAGACCACAAATAAATGACCAAAACTAAGAATGATTCCACAGTAGAAGAAATTCTTCAAGAATTAAAGAAAAATCATTTTATTAAATATTTGAGGAATATGGATTTTCAGTGTTTCAAAGAAGAGCCAATGCCTAAACGTCTTCAGATGCATCTGGAAATTGAAGCAACAGGCCAGTTTTTCAAATGTAGTAACTCGGCTTGAATCAGTCATCCCCAAAATAGAGACATTCCAGAGCAGTAAACAAAATTACAGCTCAATCTCTTTGTTCAATGTGTATATTAAAATTTGTGCAAAAAATACTGGAATTGAAGCTAAAAGAGTTTATCAACTCAATTTGAAATAATAGCAATAATATATAGAGTTTATCAAGTCAATTTGAAATAATAGCAATAATAAATATAGTTACTTTTGTGCTCACATACTTTGTACCTGTTTTTTCTGTGGATAGACCAGGCACATTTGAAAATTCAGTTATACATTAGGGATGTGCAATTGCTGGTTGATTCATTTCATTTGTTTCGGCAATCCACACGTATCTCACAAATGGAGAGCAGGAGCGCAAAACCGATGGTATGCACGGATGTAGGCAACCACCCACACAATGTGGGCAGTGTAAAGGCTGCATCTAACCCCCACCCACCCTTCCCAAATTATCACAGACTCACACAACTCCATCCGATAACACATTTATTGTTGGAAAATAAATGGCACAGCCCATTAAAATGAATAACCAGCATTAGATAACATAGCAATAACATTAACATAACTAGTAAAACAGCATAACAACTTAATATCTAATTTTATGTGACCAGCGAACACCCCCCGCTTCTAAGTGCCAAGCATGTAAGTCTGCTGAGGCACGTGCACCCCTGGCCGTACAAACCAGGGAGCTGTCACTGACACCTGGCCATTAAAGCCATAGCGTCACTGCTGGTGACCTGACCGTGTAAGTTGGGTCGTTTGTTCTAAGCGCCTCAGCATTTCCCTCTTCTTCCCTCTTGGACGTTGAAGCGTTGAGGGACTGTGCTGGATCTGTTAGGCCGCTTGCCCAGTCTGATCAGCCTGGTTGATCCTCCTAAATGCAGGGAGTGGTGTCGCTTCCGCCAATCACCACGCCATGGTTTCCCGGTAGCGAATCCGCTTACCAGGGACCCCCCAACTCTCAAGCAGGCTGCGGCCATTAGGTGCAACACTGCCTGTATGCCATCTTGTAGATCGGAATTAAAGATATCCCAGCCGATGTCCGATGGATGCACTCATCTGGTCGGAATAACACAGTGCTCTCATCTATTAAATCATGCGCAATAGATAAACCATCGACAGAGTGCATGAATTTTCCCACCCATTTATTAATATTCTTTCTGACCTTCTCCATCGCTGGATGAGAACACTCACCTCTCCAGATTCTGCGAGGGGTGATGTAGGACCAGACTATCACAGACTGTGGGAACATATTATGTAACGCCAGTAAATCTTTCTGAATTTTTTGCGTGAGAGCCACGCTCTTGGTAAGGAGCATGTCATTACCTCCGAGATGTATGACGAGGGCCACAGGGGTAGGGTTGTGTTTGCTTAGCTCCAAAGCAGTTGGTAATAACTGGTCCCACATCATCCCTGGAATCCCTTTCCAAATCAAAGACACTTGCTGCGCCGCCATACCTAGGTGCTCCCCCGAAGGATGTTGGCGGGCCCTCTTTTGTGCCCATCACACATAAGAGCCCTCTTATGTGTGATGGGTGATGGGCCCTCTTTTGTGCCCATCGCCCAATAATCCTTGTGAATGACACCCTTGGCCACCGATCTGTGCAAAATAAAGGCAAAACAACATGAAGCAGGGGTGAACATAAGAAGGAGGCTACAAACCACCGCCAAAGTATTCTGGTGGCCTTGCATACCGCCTGAACCTTCCTGAACACCATCTGCTAATCGCCATGACCTCACTATCTTGTAAAGCTAAGCTTGCTGCCGCTGTTGCTGCCCCTATATGGAAGGAATGCGATGAATAGCCTGATATTCCTAAACCCAGGGTTTGTAAAGCTTTTTGCAAGACACGATTAAACTGATATCTTGTTAACGGGACCCCGGTCGAGTGTACCAACAGCGGTCCGCCGCATGTTGTGCACCGCATCAACAAATATGCTTCCGTGCAATGCACCGGGCATGTGGATTCCCCATACCATTCACGGAGGATGACATTTACTCTTGAACCCAAATGGTTGGTTTTAGACTTGCAAATGTGAAGGGTAAGTTTGCCATCCTCAAGCCTCGCATCCGCCAATTGCAAGCAATCATCTGAAGGCCCATTCCTAGAATGAGCTGTCAGCTCGCTAACGCGCAGAGCTGCATAAAAGGCCAGGGAGAATGCACATTTAAATAAAATAGATTCAGCAATATTAAAACATACAGCCTCCAAGCACCCAAATATGTTTCTGAGGATCTCAATAGTTATGGGTTTTCTCATATCCTTTATCTTGCCGCTCTCCCTGGCCCATCCCAGCATAGCCCTCTTTATCGGGAACAACGCTGAACAGCTGGGGAACCCCTGCAGCCTGGAAAAGAAGGAAATTCCCGCTAAGCAATTCGCCACCGCCGCTCTGGACTTTCCTTGGCTCTTGCAGTGCAGTACATATCCCAACAGTGGCGTCACTGAGATTGGCCAATCAACTCCCTCATGTGGCTCCTTCCCCAAGAAGCTCTGGAAATCAAGCAGTGCGTAACTCTTCCACATGTTCACCGACAATGATCTCAAAATCAGGTCCCAAAGTTCAGAGGGCCAAGTTGCCATACCACCCCGGGTATGGGAGTTGGTAAACAGTCTGCCATCGGGGCGAGGCTTCAGAACATTGTGAACTGTAATCGGGAGAGAGAGTCTGCAATGTTATTGTGCCTACCAAGAATGTGGGCCGCTCGGCAAGTAATATTGAAGCACAAGCAAGTGAGCACCAAATGCCTGATGAGAGCATTAGACTTAAAGTGCATGCGGACAGTGCATTAATCACTTGAACAGCAGCCATGTTGTCGGATATGAACACAATGTGGGACCCGACAAGTGACTCTCCCCATATATGCAGGGCAACAACAATAGGGAATAACTCAAGGAAGGTTAAGTCCTTGGTGACCTTATGCTGTCGCCAAACAGGTGGCACACCAAGCCCCTTGAAATTAAATTCTGAAGCCAACGCCTCCCATCACATCCGTGAATAATTCCAGTTCACTATTCTGCCTGGGTGGATCCTTCCAAAACGATATGCCATTGAAATCCCTTAAAATGATTTCCCACACAACCAAATCCTGTTTCATTGCACTGGAAACCCATATTCCATGATGTTTTTTATGCACCCCAGCTGTAGCTAATGATAACCTGCGTAGGAAAGCCCTGCCCATAGGAATTACTCTGGAAGCAAAGGTAAGAAACCCAATCATGGACTGGAACTGCCTCAAGGTGGCCTTCCTAACGTGGTGCATTTCAGAGATTGCCTCACAAAGCTTGCACACTTTTTCCTTAGGAAGTCTAGACAACTGGGCCATTGCATCCAGCTCAATCCCGAGGAAGGTAATTTGTCTCGCCGGTCCTTCCATTTCATCCCCTGCTAAAGGGACACCAAATTGTCTAGATACCTCCTTTTTAGTGTCAAGTAGGTTATGGCAGTCGGCGCCGTCCTTCTCCACCAAAAGGAAATCATCAAGGTAGTGGACCACCACTCCGATTGCTATTCGATTACCCACTGTAAAAATGAACTGAACAATTTGAACAATGCGCAGGAAATCGAACAGCCCATTGGTATGCAGTGGTCAAAATAAAACTGCCCCTTAAAATGAAAACCCAGCAAGTGGAAGGACTCTGGGTGCACCGGCAGAAGGCGAAACGCCGACTCTATGTCTACCTTAGCCATGTGCACGCAGGGTCTCGCATTCTTGATCATCTGAATAGCAGAGTCAAACGAAGAGTATGACACAGAACATATATGAGGATCTATTTGGTCATTGACTGAATTACCAGGAGGGAAGGAAAGGTTATGTATAAGACAGTAGTGCCCTGGCTCTTTTTTGGGAACCATGCCCAGGAAGGATAATACTAAATTCGGAAAAGGTGGGGAAGGAAAGGGACTCGCTATCCTGCCTAAAGACAATTCTGATTGTATTTCTTCTCAACCTCCTCCTCATGCATAGATAGCGATTGAGCATTGCCAGGTGGGGGGTCTGGCATCAGAGGGGCCAAAATTTGACACGGAATCTGGAAACCGTAAGTGAAACCAGTACAAATCTGCTCTGCCCTTTCAGGGAAAGGGTAGCGGTCAAGCCAGGGGCATATCGCATCAAAACTGACTGGGGTTGGAGCTCGTGAACTCAGCCGGGTGTCCCCCATGTGGCTGCTTTAGCTGTCTGCGATCCCTGGCAATGCGGCAATGTATGGCTAATAGGCATTCCCAACAGCATATCCAGCACCATAGCTGAGATTATCAACTGCTCCATCACCCACGGGATAGTCCCAGATTCCCTCAAACACGCTGTTGTCAAACCCCTCCTCAAGAAACCCTCTCTAGACCCCAAAGACCCTTCCAACTTCCGCCCCATTTCCAATCTCCCTTTTATCTCCAAACTTATGGAAAAGGTGGTAAATTCACAACTCATGGACTACCTAGAAAACCATGATATTCTCCATGTCTCCCAATTTGGATTCAGGAAGCACTTCAACACCGAATCCTTACTGCTCTCCCTCACTGACTATCTCCTCAGAGGTCTGGGACAAGGCCACAGTTACCTCCTCGCCCTTCTTGACATCTCAGCGGCCTTTGACACCATCAGCCACCACCACCTCCTGACACGGCTAGAAAGCATCGGCATCTCAGGAATAGCTCTTGCTTGGTTCAAATCCTATCTCTCTAACAGAAAGTTCTCTGTGAAAATTGGAAACAACCTATCTGCCTCATACCCCCTACAACAAGGAGTCCCGCAAGGCTCATCACTCTCATCTACCCTATTCAACATTTACCTCACTCCCCTCTGCCACCTCCTCACTGACCTTAAACTCAAATTCTACCTTTATGCTGATGATGTACAGATCATCATTCCCATTCACAACTCCATATCTGACGCCCTCGAGCACTGGGAAAAGTGCCTTGCAGCCATCAACGCCCTCCTCACCAACCTTCAGCTTGCTCTCAACACCAACAAAACGGAACTCCTTCACATCTCCTTGCACCCCCCTGACCTCCTACCTAACGACCCTAAACTTAACCTCCTCACAGCTCAACCCTCCGTTAGAGACCTCGGAGTCCTTCTTGATCCCAACCTAAGTATGAAACCTCACATCAACTCCATCCTCAAAACTGGCTTCTTCAAGCTAAATGTACTAAAGAAACTCAGACCCCTGCTCTACGCCCATGACCTCCGCACTGTGATCCAAGCTACCCTCACCTCCAAACTAGATTACTGTAATGCCCTCCTCTTAGGGCTCCCATTGTCTTCTATCAAACCCCTTCAGCTTCTGCAAAATGCTACTGCAAGACTCATTACAAACACACGCAAACATGACCATATTACCCCCATCCTCAAGGATTTACATTGGCTCCCCATAATGTCCCGTATACACTACAAAACTCTGACCATAATTCACAAGTCCATTTACACCCACAACTCCAACTGGCTCGACCTCCCTTTCACTGCCCCCCTGTCCACCCGAGCCACCAGATCTACCAACAAAGGCACCCTACATGTTCAATCCTTGAAACTGGCACATCTCTCCTCCACCCGAGACCGTGCCATCTCTATTGCCGGGCCCGTTCTCTGGAATACACTACCTGTCCACATGCGACTTGAACCCTGTGCATTTAAATTCAAAAAGAAATTAAAAACTCTCCTGTTCAACCATGCTTACACAGAATAACTCCTTCCACTCCCCCTCGCAGTCCCCTTTCAGGTGACCTCCTTATATTAAGGAGACTTTCATTGTAAATTGTTTTGGTTATTACCTTCTTGTTCTCCTATCCTTCCTACTGCCTTTCTGTTCTTCCCCCCGCCCAGTTACATTCCCCTGTTGCAATGTATTTTCCAATCTTTTCAGTTACTATGTGAACCGGTATGATGTCCCCACAAATACCGGTATATAAAAGTTTCTAAATAAATAAATAAATAAATAAATAAATAAATAAACTTGCAGTTCGTCCACGTGCAGGGGCCAGCGTTGAACTGCTTGCACACGTCATGCCTCCCTGAGCCTTGAAATGTACTCCTGTCTCTAGTATATCTGAAGAATGAAACAGCTCTATCCACCCATGAGGACTTCTGAATAGTCATCTCATCCAACCATAGGTCTATTAGTCTATGTTTCAAAGAAATGGAGGGATTGTGGGACATGCTTTCCCGAAAGCAAACATCATAGTTCAGCCAAGCCCAACCCCGCCCCCCCTCCTCTGCGCTGTCATAATGGTGTCAAGATACCTAATAAGGAAAGGGGACAGCTCAGGCTCGCGCTCCACAATGACACTCATGAAAATGTGGAATGCCCTAATCCAATTATGAATGTGTTTGGCCACTTTGGATCATTTTTCTTTAACTTCGCCCATTCCCCCTTTTTCTGGCTCAGCTTCCAAATCAGTAATCAGAAGAGAAAATATATCAATAAATTCATGCTTCCAAATCTTCTCCTTAATTATAGCTGGAACACTGTGAGCCAGAGATGTGACCCCGCATAAAACCTCTTCCGCTACCTGGGGAGTTGAGGTTTGGGAGACTGTAATGGGAAGTGGGTCATAGGAGGAGGAACATCAACCGGCGACTGTAAGGTATGAACCGGAAACTGTGATACTGGAAGTGGGGGTGGGGTTAGCAGGGGGGGGGATGCAAGGCACGGGACAACCTGGGAAAGCGGGACCATCCCTGCATCCGCCAACGAGGTCACATTAGCCAGCTCACTAGTGCCCCCCAACTCATTCAAGGAGTGAGCATCCCACACTGCTGCTGCCGAACCCTTGAGCCCCATATTCCTCTTTCTCTTGTAAGTATGCAACATGGAGCGAAGTGCCTTGGCCAACTCCTTCTCAGTGTCACTTCCTTCAAAAGATGAGAAAGTATCAAAATTTGAGGGCTTACAGGAAAATTAGTTTCTTACCTGATAATTTTCGTTCCTGTAGTACCAAGGATCAGTCCAGGACACCTGGGTTGTGACTCCGCACCAGTAGATGGAGACAGACTAAAACTTGTGGGCGGAGCCATATATGCCCCTGTGTCAGTCACAGCCCCTCAGTCATACGTAATGTCAAAGTAGAACACAACCAGAGAACTAAACTAGCTATAAACCGCTAAAAGAACGGGGAAAGAAACATCCCCTCCTGGAAACGGACTCTTCAACCGAGAGAGCTAAACAAGCGGAACAGAATAATTCAGAACAATGAGCGGACTCTCCGTTACTTCAGCGCAGCACTGCGGGCGGGATCCTGGACTGATCCTTGGTACTACAGGAATGAAAATTATCAGGTAAGAAACTAATTTTCCTTTCCCTGTACGTACCAGGATCAGTCCAGGACACCTGGGATGTACCAGAGCAAACCTACCGAGGGTGGGAAGCAGAGAGTCCCGCTCGGAGTACCTACTCTCCAAAACCCCCGGAATCGGTAGCCCGGACATCCAGCCGGCAATGCCTGATAAAGGTATGTAATGACTTCCAGGTAGCCACCCTGCAAATCTCTTGAGGCGACACCTGCGACGCTTCCGCCCAAGACGCCGCTTGAGATCGAGTCGAGTGAGCCCTCAGGCCCACGGGAAGTGGTTTTCCCCGCATCAAGTACGCCGAACCAATGGCCTCCTTGAGCCAACGGGCGATCGTTGTGCGGGACGCTGCGGCCCCTTTCGATCGTTGTGCGGGACGCTGCGGCCCCTTTCTTTGGACCAGAGAACAAACAGATGATCCGTGACCCGAAACGGATTAGTGACCTCCAGATATCGGAGGAGGGATCTCCACACGTCAAGCTTCCTTAAGTCCCTTGCTTCTGGGACGGAGGACTCCCCGCCCACCAAAGCGGGCAGCTCCACCGATTGATTCACGTGAAAAGACGAAACAACTTTGGAAGGAACCGTCCGCAAGAGACTCCGGAATCTGAAATACGCAAGAAAGGTTCCCTACAGGACAGGGCCTGTAAATCGGAAACACGCCGTGCCGAGGCAATCGCCACCAAGAACGCCGTTTTTAAAGTGAGATCCTCAAGCGTTACGCGTTTCAAGGGCTCAAACGGCGCCGCGCATAGAGCGGAGAGAACCCAATTGAGGTTCCAAGCCGGACAAGGGAGACGCAATGGAGGACGAAGGTGCTTAGCTCCCCAAAGGAAACGAGAAATATCCGGGTGAAGCGCCAGGGACGTACCACGGCCCTTACCTCGCAAACAACCAAGCGCCGCTACTTGAACCCTTAGAGAACTGCACGCCAGACCTTTGGCTAGACCTGCCTGGAGAAAACACCAGAATGTCGGAAACTGAAGCCGAAGTGGGGTCCACCCCACGCTGCACGCACCATTCCTCAAAAACCACCCAGACACGGACATAAGCCAGAGATGTCGACTGTTTCCTGGAACGCAGCAACGTAGCCACCACCGCATCTGAGTAACCTTTACTCTTCAGCGCCTCCTCTCAAAAACCATGCCGCGAGACAGAAGTGATCCGCATCCTCCAAACAGACGGGGCCCTGATGGAGTAGGCCCGCCATTCCTTGGAGCCGAAGGGGTGCCGCTACTGCCAGCTGGACAAGGTCTGCGAACCACGGCCGGCGCGGCCACTCCGGTGCCACCAAGATCACCTTGGCCGGGTGCAACTCTATGCGCCGTAGAATCTTGCCGATCATCGGCCACGGGGGAAACACGTAGAGCAACACATCCGTCGGCCATGGAAGCACCAACGCATCGACGCCTTCTGCCCCCCGTTCTCGACGTCGACTGTAAAATCGCGGAGCCTTCGCATTGTGCCACGTGGCCATCAGATCCATGTGGGGCACACCCCACGTTTCATAAATGAGAAGGAACGCTTCGTCCCCCAGCTCCCACTCTCCGGGATCTAAGCGATGACGGCTGAGAAAATCCGCCTGAACGCTGTCGACTCCCGCAATGTGAGATGCTGCTATGTTGCTGAGATGCAGCTCTGAACAAGCCATCAAGCGCTGAGCCTCCTCCGCCACCTGGGGGCTCCTTGTTCCGCCCTGGCGGTTGATGTATGCCACGGTGGTCGCATTGTCCGACAACACTCAGACTGCCTTTCCCCGCAGCAACGGCAGGAAGGCTTGTAGGGCCAGACGGACCGCTCTGGTCTCTAGGCGATTGATAGACCACTGGGCTTGCGACACTGACCATCGGCCTTGGACCGAGCTGCCTAGGCAGACCGCCCCCCAACCGGAGAGGCTGGCATCCGTGGTTACCACTGTCCAATCGGGCACCAGAAGGGAGACTCCAGAAGACAGATGACTGGGATCCAGCCACCAGAGTAGGCTGGACCTCGCGTGTCCCGCTGGAGGAAGCGGGAGATGGAAGTCCTCCGAGACCGGCTTCCAGCGGGACAGTAAGGAGGACTGTAATGGTCGCAGATGAGCGAATGCCCAGGGAACCAGCGCCAGCGTGGAGGCCATAGACCCTAGGACCGTAAGGTAGTCGCAGACTCGCGGTCGGCGGAGAGACAATAAGCGCCGTACTTGAGATTGTAGTTTGCACACCTGGTCGTGCGACAGGAACACCTTGCCCTGCTTCGTGTCGAACACCGCTCCTAGATATTCCAAGGTCTGCGTGGGTGCCAGATGACTTTTGCTGAAGTTGACCACCCATCCCAGGGACTGCAGGAGATGGAGGACCCTGGCCACCGACTTCCGACACTGATCCTCGGACCTCGCCCGAATCAGCCAATCGTCCAGATAAGGATGGACCAGGAGACCTGCTCGGCGCAACTGCGCTGCCACCACAACCATCACCTTCGTGAATGTACGGGGAGCTGTGGCGAGCCCAAACGGGCGCGCCCGAAACTGATAATGCCGTCCTAGAATGCAGAACCTGAGGAAGCTTTGGAACGACGGCTGAATGCCTATGTGAAGATACGCCTCCGTGAGATCCAGGGAGGCCAGGAACTCGCCGGGCCGTACCGTACCGCAGCAATGACTGACCGAATCGTCTCCATTTTGAAGTGAGGAACGCGAAGGCATCGGTTTACCCCCCCTTGAGATGCAGAATTGGTCTGGACGTGCTGTCTTTCTTTGGGACGATGAAGTAAATGGAGTAACGGCCCTTGCCTTGTTGGCTGACCGGGACGGGGGAAATGGCTTCCAATGCTTCTAAGCGTCGGATGGTGTCTAGCACCGCCGCCTTCTTCTCGGGGGCCTTGCAGGGTGAGGCAAGGAACTTGTCCGCTGGAGTGCGAGCAAAATCTAACGCGTAGCCGTGTCTTATCACGTTGAGGATCCACTGGTCCGACGTTACACCGGGCCATCTCTCGCAAAAGGACATCAACCGCACCCCGACGTTCTGCTGGGGGCGCGGCGGGAGAGGGGCCGACCACCTTTCATTGCGAAGACTTGGCCCCCGTGATCGCCAGGGGACCCCCTTGCCTTCCGAAGCGCTTCCCCCGAAAGGACTGCTGCTGCTGCCACTGCGGGGCACGGGAGGAAGAAGACCTTTGAATGGCAGCGCCCAGAGGTGAGCCTTGGAAGAGCCATCTGCCGCCCAGTTGCATAGCCACAGGAGTCGGCGCGCCGAAACCGCAGCCACCATGGATCTCGCCGACGTGCGCAGCAGATCGTGGAGAGCATCTGCGCCATATGCTATTACCGCCTCCAACCTATTCGCCTGCGCTGCCTCGTCTGCAGAAAGATCCGCATTGGCCTGTAGAACTTGAGCCCAGCGCAATCTAGCTCGCATAGCGAAATTCGTGCAGATGGCGGCTCGTACTCCCAGCGCGGAAACCTCGAAAATCTTCTTAAGCTGCACTTCCAGCTTCCTGTCCTGAAGATCCTTGAGGGCTGTCGCTCCCGTGAGTGGGATAGTGGATCTCTTTGTTACCGCAGAAACCGCCGAATCCACCTTGGGAAGTTTGAGAAGGTCCAGCGCATCCTCCGGGAGCGGGTAAAGCTTGTCCATGGCTTTGCTGACCTTCAGACCCAATTCTGGGGTGTCCCATTCCCGGAACAGGATGTCCGTTGAAGAAAAATGAAACGGAAAAGCCACTGCCGGACCCGTGAGGCCTAACAGGACCGGATCCATGTTCGCCTCCTGCCGAACCACTACCGGAGGGGCCTCTATACCCAGCTCCTGGAGAATGGCCGGAATTAAGGGTGGCAGTTCCTCCCTGCGGAAGAGCCGGACCACCTTGGGATCGTCTCCCTCCACTGCCTGTGATCCTTTTCCTGCGCCGGATGGAGCGGATCCGCCCGCTGCCACGTTGTCGGCCCCCTTTAGGGGCTCTTCAGGGGAATCAGTGTCTGCCCCCGTGGAGGAATCTGAGTCCGCCTCCTGTGGGACGCCACGTGGAGGCCTCTTCCCCCTGGAAGAGGCCTCGGGGGCACTTCCGCAACCCCCGATGGCCTCTTGGATTTCTTCAGCAGTGGAGCCTTGCAGGATTCTCTCCGGCCGCACTTGCTTTTCTTATATTTCAGGACTTTGCGCAGCAAAAGCGCAAAGTCCTCAGAAAAGGAGCCAGAATCGGAAGAAACCTCAGCGGGGCTCCCCGGGGCCCCCGAGGGACCCCCCCTCGCCGCGATTCGGGGGGGGCCCCCGAGGGACACCCCCCCGCCGCGATTCGTTGAGGAGACAGCACGGGAGGCAAGGCCGAAGGCCCTGCCGTTTCCCGCGCCATTTCGCGGCCCGTGGCCAAAATGGCCGCCGCTCCCGCACTGAGCGGGAAAAACTCCTGGGGCCTCTCACCGCGCCCCCCCCCCGCTCGGCGGCGGTCGCGCGGGTCGCAAACGAGCCCCCCGAGACGCCCCGGACGACCCTTCATCTCCCGGGATGCAGGCAGCACAAAAGCCCTCGCGCGCGCCGAGCCGCAGGCCCTGCAAACCGAGCCACGAGGCATGCCGGCGAAAATGGCGCGAAGAAGGAGACCACGGCAGCAAAACAATAAATAAATAAAATTTGCGCGAACGGCCTCCCCCCCTGCCAGCAGCGCCCCTCCCGAGAGCAGACGCGAAGAAAACAGAGAGCCGGCACAAAAATAAAAACACACTTTTTTTTTTTTTTTACACAAAAAAACGCCTGTCGCTGTCCGTGGTCCTGGAGCCCTAATCCAGCAGGGGTGAGTGAACCGGGCTCCCCGGTGTCACCCCTGACGCTGCTACTAGGAAAGCCGGGTCCTCGACCCTAGCAGCGGCCTCAACCAGGGGGGGGTAGTCCCCTCAGGACCTCTCAACCCCCCTGGGAGGCAGGGCGGACGGACGTCAGTGACAATTTGGCAAAAATCCCAATTACAAACACCGTAGCCTAAACTGGCCTAAAACCAAAAAGAAATAACCAACCCTGACGGAGTACCAGAACCAGGGCAGGGAGGAGCTGTGACCGCACCTGCACCATCTACTGGAGACAGAGTAAGACTGAGGGGCTGTGACTGACACAGGGGCATATATGGCTCCGCCCACAAGTTTTAGTCTGTCTCCATCTACTGGTGCGGAGTCACAACCCAGGTGTCCTGGACTGATCCTGGTACGTACAGGGAACTCGTCTTAGCTCAAGGGTAGTAGCATCCAAACTAGGAGCTGTAGAAGCTCCAGCCAATGCACTAGATGCCATCAAAGCTACCCTATGCGCTGATGCTGCCGGCGCCACCACGGAGTACTGGGGCCTATCAGTTTCTTGGCTTGGGCCAATAGAACGCCTTTTCTTTTCCACCAACGCTGATGCATTTTGGCGATTCTTTTGCACAGTGCTGTTGACCGACCTCATTGAGATGAAGAAGATGCTATCGCTTCTTGAATGGACGGACATTCCTGTGTGAACACCTGCTCTACTATTGGAGGTCCCTCGGCCATCCTGCGAGACAAAAGGAAAGGAGTCCCCGACATGCGCTGCCTTATCCATTCAGTCCCATGCATAGCTGCATGCTCCTTAACCTCCAAGATCAGCTGATCGATATCGCTTATTGCAGGTGCTGTATTTCTGGCTCCCTCCTGCTTCCTGCACCTGGACTTCAGCATAGTCTGCTTTCTAGTAGTTGGATTGCTGCTCCTTTTCTTGACCATGGTCGTCCTCTCTGAAGTGACCTCCACGCACGCTCCCTCTTGGAGAACCTGAGGCCTTGCCAAGATACCAGATGTACCTTCATCAAGCTGTACTGGAACTCTTTTGGGAGATGCATCCCAAAATAGGAAATACTGCAAAAGGTGCCGTGGAAAAGAAACCATCAATAAATAAGCAGTAACACCAGGAACAAGCGACCCTCTTTTTTTTTTTTTTTAATATACTGCATAAGATGGCTACCACCGCTTGTACCCCAGCAGTAATGGTAACCACCATGAGGTCCCAGGAATGATGGCTTCCGCCCTTTAGCCCCTCAAGCAAAATGACTGTGGGCAACAATTAATATGGCCGCTGCCATGAGCTGGCCCATCCAACATGGCCACCGCCATTTGCTGGCTCCCAACATGGCCGCCACCATGTGCTGGCTCCCAACATGGCTGCCGCCTTGTGATGCCCCCCCAACATGGCCGCCGCTGTTGCTGCCCCCCCCCCAACATGGCCACCATCATGTGCTGCCCCCGACATGGCCACCTCACTGAGCTGCCACCCAACATGGCCACCACCATGTGCTTCTAATATGCTTTCCCTTTAAAGAATGAATGGTTGAGAAGGCAGCTAGTTCTTTAACACACATGACAAAGCACCGGAAAGGATGATATTTTAAACATTACGAGGCCGCTGGCCCTAACACGATAATGTGACTTAAATGCAGGGTCTCTGTCCTTTTAAACAGTAGACAGGCCGCTGGACCTTTCAGACAAAATTTTAAATAATAACATATATATAAATTGCCCTACTCAGTCTTTAGCCCTGGCCCCTTGAACATATAAATATAAATATATATATATATCCAAACAGCCAGTTCTTCCCCCAAGCATGGCCTACTGCTGCTTTAATTACGTAAACATGGGTCGCCGACCCTATCAAGCGAAAGCCGCTGACTGTTATAAATAAAGCCGCTGGCCCTTTAGTGCTTTCATGGGCCGCTGGCCCTTTTATTAACCTCCCCCCTCCCCCAATTAAAGCTGCTGGCTTCCCCAACGCATGGCCTGATAATTAAGGCCACTGGCCCTTTACTTGCATGCCAATTATAATGTAAGACAGGCATTCTTTAAATGGTACATAAATATGGAGCAATGCTGGACCTTTAAAATACAATACCTGGTGCAGAATCAGGTTGAGAGTCTCGGAGGATCCCTAGTACAGGGCCTCTCTGTTTTCTCCCCAGCTAGAAAATACTTCCGATTTTTCCTCTTTTTTAACGATGGGTAGGTCAGCTCCTTCGCAGGCAAGCTGGGCACTGCCAGCTCCTTCCCGGGCAGGCTGAGTGCTACAAAATGGACTGGCTATAAAAGTGAAACTAAAGCAGAAGAAACACCATCTCCTAGCTGCCTGCAGTCGAAAGAGAAAGTAAAACTGTGAAAAGCCTGTGAAAAGGTGGTGCAGACAGCCTATGGAGCCGAATGTAAGCCTGAAGCAATCAGCATGTGACCAGCTGCTCTCTGCAGGATCGTGGTGAAGGTAAAGCTCGAACCAACACGATGAAGCTGCACTGGTGGTGCCTGGCCGAAAAGGGGGGTCCGCCCACACTGGTTCCCCCTTTTCTACCAGCCACCGCCCCCTCCCCCCTCGGGCCCTCCCCTAGCACTGCCTACTTTGCCTTCCACGCCCCCGCCCCCCTTGTGCCCTTCTCCCTTACTAAGTTGCGGGCTCTTAAGTGCATACCATCAGTTTTGCATGCCTACTTTCCATTCACAAAATACATGCATACCGCTAAAATGAATCAACCAACGAATGCATATCCCTATTATAAATGTGTAGTTTAATCCCATGACCTGAACACACCCATGGGAATGCCTGTTTTTAATGCATGTAAAAGTACATGCATTATGAAATACCCATATTCATTTTGCTCACTAAGGCTGGATTCATCATTCTTCGCAGAATGATGAATCCCGCGAAAAAGGGGGTTGGGGCGAAGGGGGGTGGGCCTGTGAAAAGCCGCAGCCGTTCACACCGCAGCTGTTCATACCGCGGCAGTGCAATTTCACCGGCCGTGGTGAGGCTGGCTGCAGCCTTTCGCAAGAATAGCGAAATAGGTGACCTTATATCTGCTATTGTTTTTTATACTTAAAGCACTGGCAATAGCTATTAGGATTACGAAATATCAGAAATCAAAGGAATAAAAATGATTCAGAACACAAAGTATTTCTTGCATCTAGATGACCTAATATTAACAATTATTGCAGCAGAAAAATAAATAGAATTATTAATGGAACTAATAGAATGCTTCTCTAGTAACTCAGGACATAAATTAACTGGCGCAAGAGAGAGAATATTGCCTATGCCATCATACTGCTTCAAAACAATCCTCAATAAAAGAAAGTGTGCACCCCCTTGCGCGCGCCTACCCCGGATTTTATAACATGCGCGCGGTTGCACGCACATGTTATAAAATCGGGCCTAGATTTGTGCACATCGGGTTGTGCACACAAATCTACGTCCGCGCCTAAATCTTAAAATCCGGCCCAATATGTCTCATTCATTTGTACAATGGGTTATTTTTTTTGTTAAGTTCATTTACTTTAATTTTTCTTTCCATTAGTAGATTTATTTGGTGTAGGACCTTGTTAATTCCTGAAGAAATTATTTTATGGATACCCAAACTTATTAGAAACAAAGACCTGATGCTTAGTGTATGAACATAAGAACCTAGGAATTGCCACCACTAGTTCAGACCAAGGGTCCATCAAGCCCAGTATCCTGTTTCTAACAGTGGCCAATCCAAGTCACAAGTATATGGCAAGTACCCAAACATTAAATAAATCTCAAGCTACTATTGCTAATTAATTAATAGCAGTTTATGGATTTTTCTTCTAGGAACTTATCCAAACCTTTTTTAAACCCAGTTACATTAACTGCTGTAACCACATCCTCTAGCAATGAATTTCACAGCTTAACTATGTGCTGAGTGAAAAATAATTTTCTTCGATTTGTTTTAAAACTGCTACTTGCTAACTTCATGTGTGTCCCCTAGTCCTTCTATTATCTGACAAATTAAATAACTGATTTAAATTACCTTCTTCAAGTCCTTTCATGATTTTGTAGACCTCTATCATATCCCGCCTCCCCCCCAGTCGTCTCTTCTCCAAACTGAACAGCCATAACTTCCTTAGCCTTACCTCATAGGGCAGCCATTCCATGCCACTTATCATTTTGGTCACCCTTCTCTGCACTTTCTCCAGTGCAACTATTTATTTTTTGAGATGCGGCGACCAGAATTGCATGCAGTATTCAAGTTGTGGTCTCACCATGATGTAAATGCATGTGAATGAGGCTATTACTCATTCACTTGGTATTAAAAACGTGCATCTCAGATGCACATTTAGTTGTCAGGTATTAACGCCTGCCTGGAGCAGGCGTTAATAGC
Organism: Rhinatrema bivittatum; assembly: GCF_901001135.1. Classification (NCBI taxonomy): domain Eukaryota; kingdom Metazoa; phylum Chordata; class Amphibia; order Gymnophiona; family Rhinatrematidae; genus Rhinatrema; species Rhinatrema bivittatum. Next base: position 631,395,207 of record NC_042615.1, on the reverse strand, counting down.
TGACAACTGTACTTCTTAAGTAAAAAAAAAAGAAAAAAAAATACCTCGGCAGACTGCCGATTTAGGAAGACTGACACCGGCAAACTCGGCGTCCATTTTCATTACTGGCAGATGGCCGGTTATGAAAACTGATGCCAAGTTTACCGGCATCAGTGTTTGTAACCGGCAGCCGCCGCGGGTTTGTGTTAGCAAGAAGGTACTAGGGGCGCACAAGCGAACCTAGCACCTCCTTGCTAGCATGACCCCTAATTTCCATATAGCATGGCGCCCCCCTTGAGGACACCATGCGAGTATTAAGAAAGCGGGCGTTGACTTTTCAGCGCCCGCTTTCCACGTATTTTTTTGCATCGGCCCCACAGTGAGGGTACTCAGACTAGTTGAAGCCAGTGGAGGACAACCTTGCTGAATTTGACACCCCCTTACAGCAGTAACTAATGTAAAAGTGGGACATATATTTGATGCAGGAGGTAAAGTTTTTATGGATGATGTTTGTTCTGTTCTATTTGTTAGTTATTTGAACAATATGCCTGAAGGGACACGGAGTTCCTTTTTCAGGAAGAGACATCAAAGGCGTGCTCTGAAAGGCATCTAGAAGAAGAATCTAATGAATTTCAGCCAGCTAAAATGAATTTGGAACGTAAATATAAATTTAACTGAACATTTGGTCATAATTTTCCAGCAGAAATATTTAAAAGACATGGAAGATGGTCTGAATCTTGGAGCGTGACACTGAAGAAGGGAATTCCAATATCTCTGTGATAGGAACCAGGAACAAATATTGGCTGTAAAACAATTGATGCAGCTGGATTATATCAATATTATATCTAGTTATAAAGGAGTTGCTATGGTTATCTTGGATAAAAATCAATAGAATATTGAAATAATAACCAATTATCTAATAATTAATGCTATGAAATTTTAGAAGGATTCTTCATTTCTATTTATGGAACACTTAGTTATAAGATTTATATTTATTACTAATGTATTCATTTAAGATTTTTATGCAGTGTGTTCTCACTGCCTTCCACTTCGGGGCAGAGCCGGGTATCGCTGAACAACTGGGCCATTGCTGTGAAGTTGAGAACAGGCACTCTCATTTAAGAAAGTGTACCATCAGCAATTAGCTATTTTAATTTTTACAAGCAAACAGTCCAAGAAAAGAGAGGGAAGTTGAACATTGCATAACAAAAGAAGACACTTAGAAGAAAACAAAGACAAACTATCCCCATTTACTGCACTCAGTCTGAGAGGGGCTGACCTACAAGTAATGATGGGATAGATTCATGTAAGCAAGGAATTGGTTGAAGTGGCTTATGGTGATTTTGCTAACAATATATTAATTTCACCCAAGCTGCGAGGTTTGAGTATTTCACAGCTATGGCTATGAAGAAGCAGACAAATCAAAACCGAAAACAAGTGCCAGTGAACACGCGATCACAGAGCAAGAAGGCTACAAACAATCCATCAACCATCCCATCGAGCAATCCCACCACGAAACGCAAAAAAGCATGGGGAAAATGCAATGAGATGGATGAATTTTTGGGGGAGATACGGCAGCAGACTCAAACATGCGGCATTGACTGGCTTTGTGTTAGCGATCACCCTGCCAGGAGGACGGCGTTAGCAATCTGTTAGCGATCCGCCTGCCAGGAGGGCGGAGTCAGCAATCTGTTGTAATCTGATTCCTGTAGAAGAGAGGGGTTAGCAATCTGTTATGGCTTACCCCGCCAGGAGGCAGGATTATCAATCTGTTAGAGTGTCTGCTAGGAGTTAACAGTCTGTTATAGGTTAGGACTGCTGCGAAGCAATCTGTAATAGAAGCTGCTATGGAGTTGCTCCCCAGAGAGGAGAGGTCAGCAACCATCTAAGATCTGTTCTTCCAGAGAGGAGGAAATAGTATATGTTATGAATCTCTGCACAGAGTGACAACCTGATATACGAGAGACTCCCTGGAGGGAAGTGTAGGCCCTCTGTATGGTTCCTGCTAAGAAGTAGCAAATGGTTATGATACAGTTCCTGAGGAAGAAGATGTTAACAACAGTTGAGGGTAGACTGCAAGGTAGCAGTTTGTTGTACTCCAGCTCTTGAAGTGTGAGAGATGAGCACTCTACTGTAGAATGGTGAATCCTTGGGTCGATGGCAGATGACAGCGCCCTCAAGAGGATATCAAGAGAGGGACTAGGCTGGAGTATGAAAACAGACACAGATAGTTCTTTATTAGACAGGTAGTAGAACCACCAGAGGTGGCAGTAGTGAGCTGATGTGCCCAGCAGGGCTGAAGTCCCTCAAATCCTGGAACTGCAATCTCTGGGTTAGCTGATATGTAGAGAGAGACTCATAGATAGTGAGTAGACAGGGTATGCTGGATACATAACCAGAAGTAGATGATACACTCACATAGATTATAATAAAGCTCAGTAGCTGGAGAGAGTTAGGCCCTCGAGGAGCGAGTACCTGTTTCCAGGAACAGCTCTGAGAGAGCGATGGTAACTCACAGTTTATTATCTCTGTAATGGTTTCTAGGCAGACTGTAATAAGAACTCACAATATCTGTATATGAAATAACTTCTGAAATAGAAGTGAGTCTTCGTAAGGTTTTAGGAATATAGGCCCTCGAGGAGCGAGTACCGGTTCCTATCTGCAATCTGTAAAAACTTACGATCTCCGTACCTGCGATAGCGTCTTAGACAGAAGAGAGTCTTCAAAGTTCTAGGACCATAGGCTCTCGAGGAGCGAGTACCGGTTCCTATATGTAACTGGAAAGGAAACTCACAATGTTCACATCTGCGATCACTTCCAGGCAGTAGGGAGTCTTCTGAGCGTTCAGGGCCATAGGCCCTCGAGGAGCGAGTACCGGATCCTGTCTTAGCAATCTGAAAACAAGAGGAGAGAGCGGGGCCCCCAAGGAGTGGGTACCCCTAGTAAGTTCGAAGAGGCAGAGCAGTGGAGAATGAAGCGGGTTGGAATGATCCCCGCAATCAATCCCTTGCTAACTCAATTTGTAAGCGTAAGGAAAGACCTTTTATGTTGGAAATAGATGACGTCACTATGGGGGATGCCCCCGAGGTTCGCGCCCTTGCTGGTACAAACTTCGGAGCGTGCGCGCGCCCTACGTCATCTGGAACATGGCAGATCCGCAGCGTCAGGCCAGCCCGGGGACTCCGGGAAGAAATGGCGAGGAGAAGCTGCGGCAGCATCTGTCCATCAGACCCAAAGGGAGTCGCCTCAGAGGTAGAGAGCGTGGAGCGAGGGCGAGAACAGGCATGA